>NC_041215.1:36104651-36214721 GCF_002837175.3 Physeter macrocephalus
GCGGCATGTGGGATCCTCCCAGACCGGGGCGCGAACCCGGTTCCCCTGCATCGGCAGGCAGACGCACAACCACTGCGCCACCAGGGAAGCCCTCATGTCTTTCTTTTACCTCGTGTAGTTCCTAAAGAGACGGGGCGGGTTATGGCCAAGGTTGGCTTCCTCAGAAGTTTCAAGGGAAACGGTCCTCTATACTTGCCTCACTCTTGAAACCACTTTTTTCCTTCCCAGTCAAAATTTCAATCTCTTTTTACTCTTACCATATGAGATAATGTATTAAACTTTATTCAATGAGAACTTTATTTGTTTAAATGAGATTAAATGGGATAATTATTATTTTTTAAAGTACATCATGAGAACTTAATACATGATAGCTACTATTGTGGCCTAAAAATTGGGTTCTAAATGAATTCTTAAGTCAGAGATCCTTCGAAATGAATACACAGGAAGCTAATCTCCATTTTCTAAGGTGGGAGAGTTAATAAAATTTGGGTTTTGTTAGGTGTAGTAAAGAACATGTATTAGCCATCTGGATACAATTCCCATGTTAGCGTAAGATCATGAGAAAATCACTTGGCTTTTCAGTACCACAATCTTTGAATACAGAGGGAGGGTAACTGCTCTTTGTATAACTTCTTTTTTATGTGATTCAAAAGTAGCTGGAAAAAGGTGGCCTTCAAGTGTAAAGACTAAGGCATTTTTACTGGCCCAGTGACATTTGAATAAATGTCGTTTCCTGTTTTCCTTTCCCTTCCCCTCCAGGTTTTCATCGTTGATCCTGCTCATGAGAGCACTGCAGAGTTGATGAACACAGCTGAGATGTTCCTCAGTAATCATATACCACTAAGGTAACACTGTTATCAATTTGATAGTTATATCTCATTTAGCTGAGGTTTTGTTTGTCATTCTTAACAGGTCTGGTGTTACTGAATTGTAGGATAATTAATCGTGGGGATCGTTAAGGGCAGTTTTATCTTTTGTTCAGTATGAAGCCGGTATCTTTTGGGAGAGAGAATTTGATTCTCAATGAATAGAATCTTACCGTCATTGAGTTATTAATAAATAGCTTGTGTAAAAATAGCATGTGGTCTTAGCTTGCTTAGGGAATTTTCCTAAGTAAGTGTTCACATTACAAAGCCTACCTTCAGCAGAGATAAGGATAAGGAGCTTTGCCAAGAACTTTTGTCAGACTGTCAAGGACTAAATGTATACACAGCTTTTTATAGATGCAAACAGACACATTTATTTCACTTGTGTTACCAAATCTGCCAACGGGGTACTTAAATGGCTGGGGTTTCAGAACAATGTTTGAAGGTTTTATATATAAGGATTAAGATATTCCCACATTCTGAATAGTATGTGGTAATTTTACATGTTGATAAAATTTGAATTCTTAGAAAACATGAAAATAAAGAAGAAAAGAGCTCTTTAGCTAATTGATGTTATTGTGTGTTCCATACTCAGCACTGAGCTAAATGCTGTGAGTGGAACATAAGCCACATTTCTACCCTCTTGGAAAAAATACTGTGCCTACTTTCAGTAAGATATTCAATCAAGTGCTAGGTCATGTCCTTACTAGTTCTAAGTGCTTTAGAATTTCAGGGAAAAAAAAGATTATAGACAGATATTTGGGAAGGACAAAGGTTTCATGGCAAAGTTGGATTTAAGATAGACTTTGGAGAAAATAGCGAGTTTTCATTGATGGAAAAGCAGAGATTTTGAGTTTAATGAAATTTTTAATGTAAACATGAATACCACATGGTTAGGTGGAGGATTACAGCCAGAGAGAGCTATGTTTTGATGAAAAGGGAATATAAGAACACAAAAGAAGTTGGCTCATGGTACACAGTGGGCATTAATTAAAGATTTACTGAATCGCATTGAGGGACAGGAAGAGGGCATGGGCTCTTCAGATTGCAAAGGTAGGTGAGAAGAAGGCACTTAACTCACAGGCATGTTGTGAACAGCTGGTGGAAAGACCAAGGCAGACCAGCGGTTGTTTTCCTTTGTATGAGTTGCTGTGGTACACAGAGTTGTTGGCAGGGACCGAGGAGAGGAGGGGACACATCTGAGAGCCTCCCTACTGGTACTTGATGAGGGACTGGTCCTGGGAGAAACAGTAGTCTGGATTTGGGGACTTAGCTAGCAGAACAACTCTCATGCCCATTTTAAAAATTGAATACTTGGGAAAGGGAAGTACTTTGTGAGGAGATAATTAGGTTCTAGCCCTTATTTTTATTTTCATAAGAATAATATTTAGGTCATTTCTGCCTGGTGCTTACTCATTTGATTTCTGTCATAAGAGGGGTTTTAAAAAGACAAAGACAATTTTTAATCTAAAAACAAGCCCTCTCAACTACCTCATATGTGCAACTACCTCATCCATGCATACACAAATTCTACACATACCTCCTAAGAGCATGATGTTTGATATATGTTTATCATATATTTTTAGGCTGTACTTTTAAAAAAAAATTAATAGACTTTGTATTTTTTAGAGCAATGTTGATTAATTAACTGGTATTGCTACATTATTATTAACTAAAGTCCATAGTTTACATTAGGGTTCATTGTTTGTGCTGTACATTTTGTGGATTTTGACAGAGGTATAATGACATGTTTCCACCATTATAGTATCATATAGCTTATCAGACTGTCAAGGACTAAATGTATACACAGCTTTTTATAGATGCAAACAGACACATTTATTTCACTTGTGTTACCAAATCTGCCAACGGGGTACTTAAATGGCTGGGGTTTCAGAACAATGTTTGAAGGTTTTATATATAAGGATTAAGATATTCCCACATTCTGAATAGTATGTGGTAATTTTACATGTTGATAAAATTTGAATTCTTAGAAAACATGAAAATAAAGAAGAAAAGAGCTCTTTAGCTAATTGATGTTATTGTGTGTTCCATACTCAGCACTGAGCTAAATGCTGTGAGTGGAACATAAGCCACATTTCTACCCTCTTGGAAAAAATACTGTGCCTACTTTCAGTAAGATATTCAATCAAGTGCTAGGTCATGTCCTTACTAGTTCTAAGTGCTTTAGAATTTCAGGGAAAAAAAAGATTATAGACAGATATTTGGGAAGGACAAAGGTTTCATGGCAAAGTTGGATTTAAGATAGACTTTGGAGAAAATAGCGAGTTTTCATTGATGGAAAAGCAGAGATTTTGAGTTTAATGAAATTTTTAATGTAAACATGAATACCACATGGTTAGGTGGAGGATTACAGCCAGAGAGAGCTATGTTTTGATGAAAAGGGAATATAAGAACACAAAAGAAGTTGGCTCATGGTACACAGTGGGCATTAATTAAAGATTTACTGAATCGCATTGAGGGACAGGAAGAGGGCATGGGCTCTTCAGATTGCAAAGGTAGGTGAGAAGAAGGCACTTAACTCACAGGCATGTTGTGAACAGCTGGTGGAAAGACCAAGGCAGACCAGCGGTTGTTTTCCTTTGTATGAGTTGCTGTGGTACACAGAGTTGTTGGCAGGGACCGAGGAGAGGAGGGGACACATCTGAGAGCCTCCCTACTGGTACTTGATGAGGGACTGGTCCTGGGAGAAACAGTAGTCTGGATTTGGGGACTTAGCTAGCAGAACAACTCTCATGCCCATTTTAAAAATTGAATACTTGGGAAAGGGAAGTACTTTGTGAGGAGATAATTAGGTTCTAGCCCTTATTTTTATTTTCATAAGAATAATATTTAGGTCATTTCTGCCTGGTGCTTACTCATTTGATTTCTGTCATAAGAGGGGTTTTAAAAAGACAAAGACAATTTTTAATCTAAAAACAAGCCCTCTCAACTACCTCATATGTGCAACTACCTCATCCATGCATACACAAATTCTACACATACCTCCTAAGAGCATGATGTTTGATATATGTTTATCATATATTTTTAGGCTGTACTTTTAAAAAAAAATTAATAGACTTTGTATTTTTTAGAGCAATGTTGATTAATTAACTGGTATTGCTACATTATTATTAACTAAAGTCCATAGTTTACATTAGGGTTCATTGTTTGTGCTGTACATTTTGTGGATTTTGACAGAGGTATAATGACATGTTTCCACCATTATAGTATCATATAGCTTAGTTTCACTGCCCTAAAAATGCCCTGTGCTCCACCTGTTTGTCCCTCCCTCCCTCCCTCCCTCTGTCCCTCTCTCCCTCTGTCCCTCTCTCCCAGCTCCTGGCAACAACTGATCTTGTTACTGTCTCCATAGTTTTTGCCTTTTCCAGAATCATGATGTATGTAACATTTTCAGATTTGCTTCTTTCACTTAGCAGTACAGTATGCTTTTAAGCTTTGTCCATGTCTTTTTGTGGCTTAATACCTCATTTTTATCACTGAATAATATTCCATTATATGGATGTCCTATAGTTTTTTTAATTCATTCACCTGTTAACAACATCTTGGTTGCTTCCAGATTAGGGCAGTTATGAGTAAAGCTGCTACAAACATTTGTATGCAGGTTTTTGTATGGATATAAGTTTTCAGCACGTTTGAGTAAATACTGCTAAGTGTGATTACTTTATCTTATGGTAAAAGTGTGTTTAGTTTTTTGAGAAACTGCCACACTGTGTTCCAAGTGGTTGTACTGTTTTACATTCTCACCAGCAATGATTGAGGGTGCCTATGGCTCCCCATCCCCTCCAGAGTTCGGTGTTGTCAGTACTTTTTGGATTTTAGCCATTCTCATAGGTGTATGGTGGTATCTCATTATGGTTTTAATTTGAAATTCCCTAATGACATATGATTTTGAGCATCTTTTAGTGTGCTTATTTGCCAGCTGTATACCTTGTTCGGTGAGGTGCCTGTTTAGATCTTTTGCCCATTTTTAACTGTTTTTAATTGTTAGTTTTAAGAGTTCTTAGCATATTTTGCATATCAGTCCTTTATCAGATATCTGTTTTGCACAGATTTTCTTTTCATCTTGGCTTGTCTTCCTTCTCTTAACAGTTTCTTTTGCAGAACAGAAGTTCTTAATTTGAATGAAGTCCAGCTTATCAGTTCTTTTTGTTGTAGGTTGTGCTTTTGGTGTTAGAGCTAAGAAGTTATTGCCAAACCCAGGATCACCTAATTTTATCCTGTGTTATTTTCTAGGAATTTTACAATTTTGTGTTTTACATTTATGTCTGTGATCCATTTGAGTTAAAGACTGTCCTTTTTTTCATTGCTTTTGCTCTAAGATAGAGGCTAGTGGCCTCTATAATGACCAGTGCAAGTTTTTTTGGCCAGTCTGTAGATGTGTAATGGTAGCTCTTTGTGGTTTATTCCTTTAACTTTTAAAATGTAATAAACTTTAACTTTGGTTGTAGCTTTGTTTGTTTGTTTTTATGTTGCAGGTTATTATTAGTCATCAATTTTATACACATCAGTGTATACATGTCAGTCCCAATCGCCCAATTCAGCATGGGTGTAGCTTTTTGCCTAAGGACAGTAGTAAATATTTTTATGCTTTCCATTTACCTATGATGCCTATATTGCTGGTATGAAATCTCAAAATCCACCCCCCCTTCTATATGTTTCCACATTCTGAGAATTTTCACTTCCCCTAATTTTTATTTAAAAACAGAACAAAATCTCCATCTAAAACTATGGCAATACCTTAAACGTCAGTAATGGCCTCATTTCATGATATTGAAACAGCTTGCTTTAATAGTTAGAAAGTCTAAGCCACCTTTGGGAACCTGCTTTTTTATTTTGCAAGTGATGAATGCCTTTGCCAGCCATGTTAGAGTATGATGTGAACTGTGTTTTTCAAGAGAGGATGCCTTTCTTTTTTTCACTGGTTGCATCCTTCAAGATGTTTCTTTTTCTTCTTTTTGCCCTTCCCTTTCTCCCCCAGAATTGGTTTAATCTTTGTGGTTAATGACTCTGAAGATGTTGATGGGATGCAGGATGCTGGAGTGGCTGTTCTGAGAGCGTATAATTATGTTGCCCAAGAAGTGGATGATTATCATGCCTTCCAAACTCTGACACACGTATGTTTTTGTTCAAAATGGCGAATAATTTTTAAAAATCTAACTTACTCTAAGAAACAGTGTGTGGTAAGGAGATTCTGTATTTCTGGAAAGAGAAAAAGGTAAATTATTCACACAAACTTGATGCATTTTGTATTTCCGGAGTTGCCTTTATTGATACACTAATGTTAGTAATAGATTGTTGTGATTTCAGCTAAGATTCCTTAGATACTAATACATTAATGTATCTTAGTTTTCTGCCTTTTGGCGATTTGAAATCACTGATTAATGCCTTTCGGTAAATGTGATGTTCTCTACTTGTTTAAAAAAACTTTGCTTTCTTCCCTTTTAAGACCATCATGATATTTTTGTAAGGAATCAGTTTAATATTCAAGTCATGAAATTCTTATTAACTGTTTTCTCCATTTTAATTGGAAACGGTGAAATATCCTGATTTTTATATATATATTTTAAGATACTTGCTCAAGTTCAAACAGAGAACTCTCCTTGTTTTTTGTTTTCTATTTTTGAGTATAAAAAGTTTACCAGTAATAGTTCTTTTGCTTACAGATTAGTGTTAATTATTGAAAAACTTATCTTTAAAGCAGTTATTTTCATGACTTTTACCCATAAACATGATTTCAGCCTGCTGTTCATTATGTTTGTTATGTTTACTATTTAAAGATTCAGTCAGGGGCATATTTTATTAACTGAAATGTTCATTTATTTATTTGGCCAACTTTTATTAAAGATGCACCCTTTGCCAGGCCCGTACCAGCTGCTAGGGATACAAAGAAGAGTAAGATTTTCCCCCGTCCTCAAACACCTTACAGTCTAGTGGGGGATGCCTCCACACAGATGATTTGGTACAGTGTGGGAAGCACCGCTGGCTACAGCAGCACTAGGACCTCACTCCACTAGGGATGGCCACGGGCATTTCTGTGGAGTGGGAGGTTGTCCCAGCTGAGTGTAGGAGGGAAAACAGGAGTCAGTTGAACAGTGGCTGCAAATCAGAGGTAGTGACTCCAAGTTGTTAGTATGACTTGAGCAGAATATTTTGAGAACAGAGTGGAGAGGGGAACCTCAGTGGTCATTGAGGCCATTAGGCTGGGTAATAGGTGTCCAGATCACAGAGTTAAACTCCAATTAAAACCTCATTCTGATGCATGTATGGAGATGGATCTGGTGAAGGGTAAAGAAAGTGGCAGGGATACTAGTTGTTGAGCTGTTGCTGTGATCTCTGTGAGAAATGGTGGTGGACCTTAGTTAGCAGTGGGCTCTGGAGAATGAAATAAGTTCCAATGAAGTTGCTGAGGATAATAAGGGTTTTTAAGTCTGTTTTTTAAAGTTTTATCCCCTCACAGCTGTGTGAGGAAAGGATAAAGAGGATAAAGAGTTTTCATTTCTTTTTCTTTATTTTTAGTTGCAAAAGTAAAAAAAAATTATGTTCATTATTAAAACTTTAAAAAAATAATATTAAAGTGTGTTGATTAAAAAAATCTGTCTCTGCCCTCCTTAATCCTGCTCCTTAAAGGCAGCCACTTGTTAAAAGCTTGCATTCTTCTAGATGCTTAACTGTACATGTACAGACACAGTTTTGTTGTTGTCTTATGTCTGCCTTTAAAAAACAAGGATTATGCCATACGTATTTTGAAACTTTTTTTCCCCTTAAACTTCATGGACATGAGTTCTTATTTCAAGGATTACTTTTAAGTATTCGGATTTTTTAAAAATTAACACATTTTTGCGTTGGGACTTAATGTGAATATGAACTGATTGAGTCATTTTAAGAATATGTAGTTTCTAACATAAGAAGGCATAAGGAAGTATATGGAAAAGGGAGAATTGCTAATATGGCCCATTTGCTCTTTTTTTTTTTTTTTTTTTTTTTTTGCGTTACGCGGGCCTCTCACTGTTGTGGCCTCTCCCGTTGCGGAGCACAGGCTCCGGACGCGCAGGCCCAGCGGCCATGGCTCACGGGCCCAGCCGCTCCGCGGCACGTGGGATCCTCCCGGACCGGGGCACGAACCCGTGTCCCCTGCATCGGCAGGCGGACTCTCAACCACTGCGCCACCAGGGAAGCCCCCATTTGCTCTTTTTAAGAGAATTAGCTATTGTTTTCATTTTTCCTCTACATTCTGAAATCTTTTGTAATAAATACTCCGAAATTGACATGTGAAAGTGTAGTTGGTTACCTGGTTTTTCTTTCTTCAGATATATAACAAAGTAAGGACTGGAGAAAAAGTTAAAGTTGAACATGTGGTCAGTGTCCTGGAGAAGAAATATCCATATGTGGAAGTGAATAGCATTTTGGGGATTGACTCTGCTTATGATCAGAATCGGAAGGTAAACATTCTCAGGCACTTCTCATTTGACTGCAACACTATACTTGCCTTACGTCTCCTTATTATTGGGGGTTACTGTTAATAAAGGTGGTGATGATGAAATATTTAGGTACTTAGCATTTAAAAATTTAGAAACCTGGTCACTTTTCTGTCTCTGCAAATATAGTTTATATTTCAATTTTGTGAAGATATCATTGATTTTTAGCTGGCCTATTAACTATACAATTGAAAAATAATTTCTCTTTATAATGCACTGGTAGTACTTGAGTGATATATGTTCTGGATAAAATCTGTTGGAAGTATATGATGTGTGTGCCTAATGTGTGTCATGTATTTAATTGTTCAGGCTAAAGATGGAAATGCAATAGGAAATGTAATAAACAGAATGGCAAAGTCTCATAATAAGGATATAGGGAAATATTTTAAAATCTTTATTTAAAGATAATAGTGAGACATTAAATATAGTGAAGGACCTTTATTGTAAGCAGGAACAAGGTGGTCAGTTTATTGAAAGCAAATGTTAAGGCAAGGAATCAAAATACATTTCTGAAACAATTTAAAACAATAAAAAAGTGTATTTATTTACCAGCTTTTTTCATGTTTTTGAATGAAGGACAAGGCCTTTGGTTCATCTGTTTGAGATCTGACCTATCATTTCATTAGAAACCATACTGATAATGCATTGTTTATACTTTCTCTTTTATCTGAGTACAGAATCCTAGATTTTATAATCTCCCTCTCAAGTCTTACCCACACCCAATTCAACACCAGTTGTTTTTTAGCCTTTCACTTTTTTGTTTTTCTAGTCATTCAGTTTGTTTTCGTTTCCTTCCTTCCACTTATTTTAACTTAATATAATTTTATTATGGTAACATTGATTTGTAACATTATGTAAGTTTCACGTGTACAACATTATATTTCTACTTTTGTATCCCCTACAGCTTGCCCACCACCAAAAATTTAGTTTCCATTCATCACCGTACAGTTGATCCCATTTACTCATTTCCCCACCCCCAGTATCCACTACTTTGTTACATGTTTGTTTTTGTTTGGTTTGGTTTGTTCATTTATTTTGTTTTGTTTGTTTATTAGTTTTTTATATTCCACATGTAAGTGAAATCCTATGGTATTTGTCCTTCTCCGTCTGACTTATTTCACTAGCATAATACCCTCAAGGTCCATCCATGTTGTCACAGATGGCAAGATTTCATCTTCTTTTTATGACTGGGAAGTGTTCTATTGTGTGTGTATGTGTGTTTGTGTGTGTGTATGTATATCTCACATCTTCTTTATCCATTCATCTGTTGATGGACACTTGGGTTGTTTCTGTATCTTGGCTATTGTAAACAATGCCATGATGAACATAGGAGTGCATATAATTTTTTGGATTAGTGTTATCACTTTCTTTAGATAAATAACCAGAAATGGAATTACTGGATCATATTCTATTCTTAATTTTTTTTGAGGAATCTCCATACTGTTTTCCATAGTGGCTGTACCAATTTACATTCCAGCAGTGCAAGAGGATTTTCTTTTCTCCACATACTTACCAACATTTGTTATAGTCTGTGTTTTTGATAATAGTCGTTTTGGCAAGTGTGAGGTGATATCTTATGTGGTTTTGATTTGCATTTCCAAAATGAGTAGTGATGTTGAACACCTTTCATGTGCCTGTTGGCCAGCTGTATGTCTTCTTTGGAAAAATGTCTGTTCAAGTCCTCTGCCCATTTTTTTTTTTTTTTTTTTTTTGGTACGTGGGCCTCTCACTGTTGTGGCCTCTCCTGTTGCGGAGCACAGGCTCTGGATGCGCAGGCCCAGTGGCCACGGCTCATGGGCCCAGCTGCTCCGTGGCATGTGGGATCCTCCTGGACCGGGGCACGAACCCGTGTCCCCTGCATCGGTAGGCGGACTCTCAACCACTGCGCCACCAGGGAAGCCCGATACTGCCTTTTTTTCCCTTGGACTTTTATGGTTTCAAGTCTTACATTAAAGTTTTTAATTCATTTTGAGTTAATTTTTGTGTATGGTGTGAGGTAGTGGTCTAGTTTCATTTTTTTTTTTTGCATGTGGCTGTCTGGTTTTCCCAACACCATTTATTGAAGAGATACCATTTCTCCATTGTATGTTCTTTGCTCCTTTGTCATAAATTGTCCATATATGTTTGGTTTTATTTCTAGGCTCTCATTCTGTTCCATTGATCTATGTCTGTTTTCCTGCCAATACCATGCTGTTTGGATTAGTATGGCTTTGTAATATAGTTTGAAGTCAGGAAATGTGATACCTCCAGCTTTGTTCTTTTTCTCAGGATTGTTTTGGTTATTCAGGATCTTTTCTGTTTCTGTATAAATTTCAGAATTTTTGTTCTATTTCTGTGAAAAATGTCCTTGGGATTTTGATAGGGATTACATTGAATCTGTAATGTAAATTGTCTTAGGTAATAGGGACATTTTATTTATTTATTTTTGGCTGCACCATGCAGGATGTGGGATCCCTGACCAGGGATTGAATCCACACCCCTTGCAGTGGGAGTGTGGAGTCTTAGCCACTGGACCGCCAGGGAAATACCTTTCTTGTTGGGGTGTGTGTGTGTGTTTTTAATTGGCTTTATTTATTTTTTTCTTGGCCATGAGGCATGGCTTGCAGGATCTTTGTTCCCCAACCAGTGATTGAACCAGGGCCCACAGCAGTGAAAGTACAGAGTGCTAACCATTGGACTGCCAGGGAAGTCCAGTCCATGAGCATGAAATATCTTTCCATTTATTTGTGTCTTCTTTGGTTTCTTTCAACAGTCTTACAGGTTTCAGGGTACATCTTTCACCTCCCTGGTTAAATTTATTGTGATTATAAATGGGATTGTTTTCTTAATTTCTCTTTCTGCCTAGTGTATAGAAGAAATGCAACAGATTTTTGTATATTGCTTTTATATCTTGCAACTTTATTGTATTTGTTTATTACTTCCAATAATTTTTTGGTGGAGTCTTTAGGGTTTTCTGCACATAAAATCATGTCATCTGCAAATAGTAACAGTTTTACTTCTTTCCAATTTGGGCATGTTTTATTTCTTTTTCTTACCTCATTGCTCTGGCTAGGATTTTCAATATTGTGTTGAAAATGAGTGGCGAGAGTGGGCATCCTTGTCTTGTTCCCGATCTTAGAGTGATAGCTTTCAGTTTTTCACCATTGAGTATGATGTTAGCTGTGGATTTGTTGTATGTGGACTTTATTACATTGAGGTATGTCCCTTCTATACCCACTTCACTGAGAGTTTATATCATAAATGGGTGTTGAATCTTCTCAAATGGTTTTTCTGCATCTGTTGAGATGATCATGTGGTTTTTATCATTCATTTTGTTAATGTGGTGTATCACGTTGATTGATGTGGGGATTTTGAATCATCCTTTCATGCCTAGAATATATTTCACTTGATCATGGTGTATGATCCTTATTTTTTTTTTTTTTGAAGGTCATCTTTAAAAAAAAAAATTATTTATTTATTTTTGGCTGTGCTGGGTCATTGTTGCTGTGTGTGGGCTTTCTCTAGTTGTGGCGAACAGGGGCTGCTCTTCATTGCGGTGCGTGGGCTTCTCATAGTGGTGGCTTCTCTTGTTGTGGAGCACGGGCTCCAGGCGCGCAGGCTTCAGTAGTTGTGGCATGCAGGCTCAGTAGTTGTGGTTCATGGGCTCTAGAGCGTGAGCTCAATAGTTGTGAACAGGCATAGTTGCTCCGCAGCATGTGGGATCTTCCCAGACCAGGGCTCCAACTCGTGTCCCCTGCAATGGCAGATGGATTCCTTCTTTTTTTTTTGGATGTGGACCATTTTTAAAGTCTTTATTGAATTTGTTACAATATTGCTTCTGTTTTGGTTTTTTGGCCGTGAGGCATGTGGAATCTTAGCTCCCCGACCAGGGATCGAACCTGCACCCCCTGTATTGGAAGGCGAAGTCTTAACCACTGGACCGCCAGGAAAGTCCCGGCAGGTGGATTCTTAACCACTGTGCCACCAGGGAAGTCCCTGTATAATCCTTTTGATGTATTGTTGAATTCAGTTTGCTAATATTTTGTTGGGGATTTTTGCATCTGTGTTCATCAGAGATATTGGCCTGTAATTTTCTTTTATTTGTGTTGTCTTTGTTTGGTTTTGTTATTAGGGTAACTCTGGCCACATAAAATATGTTCTGTTTGCTTCAGTTTTTTGGAAGACTTTGAGAAGGACTGGTGTTACTTCTTCTTTAAATGTTTTGTAGCACTCACTAAGGAAACCATGTGGTCCTAGGCTTTTCTTTGTTGGGAGGATATTCATTACTGATTCCGACTCCTTACTTATTATTGGTCTGTCCAGATTTTCTATTTCTTCATGATTCAGTCTTGGTAGGTTTTATGTTTCTAGGAATTTATCCATTTCTTCTAGGTTATCCCGGAAGATATGTATTACGTATATATAATAATATCTTTAAAAAAATTTATTACAGTTTTTAAAAAAATAAATTCATTTATTTATTTATTTTTGGCTGCATTGGGTCTTTGTTGCTACCTGCGGGCTTTCTCTAGTTGCGGTGAGCAGGGGCTACTCTTCTTTGCAGTGTGCGGGCTTCTCATTGCGGTGGCTTCTCTTGTTGCAGAACAAAGGCTCTAGGCGCACAGGCTTCAGTAGTTGTGGCACACGGGCTCAGTAGTTGTGCACATGGGCTTAGTTGCTCCGCAGCATGTGGGATCCTCCTCGACCAGGGCTTGAATCCATGTTCCCTGCATTGGCAGGTGGATTCTTAACCACTGCACCACCAGGGAAGTCCCCATAATATACATCTTAATCCTCTATCTGTATCTTGTCCCTCCCCACTTCACTCTCCCCACTGGTAACCAGTAATTTGTTCTGTATATCTGTGAGTCTGTTTTTTTTTGTTGTTGTTATATTCACTAGTTTGCTGTATTTTATAGATTCCACATGTAAGTGAGATCATACAGGATTTGTCTTTCTCTGTCTGACTTATTTCACTTGGCATAATGCCCTCCAAGTCCATCCATGTTGTTGGAAATGGCAAAATTTCATTCTTTTTTATGGCGGAGTAGGAGTCCATTGTGTATGTAAACTACATCTTCTTTATCCATTCATCTCTTGATGGACACTTAGGTTGCTTCCATATCTTTGTTTTTTATTTTTTTTAACATCTTTATTGGAGTATAATTGCTTTGCAGTGTTGTGTTAATTTCTGCCTTATAACAAAGTGAATCAGCTGTACATATACATATATCCCCATATCCCCTCCCTCTTGCGCCTCCTTCCCACCATCCCTGTCCCACCCGTCTAGGTGGTCACAAAGCACCGAGCTGATCTCCCGGTGCTATGCAGCTGCTTCCCACTAACTATCTATTTTACATTTGGTAGTCTGTATGTCAGTGCTACTCTTTCACTTCCTCCCAGCTTACCCTTCCCCCTCCCCATGTCCTCAAGTCCATTCTCTACCTCTGTGTCTTTATTCCTGTCCTAGATTCCATATATATGTGTTAGCATACGGTATTTGTTTTTCTCTTTCTGACTTACTTCACTCTGTATGACCGACTCTAGGTCCATCCACCTCACTGCACATAACTCAATTTCATTTCTTTTTATGACTGACTGATATTCCATTGTATATATGTGTCACATCTTCTTTATCCATTCATCTGTTGATGGACACTTAGGTTGCTTCCACGTCCTGGCTATTGTAAATAGTGCTGCAGTGAACATTGTGGTACATGTCTCTTTTTGAATTATGGTTTTCTGCTTCCATATCTTTAATTCCCCTATTAACATTGTATAGTTGTCTTTTTCTCGCTAGTGATCTGTTAGTATTCGTTTCATATATTTAGGTGTTCCGATGTTGGGTGCATATATATTTAGAATTGTTAAATCTTCTCAATGAATTGACCCCATTATCATTATATAATGACTTTTTTATCTCTTGTTACAGTTTTTGGCTTAAACTCTGTTTTGTCTGATAGAAATATAGCTACCCCTGCTCTCTTCTGGTTTCCACTTACGTAAGTGTATCTTTTTCTATCCCTTCACTTTGAGTCTGTTTGTGTCCTTAAAGCTGCAAGGAATTGTAGGCTTATATAGTTGGGTCTTATTTTTCAATCCATCTAGCCATTCTGTGCCTTTTGATTGGAGAATTTAATACAGGAACATTTAGAGTAGTTATTGATAGGTAAGGGACATAGTAATGCCATTTTATTAGTTATTTGAGGCTGATTTATATTTCTCTTGTTCCTTTTTTCCGCTCTTGCTCCCTCCCTTTGTGAACTGATGATTTTTCGTAATGGTATGCTTTGGTTCCCTTCTCTTCATCTTTTGTGAACCTACTGTAGATTTTTGTTTTGTGGTTACTATGAGTCTTACGTAAAATATTTTATAGATAAAATAATCTTTTTTATGTTGATGACTTTGATCAAATATAAAAACCACCCTTTTATTCCCACCCCTTTTTTGTTTTGGACATCACAGTTTAACTCTTTATATTGTGTATTCACAATAAAATTATATCTATAGTTACTTTTAGTACTCTTGTCTTTTTTTTTTTGCTTTTCATCAGCATATTTTTTACATTGAAAAACAGCAAGATGGAGTTTTCTGCATGAACAGCATCATCTTTAGAGGGGAATTCAGGCAGCTGTCATCCATCCCGCATTCCCTTTGAGCATGGAGGGCATTGCTACAAAATTCATGGTTGAGGGCCCTCTCTTGCTTCATTTGAATACTCTTGTCTTTTAACCTTTATAGAGTTAAGTGGTTAATACACCATCATATTACAGTGTTAGGGTGTTCTGAATTTAACTATATACTTACCTTTACTAGTGTGTTGTATGTTTTCATGTTACTAATTAACGTCCTTTCATTTCAGCTTGAAGGACTCCTTTTAGCATTTCTTGTAAGGCACATCTGGTGATGATGAACTCTCTTAGCTTTTGTTTGTCTGGGAATGTCTTTATTTCTCCTCCATTTCTAGACGATAACTTTGCCAGGTAGAGTATTCTTGGTTGGCAGTTTTTTCTTTTAGCAGTTTGAATGTATCATCCCACTCACTCCTTGCCTGCATCTTTTTTACTGAGATGTCCACTGTTAGCCTTCCCTGGTAAGTTACAAGCTTCTTCTTCTCTTGCTGCTCTTAAGAGTGTCTGTTTTTGACTTTTGATAGTTTTATTATAATGTGTCTTGGAGAGGTTCTCTTTAAATTTATTTTCTTTGGTGACCTATGATCTTCAGGAACTTGGATATCCAAATCTCTCTCCAGATTTGGGAAGTTCTTATCCATTATTTCTTTAAACAAGCTTTCTGCCCCCTTCTCTATCTCATCTTCTCTGGAACTCCAGTAATTTGAAAATTATCCATATACCATTTTTTTAATTCTTTGGTTGCTGTTGTTATTGTTGTCCTCTGACTGGATAATTGCAAAGTTCCTGTCTTCTAACTTGTAGATTTTTTTCTTTTGCTTGATTTCACTCTGATGTTAATGCTATATCATTTTTAAAATTTCATTCATTATATACTTCAGCTTCAGGATTTTGGTTTGGTTCATTTTTATGCTCTCTCTCTATTAAAATTCTGATTTTGTTTGTGTATTGTTTTCTTGATTTTGTTGAGTTGTCCTTCTGTGTCTTCTTGTAGCTCACTGAGTCTCCCAAAAACAGCTATTCTGAATTCTTCATTGGGTAAATTGCAGATCTCCATGTCTTCGGGATTGGTAACTGGAAGATTATTGCGATCCTTAGGTGATGTTATACTTTCTTGATTTTTCATGTTCCTTGCAATTTTAAGTTGCTACCAGAAGTGACTGGTAGCAGTCACTTCTACCAGTCTTTACTCTCTGCTTTGGGAGAGAAATACCTTCCATTTCAGCCTTGCTAGGAATTTTGAGGCTTTCTCAGAATGTCTGTGGGTACACCTGCTCCATGCTGTTGTTGCCTCTTGTGCAGAATTCTGAACTTGTTTAACTCCTCTTGATTCTACGTTGCCTCCAGGCTGGGTGCTGACAGGCTACCTCCTTTTTGTTTTTCCCAAAGTGGCGCTAAAGCTCAAGTTTTTTGTCTCTTTCTGGCCTCCTGATGTGGATTGGCTTTCTGTACGTCCTCACTATCCATCTAGCAAAGCTCACTCTTGCTGCCCTTGTCAGGATTGTGCACTGGGAGCCAGCCACAGGGTGTGGGTATATGGGGGTAGGGTGTGTGCAGAGCACTGTGGGGTGCCCATGAGCCATCTGGGGGCATCTGTGGATGAGGTGTCCTGGGTGTCTCATAGGTGGGCTTGTTGATGCAGTAAGTAGGATCTGCCTTCCTTAAATGCCCTGTGAGCGCACTATCTGCTGCCCTCCCAGCCTCTTCCCTCATGGTGACGCCACCCACAAATCAGTGTTCTGGATGGAGCGGGAGAGAAATGAGCCTCTCTGGCAGCATCCCACAGAGCTGGAGGAGTTGAGTGCTCAACCCTTGCTCTTATGTCCTTTGTAGGAGAAATCATAGGCTCAGAAGATCTCCTGTGGCCCTAAGCTGTACTGCCTTGGGAGAGGGGTGAGGTGAATAAAGTCAGACTGTTCTCTTACCCTCTCCAGTGTGTCCAAATTGATATTTTTTTGCTCCAGTGGTGTCCTGGGACTTCTTGCTGGAAACCTGGACTTCACGGAGGCTGTCTTGTCTATGGGTGATTGATTAAGATAGTTTTTCCCAGGGGTTCCCTGGAGCCAGCTCATGCATCAATGCAGAGCCCACAGCCAGGGTCAGAGTCCGTCTGCATGTTACCTGCTGCACGGGCGGGCAACACTTCTCCCGGGCCACTTGGCATATGGTGCTGAATTCCAAAGCTCCCACAAAGACCCTTTTGTCTGTGGATAGATGCCAAGTTGTTGTTTTTCTGTGGGGGAGACGCTAATGAGGGAAGTCTTATTCAGCATGATACTGACATCACTCCTGCCTCAGTGTTAAATCTCCTTGGTTTAAGGTTTGGAGTTGAAGCTGGTCATGAGAGCTACTCAGTTTAGACTGAACATGTTTCCATTATTGTATTGCAACCTTCTGTTCAGTCACTTACCTTTTTTTTTTTTTTTAAATAAAATAATATTGATATGGGCACCTAGTGATTTTTCACATTTTCACAAACAGCCTGAGTAGCGCTGTAGAAAAAGAAAAGGTGAAATAAAAGGAAAGAAGGGCCACTTCGGGAATATTTGAGAAAATTAATGGAATTTTCTTATATTTCACTTTTGGAAAATGTTTAACTCTGGTTCTCTATCCTATTGAAGAAAAAGTACATGTTGCCTTTTTTATTGTGGATGATTGCTATATCAAAAGGATTTGCTTGAAAAACATTGACTATAGTGGACAAATTGGGGCAAAGGGTATTTTTACATGTTGTCTTTTATGCATTGAAATCTTGATTTTGCTGAAGAATCAAGTGGGAGTATCACAGACCTAACTCCTCAATAGTTTCCCAGATTTGGCCTTTTTCCTCATCTCTACTGGTTAGAGGCCCTTCCCATATAAACAGATCATAATTACCTAGCTATTTAAGTAGGCGTATACTCTCAAGAGAAGGATGTTGTGAGATTCCCAGAGGTCCTAAGAATCTAATGATCAATAAGATTTTTTAAGTTGCAGGAGCTGTACCCCTCATATGAAAAAGCCCAAGAAAAAAAAGATTTTTTTGAAAAGGAGGAATGACTGCATTTTTAAAAAAAATTAATTTATTTTTGGCTGCGTTGGGTCTTCGTTGCTGCGCACAGGCTTTCTCTAGTTGCGGTGAGCGGGGGCTACTCTTTGTTGCGGTGCGCGGGCTTCTCATTGCGGTGGCTTCTCTTGTTGCGGAGCACGGGCTCTAGGCACACGGGCTTCAGTAGTTGTGGCACACGGGCTCAGTAGTTGTGGCTCGCAGGTTCTAGAGTGCAGGCTCAGTAGTTGTGGCGCACGGGCTTAGTTGCTCTGCGACATGTGGGATCTTCCCTGACCAGGGATTGAACCCGTGTCCCCTGCATTGTCAGGCAGATTGTTATCCACTGTGCCACCAGGGAAGCCCGAGTGCATTTTTTTCTTTTAAAGGAAGAATGAGTGCGGTTAGCAAATGTTATTACACTGAGGAATATCTGTACCTTTTGTGTAAATCTGAAGCTGTGTTATCTTCTATGCCTGGTCTTTGAAAGAAGTAATCATTTCTAAAAACTACATTGTACAATTAAAGTAGATCTTTTGAACTGAAGAGAATATAGTCTGATAGGTGCATATTTATATGTTTCAAAGCCAAAGTAAGAAAAGTTCTAACTTATTCATGCAAACATTTTACATTTGGCATATTAACTCTGAGTCTTTATTAATCTCAGTTATCATTTATGAATGGCTCATTCGTGATTTTGTAGTCAGTGTTTCAAAATTATATGTAATTAGCATTTTTAGTGATCAGTTGGTAGAAATTCTCAAGTGTAATTTTTAAGCGTGACTCTGATAATTGGCCTGCATTCTGTTAATTTTTAATCTGATAATCTATTTGCAAGTTGCAAAAATGGAAAGTTTATAGTCAAAACATCTCCCTCCCACTCTTGCCTTTTACTCAGTTGCCATGTTCAGAGAAAACCAGCATTACTTCTTATTGTCACTGAGAGTTACAATGTGGATTTTGTTTTATTTTCCTGGGGGATTGATTTTCAAAGCTCAAAGTAGATTAAAATTGAGTTTTTATGAACTTCTTTGAGATAGGTGAGATGTCAAAGAACAGAATTAATGTAACAGTTTTGGGAGTGTACATTTTAAAAGTTTTAACCATGATATACAGAGATGGCAGAAATCAACCTGGAAGGCCTTTCTCATTGTGCCATGTTAGTCCATCAGATAAGTCTGTACTATCAGTTATCACTGTGGCTAGATCTGAAACTAAGCTGATGACTGGTATTAGTTACCGAATTGAGGTACTTTTCTATTTGTGCTATCTAAAAAGGTTATATATTTTTAAATTCTGCTGTTTTCAGAAGATAGCAGTTACAAGATGTTTAACAAGAATGCTTTAAGGACTTTTTTTTATATCTTGGGTAGTAATATAGTTTTTACTCTAAAATCTTAGTCTTGGGTCTGTGGTTGATATCTGGGGGAATGTACCTATGTCGATTGTTGGAAAAGTCTCAGATATGTTTGTTCGCCTGGTACTTCCCTGCCAAGAAACCTCTTTTGTCCTGGAGAAGGCAAAAGATTGAGCTTAGCACATTATAGAGCAATTTTTGAGCACTGTTTTCCCACCAACCTTGTTTTGTGTCCTGTAGGTGTAACTTCTTGTTTAGTGATGTGGATACTTTTAAATTTAGAATTGGGTGTAAATGTTTCATCTCAAGTTATCTGCCCAGGAGCACTAATAATTTATGACAGTCTATAGTTGTGCTGCCCATTATGGTAGCCTCTGGCCACATGAGCTTTTAAAATGGAAATTAATTAATTTCATGTGCTCAATAGCTACATGTGGTTAGTGGTTACTGCATTGGACAGTGAAGATAGAATATCTCTATTGCAGAAAAGTCTGTTGTATAGTTTGGGCTGTAGTATATGTAATTCAGGTCTTAAAATTAAAATTTTAAGGGCTGCTTAAAATTACCCTCATCCCCATCTTCAACCACTTCCTGATTTATAAGGTTTTGTGGTTTTATTAAAACTCAGTAATTTAAACTCAGATTTACCTAGTAGGATATTAACTATGATGTTCTTTATATATTTAAAAAATTAATTTTTATTGGAGTGTAGTTGATTTACAATGTTGTGTTAGTTCTTTATATATTTTTAAAAGAATTTTTCTTCAGTTATTTCTTGGTTTCCATATTTCTGTTGTTTTTTTTCTTAGAACATGTATGTGTGAAAAATATGCTTTGTTCCATTTGTCTCAGGAAGGACAAAAATATGCTGTTTGTGGTCCCATGTGTTTCAGGAAGCCAGAGGCTACTATGAGCAGACTGGAGTTGGTCCACTGCCTGTTGTCCTGTTCAATGGAATGCCCTTTGAAAAGGAGCAGCTAGACCCTGATGAGTTGGAAACCATCACAATGCACAAAATCCTGGAGACTACAACCTTCTTTCAAAGAGCAGTGTACTTGGTAAGTACTGTTTCAAGGCTGATTTTGAAAGAGAATGGTTTGCTTACATTTTTGTAGTCCTGTAGTAGGCAATAAAGTTTTCTGTACACCACTCATAATTGATTTGCAGACTCCCAGCAGGTTCTGCTGTAGTGAAAATATCCCTGAGACTTTCTGTACGTTGTTTTTGAAATAACTAATTTTATTGGCTTCAAGATTAAATTTTATTTTAAAAATTCTTAAGAATTTAGCCATTCTAAGAGACATTTGTTCTACTTGTAAGGAATTTTGACTCAGAAAAATTCAAATATTTTATATATATATAGTTATTGTTGAGATATAACTTACATGCCATAAAACTCAGCCTTTTAAGGTGGACTATGCAGTGGGTTTTAGTATTTACACAGAATTATGCAACTGTCACCACTGTCTAATTTCAGAGCGTTATCCTCACCCCTAAAATAAACCTGACACCCAGCAGCAATCACTCCCCATTTTCCCCCTACCCCACCCTCTGGCACCCGTGAATCTGTTTTCGGTCTCTCTGGATTTGCCTGTTTGGGACATTTTATATAAAGGGCTTCATATAATATATGGTCTTTTGTGACTGATTTCTCTTACTTAGCATAATGTTTTCAAGGTTTATCCTTGTTGGAGCATGTGTCAGTACTTCATTCCTTTTTATGGCCAAATAATAGTTCCTCCAATTGATATACCACAGTTTGTTTATCCATTCATATTTAGATTATTGCCACTTTTTTGGCTACTATGAATAATGCTGCTGCTATAAGCAATCATGTAAAAGTTTTAATATAGACATATGTTCTCAGTTGTCTTGGGTATCTGGCACCCATGAATCTGTTTTCGGTCTCTCTGGATTTGCCTGTTTGGGACATTTTATATAAAGGGATTCATATAATATATGGTCTTTTGTGACTGATTTCTCTTACTTAGCATAATGTTTTCAAGGTTTATCCTTGTTGGAGCATGTGTCAGTACTTCATTCCTTTTTATGGCCAAATAATAGTTCCTCCAATTGATATACCACAGTTTGTTTATCCATTCATATTTAGATTATTGCCACTTTTTTGGCTACTATGAATAATGCTGCTGCTATAAGCAATCATGTAAAAGTTTTAATATAGACATATGTTCTCAGTTGTCTTGGGTATATACTTAGGAGTGGAATTGCCTGCTCATGTAGTTATTCTGTTTTTAATAGTAATTCCATTTTTAACAGAACGGCCAGACTGTTTTTCAAAGCACCTGCACCCTTATACATTCCTCTCAGCAGCGTATGCAGGTTCCATTTTCTATAAATTCTAGCCAATTCCTGGTATTGTCTGTCTCTTCGATTATAGCCTAGTGGGTGTGAAGTGGTATCTCATTGTGGTTTTGATTTGCATTACTCAGTCATGAATGATGTTGAGCATTGTTTCCTATGCTTATTAACCATTTATTTCTCTTTGGAGAAGTGTCTATTCAGATTATTTGCCTGTGTTTAATTGGATTATTTGTTTTATTACTGTTGAGTTATAAGAGTTCTTTGTATATTCTGGACATGAATTCCATATTATTTATGATTTTCAAATATTTTCTCTCATTTTCTGGTTTGTCTTTTTACTTCCTTGGTAGTGTCTTTTAAAGCACAAATGTTTTAATTTTTTTTTTTTTTTTTTTTTGCGGTACGCGGGCCTCTCACTGTTGTGGCCTCTCCCGTTGCGGAGCACAGGCTTCGGACGCGCAGGCTCAGCGGCCATGGCTGACGGGCCTAGCCGCTCCGCGGCATGTGAGATCTTCCCAGACCAGGGCACAAACCCGTGTCTCCTGCATCGGCAGGTGGACTCTCAACCACTGCGCCACCAGGGAAGCCCTAGCCATTTTTAATAGATTTTGTTAAATCAGGTCCTCCATGTGGGATCTTCCCGGACCGGGGCACAAACCCGTATCCCCTGAATCGGCAGGCAGACTCTCAACCACTGCGCCACCAGGGAAGCCCCAAAGCACAAATGTTTTAAATTTTGATTAAGTTCAATTTACTTTTTTTTTGTTGTCCTTGCTTGTATTATTTGTATCATATGTAAGAAACTCTTGCTTAATCCTAGGTCATGAAGATTTCTATGTTTTCTTCTGAGTATTTTATAGTTTTTCCTCTTAACATTTAGTTCTTTGATCCATCTTCAGTTAATTTTTGTATATGGAGTGAGGTAGGATTCCAACTCTTTTTCCCTGTTCAACTTGAGACATGCAACTTGGGTATCTTTTTGAATATTCAGTGGCCCCAGCACCATTTATTGAAAAGAGTAATCTTTCCCCATTAAATTGTCATGGTACTGTTGTCAAACATAAATTGCCCACTAATGTATAGGTTTATTTTTGGACTGTCTCTTGTTTTCCATTAACCTATATATCTTTTTCTTTGTAAGTACCTCACAGTCTTGATTATTGTCATAATCAAGTGTGAGTTTTCCAACTTTGAGCTTTTCTTTTTTAAGAATGGCTCTTCTGTGAATATTAACTACATAAACATATATGAATATGTAAATGTACAGTGAAGCAGTCATTATGATAGCAAAGAATTAGAAATAATTTAAATATCCAACAATATGATGGAACACAATGTAGCCATTGAAAAGATGTTAACTAAGAATATCTAAAGATATGTTTATAACATGTTGCCAAGTGGATTATAAAGTAGTGTGGCCAGGCTGATCCTGTTACTGTGTATATGTGAATGTGTCTGGGTAGGTGTGTTCATATGTAAGTATGTCTGTATGTTTATATGTGTATGTCTGTGTGTGTGTTAGGCTGGAAATAAATACCTCAAATGAGAAGCTTTTTCATGAACAGCATGGCGAGATTATGGATGATTGTTTTTCTTTGGGCTCTTCTGTATTATATTTTCATCAATGAATATGTATTATATTGCTAATATGAAATAAAAAAGTTTTTAAAAAAGCACCAGCCTGTTTACCACCTCACAGATGGGAAACTGCTCAAGCACAGAGAAAAACAGTTGATTTAAAGTTTGAAGAGTAAAATGAATATTTTTAAAAAGTCGGATTTGAGTTCAAAGAGTGAGCTACAGACAAGATAATTATGTGCCCTTGTGGTTTCAAAACTCATTGTGTAGTTTTAAATAAACATCACAAATTTCAACTCACTATTTGCTAAAATGAATGTTTTTAGAAAGGAACTCTTCAGATTCCAAATCACATTGATTTAAATGAACACCTCCGCTTTTTAGTCTGCTCTTTTCACCGGGCTCTTCTCTGTGGTCAGACAGCCCCATCTGCCATTTTGCATCAGATCAGCTTACAGACAGTTGTCTATAAAATTTGTAAAATCCCTAGTAAAATTTGATTAACTGAAACCTTAATTAATCAGACATGTGGGGCTTTGTTTTTTAGGAGAAAGATCAAGGAAAAAGAAAATAAAATATTAGGGGCTTAAAACCAGCAAATATCCCCTAAAGCTCAGCTTTGCATGTGTGCTTTGTGCTTGTTCCACTTTCAGACAAATTGTAAAAATCCAAGCTAAAAGAAACCCAAAAAAGCAAATAAAAGAAAATTAGCATAGCCCACAGTCTCTTAGATTTAGCCACCATTTGTGATTCTGTACATGTTACCAGTCTTTAATGCGTACACAAAACGCATGCACATGCACACAAGCGTGTACGTACATACTCATACATCTGGTAATAAGGTGATGGCTGGGGATGCTCCCTTCCTCGTGGAAGTTTGTAACTGGAATATTAATATTTGCAATGTGTTGACAGTCTTTAGTTTGTGGAGGTGGAGACATTATTTCTGCTTTGGAGCAGACTTCTAATGTTTTTAGAAAAAGTCCCACTCTGGGCTCTTTAGTTACGAAAATATAAATGACTTAGCTAGGATACTGAGAGAAAATGTCAAGCTCACCATAAATATGACTGTAGCGGTGTAGTGTGACATGGCTACTTATGAAAACAAGGCTATTCTTTAGCCTGACTATGCCCTTAATGTAATGGAGAAATGATTTTTATCTAAATGAAAGTTTGGGTTGGACTGTTGGTGTTCCTTTAAAAAAAAAAAAAGGTTTGACTCTTCTGTGTCCCTTTCAATTCCATAAGAATCTTAAGATCAGCTTGTCAGTTTCTGCAAAAAAGGGGCCATTGGGATTTTGATAGGAATTGTGTTCAATCTGTTGATCAATTTGGGGAATATTGACATCTTAATAATATTGAATCTTCTAACCCATGAACACAGGATGTTTTTCCATTTATTTAGGTCTTGTTACTTTCTTTAATGATGTTTTATTGTTTTCAGTGAAGAAGTCTTACACTTCTTTTGTTAAATTTATTTCTTAGTATTTTACATTTTACTCTTTTTGATGCTGTTGTAAATGTAGTTGTTTCCGTAATTTAGTTTTTGGATAGTTCATTGATAGTGAATAGAAATGCAATTGATTTTTATATATTGATCTTATATGCTGTAACCATGTTGACATTGTTTATTAGCTCTAAGAGTTTTTTTGTGGATTCTTTAACATTTTCTGTATAGAAAATACTGTCATCTTTCAGATGACAAGGGCATGTCTAGGTGTGGAACTCCTGAGTTTTTCTTACTTATAGTACTTTACATTTCTTTCTCGCTTATTTGTTTTTTACAACAAACTACAGTATTTCCACTCCCTTAGTTTTCCACTTTTCAAGACATCAAAATATGACTCACTATACAGATGTTTCAGGAGCCCAAACCAATGTATAGGCAAAGAAAATCTCAGTACACTTGAGGATTCTCAGTAGCTTGAGAGGGAAATCAAGGTCTGGCACCCTTATAAGTGATGATTATTAAGACAGAGCTAATGGAAAGACTCAAATGATTTGTCAGTTTTGATCAATGTATTTAATTATTAAAAAATTCCCATGATTATTAAATCATCATAAAAAATAAAATTAAAAAATCTCCCTCTGTATATAGCCATTCATCTACCCACCTTCCAATAATAGGTAATTGCTGTTTTAAGTTTCCTCTGAATTCTTCCAAAGCATTTTTGTATCTGTATGGTAACAATGAATATTTACTCCTTCCCAACCTTTATTCAAAAGTGGTAGCAAATTACGTAACTATTCTATACCTTGGTTTTTTTCACTTAACAAAATGCATGTTACGAGTCTTTCTAATTCAGTGCATAGAGTATTCTCAGTTTTTGAAGACAGCTGTGTAGTATTCTATCACATAAGTGGATCTCAATAAGAAGGAACAATTTTACCCCACTTGGCGGCACATTTGTCAATGTCCGGAGACATTTTTGGTTGTCATAATTGGGGGAAGGGAGGGGTACTACTGGCATCTAGTGGGCAGGAATCAGCGATGCTGCTAAACCTCTTAAATGCTCAGGTCAGTCCCTCCCCCTTCCAAAGAAGCAGGACAGCACCTCCCTTTCCAAAGAGTTATCTAGTCCAAAATGTCAATAGTGCTGAGATTGAAAAGCATACATTATATGGATATACCCTCATTACATTTCTTAGATATGTAAATTAACGTTTTCCATCAAATCTGGGAATACCCTTTATTTACCTTTATTTACCCTTTATTTCTTCGAACAGTCTTTTGTCCTGTAATGACTTCTGATACCACACTACTCAGAGTTAGGCCATAGTCCTAGCAGATTAAGGACATAGTTCTCCACAAGATTGTCTTCACTTTAGACACCAGCCCCAAGTTCAGAGATCCTCAGGCCACTGTTACGTATGATCAACTGGCTACAAATGCAGGCATTCCCTCAGTTTTGATAATTTGCTAGAATGGCTTGCAGAACTCAGGACAGTGCTCTCTTTACAATTAGCATTGTTATAGTAATAGAATATGTATCAGAACCAGCCAAAGAGTAAGGTGCACACAGCAAAGCTTGGGAAGGTTCCAGATGTAAAAATTCTGTGTCTTTTCCCCATGAAGTCAGGATATATTATCCTCCCAGCTCACTGATGTGTGATAACATGTGACATGTTGCCAACCAGGGAAGTTCAGCCAAATTTTGGTGTCCAGAGTTTTTATTGGGGCTTCATTGCATAGCCACTATATATATATATATATATATATATTTTTTTTTTTTTTTTTTTTTTTTTTTTTTAATTTTTGGCTGCGTTGGGTCTTCATTGCCGTGCGCGGGCTTTCTCTAGTTGCAGTGAGCAGGGGCTACTCTTTGTTGCGGTGCGCAGGCTTCTCGTTGCGGAGCATAGGCTCTAGGTGCGCAGGCTTCAGTAGTTGCAGCATGTGGGCTCAGTACTTGTGGCTCACGGGCTCTAGAGCGCAGGCTCAGTAGTTGTGGCGCACGGGCTTAGTTGTTCTGCAGCACTTGGGATCTTCCCGGGCCAGGGCTTAAACCCATGTCCCCTGCATTGGCAGGTGGATTCTTTTTTTTTGGCTGCATTGGGTCTTTGTTGCTGCACGCAGACTTTCTCTAGTTGCGGTGAGCGGGGGCTACTCTTTGTTGCGGTGCATGGTCTTCTCATTTCAGTGGCTTCTTTTGTTGTGGAACACGGGCTCTAGGCAAGTGGGCTTCAGTAGTTGTGGCACACGAGCTCAGTAGTTGTGGTTCACAGGCTCTAGAGCCCATGCTCAGTAGTTGCGGCACACGGGCTTAGTTGCTCTCCAGCTTGTGGATCTTCCCGGACCAGGGATCAAACCCATGTCCCCCGCATTGGCAGGTGGATTCTTAACCACTGCACCACCAGGGAAGTCCCTGGCAGGCGGATTCGTAACCACTTAGCCACCAGAGAAGTCCCTGCATAGCCACTATTGATTGAATCGTTGGCCATGTGACTAAACTCAGTCTCTAGCCCCCCCTCCTGTTTCTGGAGGTCATGCTGCTCAAAACAGCAATCCTCTAAACACATGATTTGTCTTTCTGGCCTAGGCAGCCTGCATTCTGAGTCATCTTGTTAGCATAAACTACCTGAGGGCCCACCGCCACGAATCACCTCTTTAGTATAAACTATCAGGTGTGGTCTGAGGGGCCCTGCATAAATAACAAAGACACCACTCCTATCATTCAGGAAATTTCAGGATTAAGAGGTTACCTCCCAGGAACCAGGGAGCTAACCAAATTCTTTATTACACACTGTCCTTTCTTTCCCTCTCCTCCTTCTTGGTGTATACATGTATTGATACTGTTTACTGTCCCACAGGTTTCTTTTTTTCTGTTGCTTACACTGGATAATCTCAGTTGTTGTATCTTAAAGTTCACTGATTCTTTTTACTGTCAGCTGAAATATTCTGCTGAGTCCTTCTAGTGAATATTTCATTTCAGTTATTATATTTTTTAACTCCAGTTTTTCTATGTGGTTCTTTTCCATAATTTTTCTTTTTATTGATATTGTCTATTTGGTGAAACACGAGTCTCAAACTTACCTTTAGTTTGCTAGGTAGAATTTCCTTTAGTTCTTTGAATATATTTAAATAGCTGATTTTAAAACTTTGTGTATTAAGTCCAATGCTTGGACTCTCTCGGGAACAGTATGTACTAACTGCTGATTTTCCTGATATGGGTCACACTTTTGTTTCTTTGCATGCCTTTAAAATTTGTTGATAACTGGACATTTTAAGTAATGTAATGTGACCCTTCATAAATCAGTCTTTGCCCTACCAAGGTTTGTTGTTGCAGCTGTTGTTTGTTTAGTGAGTTTACTGTATTGATTCTTTAAAGCCTGTATTCTTTATTGCATGTAGCCTCTTAAGTCTCTGTTTGTTAGCTTATTGGTCGACTAGTGAATAAACAGAGATTTTCTTAAATGCATGAATCCAAGAAAGTCTCCCAGTTTTTCCCAAGTGTGTCTGTGTACATGCTGGAGTATGACTTCGGCGCTCAGCCAGGCAGTTTACAGCTCTGCCTTAGCCTCTTCAGTTCTTGCTTGCTCGAGTGTCAAGGTTAGTTAGAGCCAAGAGTCTAGGGCCTTCAAAGATATTTCCTGGGCATGTACACACCCCTGGCCACCATGCACGTGGCCTTTTAGATTCCAAGGAATATGAGAACTTTTAAAAATCCCTCATAGACATCTCATTCCCTAGCTTTTTCTTCTGCTCTTTTTAGCCGGCTTTATGTTAACCCAACTGCTGTCACCACTCAAACTGAGACATTAAACAGTTACTCCTGATTGTTTTTGACAAACACCTCCTGGAAAAAGGCACTTGGCACCGAGTAAGGTCTGATTCCGCTCAAATAAAGAGAATGCCTGGGGACTTTCCTAGTCTGCTGGTTTTCACCTTTATTGCAGGGCTGTTGGTTTTCAAGGCTCCTGCATAGCTGGGGACAATTAGGTAGTAATAGGGCAAGTTAAATGTCATAAAGATAACTTCCTACTGTGATTCCCCTATTCTACTTTCTGTGTCTATGTGTTTGCCTCTTCCAGGTGTTTCATGTAAGTGGCATAATACAGTGTCACTTTTGTGTTTTGCTTACTTTAAGGTTCATACATGTTGCAGCATGTATCAGAATTTCCTTCCTGTTAAGATTAAATGATGTATATACCACATTTGGTTTATTCATTCAAATGTCGATGGACATTTGGGTTGTTTCCCCCTTTTGGCTATTGTGAATAATGCTGCTGTGAACATAGGTGTACAATTATCTACTCAAGTCCTTGCTTTCAATTCTTTTTGATATATACCTAGAAGTGGAATTGCTGGATCATACAGTAATTCTGTGTTAAACATTTTGAGGAACCACCAAACTCTTTTCCATAGCACATCCTCACCTACACCTCTTAGTTTCTGTCATTTTGATTATAGCCATTCTGGTTGGTGTGAAGTGGTATCCCATTATGGTTTTGATTTGCATTTCCCTAAGGACTAGTGAGACTGAACATATTTTCAAGTGCTTATTAGCCATTTGTGTATCTTCTTTGGAGAAATGTCTGTTCGGGTCCTTTGCCCATTTTCAAAATGGGTTTTTTTTTTTAATTGATGTTGAAGTGTAGGAGTTCTTTATATATTTTGGATATTTATCCCTTATCAGACGTATGATTTGCAAACATTTTCTTCCATTCTGTCAGTTCTCCTTTCACTTTCTTGATGGTGTCCTTTGACTCATGAAAGTTTCTACAAGTAACGTCCAACATTAGAGGATGAAATAAATGTTAACTGTTCATTTGTAAAAAGGAATATTATGCAGCATTCTAAAAGTATTGAATAGAGTTGTTATGTCCAGAAATGCAGAGCTAAGTTATATTCAATTAGAAAGGTAGGCTGAAAAATGCACATATACCTATGTATAAATCAATATGGGACTTCCCTGGCGGTCCAGTGGATAAGACTCTGAGCTTCCACTGCAGGGGGCGTGGGTTCGATCCTTGGTCAGGGAACTAAGATCCCGCATGCTGCATGGCGTGGCCAAAAAATTAAAAAAAAAATAATATACATGGAGACCATAGAAATATTTCTCTAGAGATTGGAATGAGGGGAAGAACTTTCATTTTTACTTTATACAATTTAATATACAAAGTTTAGTATTTTCTAAATATGTGTAGAAGCAAGCACAGATAACTTTTGTCATAATATTTTAAATACTAATATTAAAGTATTAAAATTAGTTTTTGATGAAGTCCTATTTACCTCTTTTTTCTTTTTGTTGCCTGTGATTTTGGTGTCATATCAGAAAAATCATAGTCAAATTCGGTGTCATGAAGATTTTCCCTAATGTTTTCTTCTAAAAGTTTCATAGTTTAGCTCTTATGTTGATGTCTTTGATATATTTTGAGTTAGTTTTTGTGTGTGCTCTGAGGTAATGGTCTCACTTTATTCTTTTGCATGTGGATGTCCAGTTTTCCCAGTGTCATTTGTTTAAAAAAAAAAAAAACAAGCAGTATTTTTGAAAGAAGCTATTTCTTGTGCTGACTGTTAATGCATTTATACACACACAAAAAAATGTTGGCCAAATTCGGTTGCATGTCTCCTCATGAATAAGAATAGGTCCCAGTAGTTTTGTTAAGGAATTTGTTCTTCCTGGAGCTCCAGGAATGAAACATGAAATGAATGGGTTTGGCTAGATAAGAATTTAAATATTATGACAAAAGTTATATGTGCTTCCACACATATTTAGAAAATACTAAATTTGGGAAATACTAAATTGTATAACGTAAAAATGAAAGTTCTTACCCTCATCCCTAGAGAAATATTTCTGTGTGTCTCTGTGTATTGATTTATATATATGTATATGTGCATTTTTCAGCTTTTTAGCTTTTCTAATTGAATATATCTTAGCACTGCATTTCTGAACATAACTCTGTCTTAAAACCTTTAGATTGCTGCTATTCCTTTTTAAGAATGAATAATCATTTATTTTATCCCTTAATGTTGGATGTTGCTTGTAGATGTACACTTTTATAAATAATGCTCAGTGAATCTTCTAATATGTATATCTTTGTACTTTATAATTTTTTGAGAAATACCAATTATTGGAACTGTGTCAAAGGGTAATAATGTACATTTTAAATTTTGCACTAAATTCACTATATATAAAAGCATATGATATGCAGATAGTGTGAGATTCAAAATGTGTATAGAGGTATAAATGAAGAGAAACTGTCACTTATTCATTCCTGTTCCCCTGCCATTCATCTTTTCTTTCTGGAAACAACCACTGTGTGTGCGTGTGTATGTGTGTGTAGGAGAGCTGCATTAAAAGGTCTGTACATGTAAAATTTTGATAGATTTGCCAGATTGCCTCCTTGAGTTAGGCTTTTTATTGGAATCAGTTCAGGTTTATAATAGAGACCAAAGTTTTATACATGAGCTTACATCTATAGCAAGTCATCGATTACCTTTGTAAGTGTTTTGAATTATGTGGTTGGTGCATATGTTCATTATTGGCTTATAGTTTGAGAATTTGTGAGTTATTGCTCTTGAGATAAGTAGCCACAGAAGATGCCTGAGTGGAATTTTTAAGACTTGATTGTGTATATTTGATTCACATCTATTCCCCCTGAAAATCATGTTGAAATATGGTTTTGTATGAAATATATTAAGTGTGAAAAACTTGCAAGTTTCCACAGCCATTTACATTAGATCACCCTCATGCAGTACAAGTATTTCTATAATATGAGAAGTATAAAGGGAAGAATTAATGATTCTTTAATTAATTCTTTAATTAATGATTTCTTCTCCCCCAGTGTAATTGTGACTCTGGAAATGTAGGATTACTTGAGATTGAAATGCCTGAGATTGAAAAAGGCTTGGGGTGGTTTTTTTGTTTTAAAGTATATTAACTGCCTGAGAGAAGTAATTTGGCTTTCTTCTTTAGAGAGAAGCTATCTCAGGATGGATTTTTGCTTGTATTAACTCTTCAACTAATTTCTAGAGCTTGCTTGTTTCTGTGGTGAGATCAAATAAACATGGGTTTGCATTTCATATTCACTTCTCATTAGCTCTGTGACTTTGAGTAAGTTATTTAACCTTTCTTAAATAGGTACCACATCTTCCTCACATTGTTGAATGGATTAGAGATACTATACATACAGTGCCTTGCTTGGCAATGACAGGAACCTATAACGTGGTAACTTCTATTTTTAGCTGTTACCAGTACGTAAGAAGATACTATAAAGTTAATGATTTTGGGGGTCCTAATAAATTATTATTGATCATATTTGTTTAATGTGCATCTCACCCACACCGTTTTCTTTTTTTTTTTTTTTTTCCTCTAGGGTGAACTGTCCCATGATCAAGATGTGGTAGAATATATCATGAATCAGCCAAATGTTGTTCCACGAATCAACTCTAGGATTTTGACAGCTGAGCGAGAATACCTGGATTTAACAGCAACAAGTAAGGAGTATTTCAGGAACAATTTTGGGCCTTTTTGATTTGTCTTTCAGAATCTTTGCATTTATTGGATTGTAATGTTCAGAATTTCTCATAACTCAAGATTGTGACACAGTTTCGTTCACCTTGAGTTCATTATATGAGTTTCTAAATTCACAAGTTTCCTCCAAAAGGAGAGAAATTCTTCCTGGATAAATCTTTGTAAACTTTGAAAGATATTCAGTGCCTTTTAAATGCCAACTAGATGTAGGCAGTAGATGGTAAGAGTGGACCTAGATTGTTGACTTTCTTACAGTCCTAAAGCTCTTAAGCAGCTATCTTCTTTCTCATTATGCAGTCAGTCAGTGATAATGTTGACAAATATCTCAGGTAGGTGTACTCTGAGAACTTAAGAATGCCTTTTTAACAAATAAAGCTTCATTGAGAAATAATGTACAGCAGCGGTCCTCAACCTTTTTGGCACCAGGGACCAGTTTCATGGAAGACAATTTTTTCCATGGACCGAGGGTGTGGGGGGGTGGTTTCGGGATGATTCAGGTGCATTACATTGATTATGCACTTTATTTCTATTATTATTACATTGTAATATATAATGAAATAATTATACAACTCACCATAATGCAGAATCAGTGGGAGCCCTGAGCTTGGGGCTCAGGTGTGGCTTGGGCTACGCATGGACTAAAATAAGTGTCGAATTCTGACTTAAAGCCTGCCACCAGATGCAGCTGTACAGTTGAAGTACGTCAACTCACTTGCCACTATAAAGCCTGCCACCAGATGCAGCTTAATTGTCACTTGCCACTCACTGATAGGGTTTCAATATGAGTCTGCAAGCAGTTGATTTATTATGGTCTCCATGCAAGTCAAACCTCTCTGCTAATGATCATCTGTATTTGCAGCCGCTCCCCAGTGCTAGCATCACCGCCTCAGCTCCACCTCAGATCATCAGGCATTAGATTCTCATAAGGAGCACGCAACCCAGATCCCTCGCGTGCACAGTTCACAGTAGGGTTTGTGCTCCTATGAGAACCTAATGCTACCACTGATCTGACAGGAGGTGGAACTCAGGCGGTAATGCGAGCGATGGGGAGCGGCTGTAAATACCGGTGAAGCTTCGCTCGCTCACCCGCCGCTCACCTCATGCTGTGCGGCCCAGTTCCTAACAGGCCATGGACCGCTACCGGTCCATGGCCCAGGGATTGGTGACCCCTGGTGTCCATGCCATAAAACTCAACCTTTCAAAGTGTACAGTTGTAAAGTGCACAGTTTTTAGTATACTCTCAAAGTTGTGTGAGCATCACACTAACTTTAGAACATCATCATCCCCCCCAAAAGAAATGATGTAGTCACTCTCCATTTCCCCCTTTTCCTGTCCTTCAGCAACCACTAATTAAGTTTCTGTTTCTATGGATTTTTCTATTATGGATATTTCATATAATTGGAAGTCTTTTGTGACTGGCTTCTTTCACTTAGCATAAAGTTTTTAAGGTTCACCCATTTCGTAGCCTGTCTCAGAACTTCATTCCTTTTTTATTTTTTCAAATAATAAATATCATAAATCACAAACATAAATATAACTTCATTGTCTGACGGTTCTGGAGGACTTCATTCCTTTTTATGACTGATTCATATTCCATTGTATAGATAGGCCACACTTTGCTTATCTGTTCCTCAGTTGATGAGTGTTTAGGTTGTTTCCACAAGAATACCTTTTTAAGAGGTTAAGCCCAGGTACAATTTGTTCCTTTTGCCTTCCCTGGAGACTCTTAAGGCCACTTTAACAAACTGCTGGAAATACAGTAGAGTTACCGCTTGCTCAGGAAATCTTACTGGGGAAGAAAGGATATGTGTAATGGTGAAGTCAAAACCAAGTGTATTTGTTGTTGTAGTTGAATACAGTGAATATATAGATCTGTTTATGGTTGTTACTTTATTGCAACTACCCCTATTCTACTTGAAACTAAATTCCTTTCCTTTCAGGCAGAGGAAAAATGCACATGTATGCTTATATTTGAAAAAGAAAGTAGTAAGAAAGTGCTTTTTACCAGAAGTATTAGTAGAGCAAGGCAAGCAGTATTACGAATTTTTGTCCTGAGTTTTTGTTGTTTCCATCATTTTAAATTAAATTATAAAGAGTTATCTTTGCAGTACTCATGAATAAGGACCATAGAAATAGTTCTGGTTTTGGATATCTTTCTCCACTGAGTGTTACAGTCCTCAGCTGTGAAATGATGCTAGTCCACAGTGGCAAGGTTGCAGTTTGCTTGGTGAGCATTTTGGAGCTCCCAGTGAAAGAGCAGCTGGCATCCTCCTAACCCAGTTGTCATAGCTCCATCATCTACGCTGCTCTTGGCCTTTGCTGTCCGGCGACTCAGTTTTAAGGCCATGGTGCTTCCTCCCCTCTGCTACATGAAGTCATGGGCAGTGTCTGTCTTATTTACCATTGCTTACCTTTGCTAGACTATTGACTGAACAGATAGTAGGCCTTTGGTGTGCTTTGTTGAATGAAAGGATAGATGGGTGAGTGGGTGGACAGACAAATACATGGGAGGGTGGGCAAGCAAGATGTGCTTGGAGGACATTGCAAGAAATGGGGCATTTGTATTGGGGAGTGAATAATGCAAAGGCCTGGGAAGATTGCTGGAGATAAAGAAGGGGTTTATGATAACAGGCTGGAGACCAGTTTGTAGGTAGGAAGAAATTACAAAGTATTGAGAGCAAGGGAATGACTTGATGAAACTGGAATTTTAAGAAGAGTTATCTGAGGGGGAAATGATTAATAAGAGCATTGCCCATAGGCACTAATCCGAAAAGAAACATATCTGAAAATGACCTTTTGTTTCTGTTAAGGTTAAAAATTTTACTTTGATAGATGTGAATAATTAAAACAAGAGTTTTAAAAAATATTTTCTCTCCCATTCATCCCCTTTTACCCCCAAATAGGATAGGGAAGAGTTTACTATGGGGATGGACTATGGAAAGGAGAGATGAAGTTAAGGGGGTCTCTTTAAAAGATCATCCTGTAGGGGTAAAGTGAAAAGAGTAGGAATAGAATAAATTTAAACCATCAAACTGACAAACACATATCTGAGAGTTATGTGTGAGATGTGTACATTTTCTATTTGTGTCTTAAAATGTGATTAATGGGGTGGGCCATGTTGTGAACTTGTTCAATAAACGTGAAACAATATATTTCACTCATGCATTTTATTAAAATGTATATTATGGTCAAATGAGATTATCAATTGTATATTAACATTAGATTGAATTTAGGCATATTAGTTATAAATCTACGTTAATTTTTCTTTCAGATAACTTTTTTGTGGATGATTATGCTAGATTTACCGTCTTGGATTCCCAAGGCAAGACTGCTGCTATAGCCAATAGTATGAATTATCTGACCAAGAAAGGTAATACATTTTAGGCTTACCTTGGATTCAACTTGTTTTTCCTTTTTTTTTTAGTATTTACAAAAACCTTAATTTTTAGTGTCTGTTGGGAAAGAGATTCCATAATTTCTTTTATTACTTTGTATAATTATTTGAGTCTAGAAAATATCTGTTTAAAATTTAATTTTTTATATATATTTGAAAATTCAGATGTCTTTATAAATTTTATATTAGACATTAAAGGTAAAAGGAAAAATTTTTTCATGGTTCAAAATGGAAAAAGAATTATGTAAAAATGGGTTAATGGATTGAAAATTGGTTTGGCTTGTCTCTTCAATGACAATATTGGGTTAAATGTTTTTAGGATTTGTAAGATGAACTTGGTACAAGAAATCCTTGTGCACGTTTTTAAACTGATTTTGATGCAGAGTTATTTATTCAGATTAAAACTGTGTAAAATGATATACTCTTAATGGCAGACGGGTGCTTTTCCCCTCTGGTCACACTTATTACCCTTTCAGAGCACTGACTGTCATGTAAGGCAGCTATTTTTTTCTTTTTTGTCTGCGCCATGTGGCATGTGGGGGTCTTAGTTGCCTGACCAGGGATCAAACCCGTGCCCCCTGCATTGGGAGTGTGGAGTCTTAACCACTGGACCGCCAGGGAAGTCCCTAAGGCAGCTATTTTTATCTGCTGTGGTCTTCTCCCAGATAGAATTTCTGGTTTCCCAGATATATGTTTAAGTACAGGCAATTGCTCCATTTGTTTCCTCAAAGAAATTGGTTCTCAGGGGTTCTGGAACAGTGCTGTAACCCTAATGGGACTAAGGAGTGAAAAGAAGCATAGGTGATGTTGGGCATTATTTAAAATTTGACTCTTACAGTTGGCATTAATTAGAGAAATGACATTTTCTTTTCTTCTACTCTTTTTCCTTTACTTTTGTCCAGGAATGTCCTCCAAGGAAATCTATGGTAAATTTCAGAATGTTCTATTCCTTTTTGTTAATTAATTATCTTATGTGGTTTCAGGTACCACTGTAATTCAGAATTTATTGACACTTTATTGGGATGTTTCTGTAACCTGTGGGTAACAGATAATTTATCAATGCAGATAAATTCTGTGTATAAATGTTTGCCAAGAATTATATTTCAGAAAGTTAATAAATGAATATGATTAAAGACTATAATATGTTATCCACATGTTCAGAGACTCTTTTTCATTTTACATGCTAACAGATACCCAAATCAAAATAGCATTAATAAGTGCATGTTCTTAGTTTTTAGTTAAGCAACATGGAAGGTTACCCTGCTTTCATTCTAGTGTCAAAATTTCAAAACTTTTGCTTTGTATCTTTATTAAACTTGTCATTTTCTTATTTTTTGCATGGTTTTCAGAAATTACTTGGCTTAATAGCAATATTGAAACATAAGATGTGCTGTTTCCCCTCCCACTCAATATGTTGTTTTTGTTTTTCTACAGATGATTCTTTTATTAGGCCAGTAACTTTTTGGATTGTTGGGGATTTTGATAGCCCTCCTGGAAGGCAATTATTGTATGATGCTATTAAACATCAGGCAAGTATCTACGATTTCATTCTGTATCTTTGTTTGAGGCTGCAGTTATCTTCATGGGCATATGTGTGCTGATAATGTTCTGATGGGGAGGCTGGATCCTGCTTTTTTGGTGCTTGAGGGAAAGAAGCATTGTTTTTTCAGAGGTCTGGCAGCTAGTGAGAAAACAGAGAAGACTGCAATATTCTGGCTTTATGTAAGGGAATAGATTTTTTTTTTTTTTGACTGTGCCGTGCAGCTTGCAGGATCTCAGTTCCCTGACCAGGGATTGAACCCGGGCTCCCTGCAGTGGAAGCACAGAGTCCTAACCACTGGACCGCCAGGGAAGTCCCAGGAATAGATTCTTTTAGAGGAAAAAATAATAAGATCGTCATCATAGACCAGTTTTTATTGTATGACTGTCCATGTTCTTGCTGCAGAGCTGCTGCAAAGTTTGTGTTGTATATTGTATGGGAGAGACAGGGTCCTTATATTGAGAGAGGTCCAGATATTGGAGAAATACCACAGAGGCACATTAGCACGTGTCTAATAGAAGTAGGTGTAGGCATGCAGCGGGATGCACATACGGGTGGTCTGAAAGCTGTGCAGCATATAAACCGTAGAAGTGGAGTGAATGGGCAGTGGTGAACGGTTGAAAAATAACCCTTCTAGAGATTGTCCTTGTCAGAGAGAGAGATGTTACGTTTCCTTTTCCTGAGCGGTTTCAGATTGGATCTTCATCCAAGTTTCACACCCCTCCTGTGTCCCCTTGCCACTGTGCGTCCCAAGGAGGCTTACTGAAATATCCAGGTGATTTCAGCTTCCCTGATGTGCTGAGTGCCTTTATTGTCTAAAGGAACAGAGTGGATGGTGCGGTCAGTTGTATCAGGAGTAGTCCAGGTGAAGGGACGATATACGTATAACACACTCTAACTCAAATTGACAAATGCTCAAGTGGTGAAAAGTGGGAGCACAGGGAGGGAGTAATTGAAGGAAAATATAGGTTCAAAAGACATGCACAGATCAATAGGATGTAGCGTCACAGAGTGAACACACCCATGTGACCACCACGCAGGTACAGAAACAGAATTACCGAAGTCCTGAAAGCACGCCCCTGCTTGTGGCCGCATCACTAGCCCTCCCCTGTCCCTCTTCTCACATCCTAGGTTTGCCTGCTTTTTACTTTAGTTAAATGGACTCTTATAATACGTATTTGTTTGTGTTTGGTTTCTTTACTCAACATTTTGGAGATTTACCCCTGTTATTACAGGTAGTGGTAGTTAGTTCTTTTTCATTGTGCAGTATTGTGTCATATGGCTGTACCACAAAGTTTTGTTTGTTTAGTCTGTTTGACGGACAACTGGGTTGTTTCTAGATTGGGGCTAGAAGAGTGCTGCAGTGAATACTCTTGTACATGTTTTTAGATACACATGAGTATGAATTTCTGTTGCTTATGGCCCTTTTATGGTTTTGTGGGCCCCAGATATCTTCTCCCACAGGGATTCTTGACTTTTGACCCAAGGAGAGATTGATTTTTACTAGAAATCTGGAAAGGCCATGTGAATGAAGGGTCTGAGCAGAGCCCTTCAAGAGGGTTGGGACTTAAGGAAATGAAGATGGGTGTAGCTGGGGTTCACATACCAATGTGAGGCATAACATGCATTAGAAGAATGCAAAATGTGTTGGGGAAATACAGGACTCTGACAGTCTGTAATGTATGCTGTATTTACAGGGATGGTAAGAAATGAAGTTGGAAAGGAAGGCTGGGGGCCAATTCATGCAGCGGTTTGAATGCCTGATTATAGCATTTTAATTTTACTCTGTATGCAGAGGAGAACTACCAAAGACTTAAGTGTTATTTGCTACTTATGGGATATGACTGATGTTAATGCTGCTTTTAAAATTCAAGACGTCTACCATATAACTCTTATTTCCCTTTTCGTAAATAGAAATCCAGTAACAATGTTAGAGTAAGCATGATCAATAATCCTAGTGAAGATATAAGTTATGAGAAAACTCAGGTCTCCAGAGCAATCTGGGCAGCTCTCCAAACACAGACCTCCAACTCTGCTAAGAACTTCATCACAAAAATGGCCAAGGAGGAGACTGCAGAGGCGCTGGCTGCAGGAGCTGGTATTGGGGAGTTCTCCGTTGGGGTAAGTCTGTGTGTGGCACGAGGCTGCCTTGTATTGTTATTTCAGAAGTTCATTCCCATGGGCTGATGTGTCCTGTTCCTGTTGATGATCAGGATTTGTGATTGTAGTTCTGAGCTCAAATGATTTTTTTTTTTTAATTGGAAAGCTCTTACCAAGAAATAACAATTCTGCCATATTCCCTTTATTACTTTTAAACTTGCTAGGCTTCAAGATGTGCATGATATAAGCTTATATATGTTTTAAGCACAAAGCTATTGGTTTTGTAAGTTTTTGAAAGACAGATAATACTTGATTTGTTTGTAGAACAAAGAAAAATATTTGTTTATAGAGATTTAAGCTACTTAATGAGTTAGAGGCTTATGTGTTCTTGATGTATTTCCAATATAAGCCCATTTTATTAATTTATGTTACCTACTTTTGACTGTTTTGTAGTTTTAAGATTTCTTATAAAATGATGAATGTACTTGATATTTCAGTTAGAAAAAAGACTCTTACTTGAAATTAGCAAGATTTTAAAATGCAGAATAAAGGTATCATGAATTATAGTTTGCCAATTGAACGATTACATAAAGGTATAGGAAAAGGAAATAAGCATTACTTGATAAGTGGGAGGTTGGGAAAAAATGGGAGGGAGAGTGAGAACGGAGACATTGTAGTGTTAATTATTAAAATTAGTCACTACATTCCACTAAAAGAGCATTTTATGATTTATTCATATGATTGTTCATTTTTATGGTTTTCTTAATAACAATTACTTTTCCTTAATAACAATTACTTTCCTAGGGCATGGATTTCAGTCTTTTTAAAGAGGTCTTTGAGTCTTCCAAAATGGATTTCATTTTGTCTCATGCCATGTACTGCAGGGATGTTCTGAAGCTGAAGAAGGGACAGAGGGCAGTGATCAGCAATGGAAGGGTGAGAACTTTGTCCTGAGACAAGGTTGACTTCAAATTAGATCAGTGAACAGTCTTGGCAGCATTCTTCTCTGAAGCTAGTAAACTCTTCAAACAGAGCCACTTTTTCCAAAGGTGATTAGGGCTTGTGCAGTGCTGATGATCATTTCTGCTCCCTTGTTTCAAAGGAGGTTTGCTCATTCTGACATAAACGTCCTTATGTGAAACCTTCCTCCTGTTTAATTTTGTCCTGCCATTGTGTAAGGTGGTGAGAGTGTGGTGGTTCTCAGAACCCAAATCCATAAGACGTGTGATTCATAAAGTATTCGTCCCGTGTGGGGACCATGTTTATGGTTTGTGCAGTCTGTATGAACTTAATTGGTTTATGCTTAGACTATTTCATAAATATCTGCAGCCACGGAAATGAGACTATGGCGGACATACCAAACTTTAAACTCTTAGCCCTTAGGGTGAAATCTCTGATATCTACCACTACCACTACTATTTCTATTTTGGCTTTCTTATTTATATTCAGTGAGAATTAATGAAAATGATACTGCTATTTTATTTCAGAGTTTGCTTACTGTAAAAATAAAGTATTCAAGTCTACATACACTCTGTGTAGTTGAGGAATTGATAAGTGAATAACTGTATGAGTTGATTTGGGTTTTATTTTCACTTTTTTCATTGATTTGACTTAGATGTAAACGTGTTTCGGGTCTGTAAAGTGATTTGGTTTGTAAGGTAGCCTGAGGACAACCAAGGACTTCTCTGCAGCCCGCTGATTCCAGCACTGACCACCCTGCTCTGCTTCACAGATCATTGGGCCACTGGAGGACAGTGAACTCTTTAATCAAGACGATTTCCACCTCCTAGAAAATATCATCTTAAAAACTTCAGGACAGAAAATCAAATCTCATATTCAACAGCTTCGGGTAGAAGAAGATGTGTAAGTTTTGCCATAGAAGAAATGAATCAGTTCATGTCACAGGGGCTATATTAATTGGACTTTCCTCATGCTACCTATTCCAAGATGTTTTATCTCCAGCTTTAAAATATAATAATGTTCTTCAATTCAAGTGTTTATTTATACTTCTGTTTAAACGAGTTAATTTATTTTGTAGCCAGCTGTTTAAAGAACTGGATTAGTTCTCTCCATTTTGATTTTTTTTTTTAACTTTTGATTGTGGAAAATTTCAAACATATGCAGAAGTAGAGAGGTGATTTTATTTATTTCCTTGGAATACTTATGTAAAGAAATACTTTCCCTCATTATCTTTTTAGTTACCTTTCAGTTCTATTTTGTTCAGAAAAAAAAAAGACAAGTTAAATGTTTCTTTTTCTTTATTTACTAGTATGGAATAATGAGATTTTTTTTCTTGCATATTCCAAACGTGATGATGAGTTGGTTATTGTTGGTTCTTTATTGTTATTTTAATTCTTTCAGTGTTATTATTAGTTTATATATTTTAATGAGTTATTTCTCAATGGAAAAAAATAAGTATTTGACTGGTCTGTGTACCTGCTGTGTAACTGAATCTCATAGTCCTATTCACATGGTTTCTGCATTAAATATCATATGAATGTGTAGCTGGAGGATGTATGGTTATGTTTAGTTTTTGAGGAATCATTATACCTTTTTCCACAGAGGCTGTACCATTTTACTTTCCCATCAGTAATGCATAAGTGTTCTAATTTCTCCACATCCTCACCAACACTTACTATTTTCTGTTCTTTTGATAATACCCATTCCAGTGGGTGTGAAGTGGTATCTCCTTGTGGTTTGATTTGTACTTCCCTAATGATTAGTGATGTTGAGCATCTTTTTGTGTGCTTATTGACCATTTGTATATCTGTGGGAAAACATCTATCCAAGTCCTTTGCTCATTTTTAATTATTTATTTTGTTGTTGTTGAGTTGTAGGAGTTCATTTGTATTCTGGATATCAATCCTTATAGCTATATGATTTGCAGGTATTTTTTCCCACTCCATGGGTTGACTTTTCACTCTCTTGATAGTGTTCTTTGATGCATCGCTTGAGGATATAGAATTTTAAAGTTCTTCTGTTTTATTTCTTCATCTATTTCATACACCATGATGCTGCAGAGTTCAAGATGCATGTCTTAGTGAAACGTTGACTTTGATAGCTGTGAAAGTAGTCTCTTTGCCAAGTTTTGTGTGATACGGAAAGGAATCTTTTTTCATCTCACCCAAACTGGGGCTACAGATAAAGAGGTTTCCTTCCACCTCATTGGTTGTTGAGTGATGCCCCTTGTTTTAGCCTAGGAAACACTTCCCTGATGCAGGCCAGGAGGTACCCCCTGATTTGAAGCCACTGTGTCATAGTCATAGGTTTGGTGTGGTGTCCCTTGGACCACTCCCTGTCTCTGTGGAGGCTTTGGGGGAGCCCCTGGGAGTCCTTGTGGACTATATAGTTGCCAGACTATGCACAGAAGTGCAGACTTGCCTTTTACCAACCAGAGATGGCTCTGGGTCTGTCCTGGTTGAATGTAGGGAAATAAGGGAGTCCTGGGGCTGCCAGAAGATTGATGCTAAAACTGTTAGGGTTCTCAGAGTGACCTTGCTTGTCTAAGGTTTTCGTTAGTGCCAGGGCTGCTCCACGTTGGTCGTGCGTGACAGCCACAGCTTTCACACGTGACCCAGACCTGCAGCCGAGAGGCCATCCTCGCCCTCCGAAGCTCACCTGTGGGCTCTTTGATCAGGGTGCTCTTCCCGTCCACGTAACCAAGTGTCCCTTGACATATTTTGTGACGGTGTTGACACATCACAGGAAACAAATGGCCTGTTTTATATGTATTCAGAGTTAGTATTGAGACGTACCAAAAGATGTAATTTGATACAGTTGTTTGGTTCGATGAGAGAATATATAGGCTTGATTCCAGTTCAGATATATTCACGAATATATTCACATATATTTTAGCATTCTTAGAATTTAGTCCTCAATTCAACGGATTAGAGCATTTTTTCAGTCTCATGATTTAGTTCAAGATCTTCCTTGGTTAGAAATCAAGTTAGGAGGGGCGGGGAAAGAGGAAATGCTTTTCTAAGTTGTTTACTGTGATGTTGATTGTAATAGTGAGATAGATTATGATGTATCCATAAATATAATATTATGCAGTCATTGAAAATATTGATGTACCCCTATACTTATTAGCCAACAAAATGTTTATGATATATTATTAAATGAAAAATCAAGTTACCAAATGGTATAGTACCACTTTTGTGTGTGTAGATATATATTTTTTAAAATATGGAAGAATGATGAACTAAAATGTTATCAATACTTCTTGAATATGCTATTATCGTGTGTATCTCCATTTTCTCCTTATATTTTTTCCTGAATGTTTTTTCGGTAAATTATTACTCTAATGATCATAAAAAGTAATAAATTTATTTAGAAGAGGGTGAGGGAGAGTTATGGGCCGGGCCCTGAGCTAGGTGCTTTATTTTCTGTGTTTCGCCAGTGCAGTACTTACAAGAGCCATGCAAAGTAGGCATTATCTCCATTTCACATATGGAAAAATCAGCACCTACCCCAGGGCTATAAAACTTATCAGTGACAAAATCTGTACTTTTTTCTCATGCCAATTGTTACAAAGTTTATATTTTCTTCAGACCAGCTTGTTGGCATTCAGTACTTAGGTTGATTATATTATGTTCAGCAACAATTGGAAAACCTTCAGTAAAAGAGATGCTAAATTTTCACCAACCACATCTTTCAGGGCGAGTGACTTGGTAATGAAGGTGGATGCTCTCCTGTCAGCTCAACCAAAAGGAGATGCAAGAATCGAGTACCAGTTTTTCGAAGACAGACACAGGTATAGAATCAATGTTGAATTTGTGCATATTTACCTTTACCTCAGCTCCTTTATTTTTCCATATAAAGTGTGTGTATAAGCTCTTACAGGAATGGAAAATTTGGCATGTGGTTTTTTTATATGTTCACATATAAAACTCATGTAACAGATTTCAGTTGCATAAAAGTTGACATTTATTTCTAAATAAATCTGAAATAGTTCTGAATATACCCTTTAAGAAAACAGAATGCATTTAATGAAACTGATCAGTTGTCATTTTCTGATATTAAACAGGTTGTTAGAGCATTTGTGTCATTTTTTATTGAAAACTGTCTTGTTTTCAGTAAAATAAAAATATGTATAGCATTATAAGGAAGTCCTTGTCTTTGTTTTCCAGTTTTTTATTTTGAAAAGTTTCAAACCTAGAGAATAGTTGAAAGTCTATTATAGTGAATACCCAAATATCTTTAATCTAGCTTCACCAGTTGTAGACATTGTGCCACAGTTATCCGTGTGTGTATATAGTATATGCTTGCATACAAACATACATGCACTCACATTTTTGGGGAACCATTTGAAAGTACGTTGCAGATATCATTATATATCATGCCTAAATTCTTTGGCATATATCTCCTGAGTACTAGGAGTATCTCCATAATACTGTTAAGCATACCTCAGCAGTTTAACCTTAATAAAGTAATATTATGTAATACCAGTCCATTTTCAAATTTCTCCAATGCCCGGTAATGACTTTTTACAGCTGTTTGCTTGTTTGGTCCAGATCACACATTGCAGTCAGTTGTTGTGTCTCTAGTCTCTTCTAAGCTAAAACAGTTTTGGAGTGTTATTTTTGTTTTTTGGGTTTTTTTGGTCTTTTATGACATTGACTTTTTTAAGAGTCCAGGCCAGTTGTCTTGTGCAGTGTCCCACAGTCTGGGTTGTTTTCTCATGATTAGATTTAAGGTTAACTTGTCTTGAGGAAGAATGTCTACAGTTGATGTATCCAGGAAGGTGTATATCCTGACTGCACCTTAGGATCACCAGGGAGGCTTTAGATGCAGAAGCCTGCATCCTATCAGAATCCTATGATTCTGATTTAATTAGTCTGGAGTAAATTGGACTTTGGTTTAATTGACCTGTGCTTTCTCACAGCCAATCCTTGTGGGGATAAAATTTGAACTGATGATTCCAGGCTAGAATGGAGATGCTCTCCTTTCTCACTGGCTGTGGTTCCTTGCTAATAATCACCCTGGTTGGATTTTGCCCAGTAGCACCATCCTCTCTTTACTCTTTATGGTTTCAGGAAGTGACATGGTCTGGTTACTACCACAGGAAACATTCCTAATTGACCTGCCGTCTTGTTTGCCTATCATAGCCAAGACCTGAGCAAGACCTCTTCCCTATTTAGCACATCGTTTTCTCCATGAGTCATATATAATTAAAATGTCCTAATTACAAATTCTATTATGATACAAATTTCAATTAGAGAAGTTATTTTTATTGGGGTCGTGTTAGTTAAATGAGTGTTTGTTATACTCAAGTCAGAAGCTTCTTATTTACGCAAGAAACAAGAAGTCTGAATTACTGGTTATGTATACCCTTTCCCTGAAAGTGTGGTCCATGGAACAGGGCACTGTCTGTGAGCTTGTTGGAAAGGCAGAGTCCCTGGCCGCAGCCCAGACCTCCCGAATCAGAATCTTCATTGTAACAGGATCCCCCAGGTGACTCCTGCGTACCTTAAGATTGGCGAAGCGCTGCGTTCCTTGACATTTGCTCTACTCACCTCTCAAAAATGTGGGTGATTCCCCTAATGTTGCTTCTGTGTCTGTCACTTTCAGCCTTATTCTGGTCTGTTCTCTGATGAATACAGCAAGTGTATTTAAACATCGTGTTGTCAGTTTATATTGTTCTCCATTTCCACACCAATATTCCTCTTTTCTTGGTGTTTGTCTTGCCCTCTTTTTTGCTGCAGAGATGCGGGGGTGGTTAAAAGACCTTACAGGGTCAGTTTCTGAGGATGTCTGTTGTGGGTCACCTAGAGCACTGGCTCAGGACATGGGTATGCCGTACAGTGCTCTACCTCAAACCAGCCAGGCTTAGGGGCCTGACCCACACGCTGTGCTCTAGAGGACTGTTTGGGACCCCTCTTCTTGTTTTCTTTGTGAGAGTTTGTATAATGCTGTTCTCTAATGCACTCTTCCTTCTAAATTCTAGAGTACCACAGAGGTCCAAGTTATCTGACGGCAGTGGCTCTTATACTTTGGCTTTTACTCAGAGAGTTTGTTGAAATGCAGATTGCTGGACCTACCCCCAGAGTTGCTGGTTCAGTAAGTCTGGGTTGGGGCCTGACAATTTGGTTTTTTTTTTACAAATTCCTGGGTAAAGCTGATGCTGCTAGTCTGGAGCCACACTTTGAGAACAGCTGTATTAGAGTAAAAAAAATGTATTGGAATAATTATTGGTAGCTGGAATTATTAATATCAAATTGAAAGCATGTGTTGCAGTACAGTCACAAAGCTATTCTGATGGTTATTTCCAAAACAGTTGAGATTTGAAATAACCTTCATTACCATTTAAACCGTGTTTACCCAGTTTTATTAGTTATTATGTTCTGTTTTGAACTTTTGTTTTCAGCCCATTGGGTAAATGTTTTTGCATAAAAGTGGTGATTAATTTCAGAACCACATTAAAATAGTGTTCAGAGTAAACAAAGATAAGCATTGATTAAGCAATTAATGTTTTGGGAAAATTGGATGTATTTTTAAATCCTTTCAAGTTTATTCCTTTTTAAAATGTATCAGAGGCTCCTGGTACATTAAGCTTCTCTTAAGCCTTCTTAGGTGGCTGCTCTTAAGCCACCTAAGTCAAAGTGGCTTTAGAAGGAGGCCATGTAACTAGAAATTACATGTGGGGAAACACATGTTCTCCCCAGAAATCCTAGGAGTTGTCCTTTTTCACTTAACTAAGACCAGACAAAAAAATTGTATAACTTAATGCTGACAAGATGTAGTGAAGTTCATTTCTTGGCCTTGTAAAATTGTTTAGTTCTTCAGGAAATGTGGTTGACGAGACATATTAGCCACAAAAATATTTGTGTCATTATGACTCAGTAATCTCATGTCTAGGACTATATTAATTCTCAAGAAATTTCCAAGTGTGAAAAAAACTGGGTGTGAGAAGTTCTTTACCGGTTGAAAGGCATCTAAATGTCCAGCAATATGGACATATATACACTACCAAATGTAAAATAGATAGCTAGTGGGAAGCAGCCACATAGCACAGGGAGATCAGCTTGGTGCTTTGGGTCCACCGAGAGGGGTGGGATAGGGAGGTTGGGAGGGAGACGCAAGAGAGAGGAGATATGGGGATATATGTATATGTATAGCTGATTCACTTTGTTATACAGCAGAAACTAACACACCATTGTAAAGCAATTATACTCCAATAAAGATGTTAAAAATAAGTAAGTAAGTAAGTAAATGTCCAGCAATAAGGAATAGCTTGAGTAAACTACAGCAGGTTCACTTGGTAAATTGAAGATTATTTCTTATTCAGGATATTGATGTATAACAACATGGAAAAATCTTTATAAGAAACTTTTGGGGGAAGGAATGAAATCATTGTAAAATTGCTCATATCCTGTAGGTGCATCTCATCTTTACATAGGCATTTAAGGAAGACTATGTAGAAATATGCCACAAAGTGGTTGAGTTGGGATGGTGAGATTTTATGATTATTTATTTCCTTTTTCACTCTTTTGCAAGTTTTTGTAATATTCTTATGTTCCTTTTACTATTTAAAAAAGTCAGTTTCTTCTCTCCTCATAACCTTCTTGCCAAGAAATAAAAATTGGCATAATGTAACTGTCAAAAACAAACATCAGAAGCTTTTAGAGGGTTTTTAAACTTTGTGGTAGATGTAATCACATAGTTGACCACCATGTAACCTTGTTGTTTTAGATCTAAAGTTTTTTTGAAATGTTAAGAGGGCTGATTGGTTGTGTTGGATGTGTTGTCTCCCCACCCCATCTGCCCCCAAAGAAATCAACTGTTTTCTGTTTGTCTCCAGATTAATGTTTTATCTTTTGATCTCTGTAGTGCAATTAAACTGAGGCCAAAGGAAGGGGAGACGTACTTTGATGTCGTGGCCGTCGTTGACCCTGTCACCAGAGAAGCGCAGAGACTTGCCCCGTTGCTTTTGGTAGGGACAACTGCAGAGGCAGTTCCCTTCATCTGTGTCACATCGTATTTACCGGAAGTGGTCCCATACCCTGAGATTCTCTGCGAGCATCATTTTCCCTTAGTTATCTTTAAATGGCATTGGAAAGTATTACAGGGCATCTTGGGCAGAGCAGATGTTTTCATAAAGATTAGTAATGGCTCTGAAAACAACTTAATAACCTCTGAAAGTAGGTACAAGTTTGGTTGATTACTTCATGTAATTAAGAAAAAGAATTATCTTTATTCAGAGCAAAATGTCTTTGAATTAAATTTATTTTTGCCATACTTTATATTGGCAAGGAGTAAAAAGGTAAAAGCATTCTGCTTTATCATTTTCCTTTCTTATAACTAGCATTTTTTTTGTAACGTGTCGTTTTTTTTTGGGGCTGCGTCGCATGGCTTGTGGGATCTTAGTTCCCCGACCAGGGATTGCACCTGGGCCCTCGGCAATGAAAGCACCAAGTCCTAACCACTGGACCACCAGGGAATTCCCTGCAGAATGTCTTTTAGATATGTTATAAGATACTGCAATTTAAAAAATTTTAAAAGAACTCTGCCAAAAATATAGTTGCCTCAATTTCTTTTTGAGTTGTGTTTTTTATTTTAAAGTTCTTTTGAAGTATAATCAGTTAACCTTTTTTGTGGGTATTTGTATGTGTTTTTTCCTATGATAGTCTGTAAGCTGCACTGATGAACCTTTAAGCTCTTCCTTGTGTAGACAGCTATATCCATTGCCTGTCTTGCTTCCCCACATATATGGGGAGCAGTTATTTGCAATGACCTATTTCCCATGTTTTTGTCCACGTGATATGTATGTGTGATTTAGATTGTGCACTAGAGCTGTGATTTCTAGGGATTTATCCAGTGCAGACTTTATAACATTTATTATCTTTGTATTTTTGCTTGAGATATTAAGAAATGTTCTCTCTCCTAACTTAGTGTCGATACATTTCTGAAGAGACAGTGTAAATATTGTATCTCAAATATCAGTCACTTTGTAGGGAAAATTTTTATGTTTTGTCATTTGGTTTGCTCTTTTAGGTTTTAACTCAGCTGATCAACATGAATCTAAGAGTATTTATGAACTGCCAATCTAAACTTTCCGACATGCCTTTAAAAAGGTAAAACAAACTGGTTAAGAAATCAACCCCTGGAAAAAAATCACACTCAATCTGAAAGCTGAAATTGAATGTCAAGGATCCAAATGGGTTTATATATGGACCTCATGTTTGAAAAAAAATCACTTATTATTTATTTTTTTTTTTTTGTGGTATGCGGGCCTCCCTCTGCTGTGGCCTCTCTCGTTGCGGAGGACAGGCTCCGGACGCGCAGGCTCAGCGGCCATGGCTCACGGGCCCAGCCACTCCGCGGCATGTGGGATCCTCCCAGACCGGGGCGCGAACCCGGTTCCCCTGCATCGGCAGGCGGACGCGCAACCGCTGCGCCACCAGGGAAGCCCAAAATCACTTATTTTGAAGTTCAGTTTTCCTAAATTTCTAAGAACTAATCAAAAGTTCTAAGAACTTAGTGTGAGCGTGAGAGCACTTAAAGGTGGAATTAGGGACTTCCCTGGTGGTGCAGTGGTTAAGAATCCACCTGCCAACACAGGGGTCACGGGTTCAAGCCCTGGTCCGGGAATATCCCACATGCCACGGAGCAGCTAAGCCCATGCGCCACAACTACTGAGCCTGTGCTCTAGAGCCTGTGTGCCACAACCACTGAGCCTGCATGCCTAGAGCCCGTGCTCCGCAACAAGAGAAGCCACTGCAATGAGAAGCCGCGCACCGCAAGCAAGAGCAGCTCCCGCTCGCCGCAACTAGAGAAAGCCTGCGCGCAACAACGAACAACTACTGAGCCCGCATGCCTAGAGCCCGTGCTCCGCAACAAGAGAAGCCACTGCAATGAGAAGCCGCGCACCGCAAGCAAGAGCAGCTCCCGCTCGCCGCAACTAGAGAAAGCCTGCGCGCAACAACGAAGACCCAACGCAGCCAAAAATAAATTTAAAAAGTAAAATAAAAAAAGTGGAATTAACCCAGGCCACTTGCACCTGTGGTTTGCTTTCTTTCCTTTTTTTCTGTTTTGGTCAGAATTACATAATTCTCTAAAAACATTTGAATCAATGTAGCTATTAAATTTACGTTAAAATGTGCTGTGGTGTAGAAAGACACTTGTCTATACTTCTTCTTAGAAGAGCAGTCATTTCTAAGTTGGGATGTATGTGGCTCATTTGCATATATCGTGAAAGGAAGGCAGGCTTACCTGCATACTCTCTGAGCTTTGGAATGGTCATTTGTGAAACAGGTTGCCTGGAAAGTAGTCAGTAGTAATAGTGTAGCACATCTGGGGGCTGTGGTAAATTGCCACCTTGCGAATGTGCTGGCTTCTATAGGTTAGATTCTGAGTGAATTGAAGCCATGTTTGAAAGTGACAGAAGGGTTCCAGCTTTCACCATTATCCTCAGATAGGAGCAATGTTTAAATGATTGCATACAGTGTTTTCAGGGCACGCCTGAGAACTCAGCCACCATTTAGGACTTTGTTTTTGAGAGAAAGGAAAGTGAGTTTCTTTCACCAAGGGGAGGCAAGTGCTCAGGACATGACTGTGACTCCAGCAGCGGCTACCCCCATCCCCCCATCCCCCAACAGGGCAGGAAGGAAGGACCTCCCCTCCCAGCCCCACCTCCCCTGCTCTCCTCTCCCGTCTGCAACAACCACAGGACGTATAGTTAGGTCAAGAGGTAGTTTTGGAAACACTTCTCAGTCTGGAAGGAAGCCCTTCCAAATCCAGTTTGTCTTAAGCCAGTTGTTTACCTGTGTGGATGTGTGTAAACTCAAGGACTGTGGTTGCATTGAAAAAAAATTCACATCTTTCTTTTCCATTTCAGCTTTTACCGTTATGTCTTGGAAGCAGAGATTTCTTTTACTTCAGACAATAGCTTTGCTAAGGGTCCAATAGCAAAATTTTTGGATATGCCACAGTCTCCTCTGTTCACTCTGAACTTGAACACACCTGAGAGTTGGATGGTAGAGTCTGTCAGAACGCCATATGACCTTGATAACATTTACTTAGAAGAGGTAAGGATATCTTTGCTTCCCAGTGTCTAACCACATGTAAAGCCTGTTGAAGATGTAGTGGTGGTAGTCTCTGACTGAACAGACTGGATCACAGTCTAAGTGGGCTTCTGAGACAGTAGTGTTCAGGTATAATTGTATTTTTATAAATAACAGCCTAATAGATCTAATTCACATACCATAAAATTCACCCTTTTAAAGTGTACAGTTCAGTAGTTATAGTATATTTACAGAGTTGTGCAGCCATCACCACTGTCTAATTTTAGAATATTTTTATCACCCCTAAAAAAAACTCCATACCCATAAGTAATCACTCCCCATTCCCCTTGCCCCTGGCAACCACTAATCTACTTTCTTTCTCTATGGATTTGCCTGTTCTATTACATTTACCTAAATAGGGTCATCTATTTTGTGACTGGCTTCTTTCACGTAAATTATTTTCAAGGTTCATTCATGTTTTGGCATGTATTAGTACTTCACTCCTTTTTATTGCCAGGTAGTATTCCATTGTATGGATACACCGCATTTTATTTATTATTTATTTATTTATACGTCACTGATAAACATTTGGGTTGTTTCTACTTTTTTACTAGTATGAATAATGCTGTTATGAGCATATGTGTACAAGTTTTTGTAGATATGCTTTTATTTCTCTTGGGTATATACTTAGGAGTGGGATTGCTGGATCATATGGTAATTTTATATTTAACTTTTTGAGGGATTACCAAGCTGTTTTCCAAAGTGACTGCATCATTTTTCATTCCTGTCCTAATGACAAATGATATTGAACATTTTTTCATGTGTTTATTGGCCATTTGTGTATCTTCTTTGGAGAAATGTCTATTCAAATCCTTTGCCTATTTTTAAAAATTGGCTTGTCTTTTAATTGTTGAATTGTAAGAGTTCTTTATATATTCTGGATACAAGTCTCTTGTCAGATACATGCTTTACAAATATCTTCTCCCATTTTACAGGTTGTCTTTTCAATTTTTTGATGGCGTCCTTTGAGGCACAAAAGTTTCTAATCTTCGTGAAGTCTAATTTACCTATTTTTTGTTGCTTGTGCTTTTGGAGTTATATCTAAGAAACTGTTGCTTAATCCCAGGTCACAAGGATTTACTCCAGTGTTTTCTTCTAGGTCTTTCATAGTTTAAAACTCTTACATTTTACTTCTTTTGGAGTTAGATTCATTTTGAGTTAGTCTTTGTATATGGTGTGAGGCAGAGTTCCAGCTTTATTCTTTGCATGTGGATATCCAGTTGCCCTAGCACCATTTGTTTTAAAAACCTATTCTTTCCCCCACTGAATGGTCTTTACATCTTTTTCAGAAATCAGTTAACCCTAAATGTGAAGGTTTAGTTCTGGCCTCTGAATTCTATTCCATTGGTCTCTGTGTCTGTCCTTAGGCCAGTACCACAATGTCTTATTTACTATAGCTTTGTAGTAAGTTTTGAAATTAGGAAGTGTGAGTTTTCCAGTTGTGTTCTTCTTTTTCAAGATAGTTTTGGCTATTTTGGGTTCTTTGCATTTTGGAATCAGCTCGTTAATATCTGCAGAAGAGGCTGCTGGGATTTCAATAGGGATTGCATTAAATCCCTAGATGAATTTGGAGAGATTGCCATCTTAACAATATTAAGTGTTCTGAACCGTGAAAATGGGATGTCTTTCCATTTATATAGGTCTTTAATTTCTTTGAACAATATTTTGTCATTCTTAGTATACAAGCCTGTATAAGATCATGTCATCTGCAAATAGAGTTTTACTTTTTCTTTACAATCTGGATGCCTTTTATATACTTTTCTTGCCTGATTGGAAAATTTTGAAATTACTGATTCAATCTCTTGTTGTAGGTCTGTTTAGATTTTCTATTTTGTCTTGAGTCAGTTTTCAAAGTTTGCGTCTCTTAGGAATTTATCTATTCTATCTAGGTTATCTAATTTGTTGGCATATAGTTATTCATAGCATTTTCTTATAGTCTTTTTTATTGAATAGTGATGTTTCCTTTATCCTTGCTGATTTCAGTAAGTTGGCTCTTCTCTCTTTTTTTTCCTGGTCAGTCTAGCTAAAAGTTTGTCCATTTGTTGATATTTGTGAAGAACCAGCCTTTGGTTTCATTGGTTTTTCTTTATTGTTTTTCTGTTCTCTGTTTCATTTATTTCCATATAACTGTATTTGAAGTCTCTAAGGTAAGTGGTCCTTTTTCCCTAATCCATTTTCAGAGATAGTGCAATTTCATTTCACTGATGTCTCTTCCCAGCCCTCACTCTACACGTAGCTCAGAGTGTATTAACAAAGGAATTAAAAGACATGGTCTTTACTTCCAGGGAGCTTACGGTGCCTCAGAGCCTCCTTCCTTTTTTAAAACATTTGTCTCTGTGTCTGCCTTAAATATCTCTTATTACAATTGAAGCCTGTTTTCTGATTCTGTCTTCTGGGGAATTGGGAGACTGGAAACTTGAAGATAGTTACCAAAGGAATTAGCAGCCCTCTTATCATGAGGTTGAATGACTCTAGTTTCTTTAAGTAGAAACCCTTAGGTACTAAGTTGGTGGCAGGGAGAGAGAGAGAAAGAGAGTGTGCGCGCACGTGCGTGTGTATGTGTACATAGATACACACCATATTTTTAACAAATAGAGAACCCTTGAAGAACCAACTCTTGTTGAAGAGACCACACAAAGCACTAAAGAATGGTGCACAGAAGTATAGATCAAATGCAAAGCAGGTTTCTTCCGGGGCCTTCCCTGGTGGTCCAGTGGTTAAGACTCCGTGCTCCCAATGCAGGGGGCCCGGGTTCGATCCTTGGTCAGTGAACTAGATCCTGCATGCCACAACTGAAAAAAGAAAAGATCCCGCCTGCTGCAACTGGAGTTACCACACGCCTCAACGAAGATCTTGCATGCTACAACTAAGACCAGGCGCAGCCAAATAAATAAATAAATATTTTTTTAAAACCCCAAACAAAAAAACAAAGTAGGTTTCTTCCGTATGTCCCAGAGATTTTGCTCCTCTTTCTTAGGCTTCCTGCAGTTTCTCTGCGTTCCATTGAAAATACAGAGCCTGAGACTTGTGAGCATGTGGAGCATTGCAGTGACGTGTGAGGCTCCAAGCAGCGCACTGTTCGGGTTAGGTAGCGAATAAAGCCAAGCCTCAACTAGCCTGGGATAGAAACTCTTTAATTAGCTAAAGCCAAGCTGCCCGAAGACTTTGTAGTTGTATCCTATTTTCTGCAAGAAATTAGCAATAATTTAGGCAGTCGGTGCAGAACGTGAATGGTTTTATGCCATTATGGAGCCATTAACTTCATCTTGGACATTTGCATTTAGAATAGCAATATTTTCAGCTATATTCCAAAGGCCAAGATGAATTTGCATTGCTCTCTGATGTTTTTCTGATCTTTCTCATTGTTTCTCTCTTTTCTCATATGAGCTAATCCTTGTAGGATTGTTTTATCTATCTTCTCCATTATTTGCTTTTAGATCTGTTCATTCATTCGGCAGTTTTATCTTACATGCTTTTTTCCCAGTACTACTCTTGTAGATTAGCATCTTATCCTCTCTGTACTTTTGGGATAATCTCCTTATTGTTATTTTCTGTGTCCTTTTTCCTGACTCTCCTTCCAACCCACCGTAGTTTCTAAAATTGTGTACTCTTGTTAACTACCAGCACAATCAAGATACAGAGCATGTCCATCACTCCAGAAGGTTCTCTCATGCCCCTTTGCAGGTAACCCCTCCTCCTCCCCCTGGCCCCAGGCAACAGCTGATCTGCTTTTTATCCCTATAGTTTTGCCTCTTATTGAATTTTTTATAAATGTGATCATATGGTATGTTGCCCTTTATGTCTGGTTTCATTCACTTTGCATATGCATTTCAGATTCATCCGTGTTGTTGCATGTATCAGTAGTTTGTTTCTTTTTATTGCTGAGAGGTCTTCAAGTGATTTAATTTTGATATTGCAGGTGGACAGCGTAGTGGCTGCTGAGTATGAGCTGGAGTACCTGTTACTAGAAGGTCACTGCTATGACATCACCACTGGCCAGCCCCCACGGGGACTGCAGTTTACCTTAGGAACTTCAGCCAAGCCAGTCATCGTGGACACTATTGTTATGGCTAATCTGGTAAACAATCAGTGCATCCGGTGGTGATACTCAGTCTTGTTAATTTGGGCACTGCAATTTATGATAGAGCAATTAGCATTCTGAACATGAGGGAGATTAAAATTCATGATGGACTGAATTTGGTCAATATAAAAATCAACAGTTTAGTTAAACTTGTAGATTGGAATTACATGACAACTTAAAGGAAAACATGCTAGAATATTCTACTCTAACCAGATTGGCTCTTAAAAAAGTATTGCTTATGAGCCGACAGCGTTTTTCCCTTCTTTCTCTTTTTTTCTTTTTGAGATTTGAAGCTTATTCGCACATCATACGTTGCTTCTTCACTGAAGTACAGCTAAAGGGCAGGCTTCTTGGCTTGACAGGCCAGTATTTTGCTAGTGTTTCTAATATGTAGATTTTAAGAGTTGCATTCGTTTGTTAACCATCTTATTTGAAATAAAGGTGACTGATATTTCAGAAAAAGAAATAACTGTCCCTCAGAAACAGCATTTTGATGTTTTTAAGAGCACTAAAATTTGTCTTGTCTTCTTGTCCTAGGGCTATTTTCAGTTAAAAGCCAACCCAGGAGCTTGGATTCTCAGACTAAGGAAGGGACGTTCTGAAGACATTTATAGAATCTACAGGTAGGATTAAGTGATGCAGGTACATTTTTTTTAGAACATTCTGCAATGAGAATCAGCTTGAATTGAATACTACACTGGCAATTACCCAGGCAATAAGAATTTAATTTGCAATTGTATGTGTGATGAAACGGTGCTTATCTAGGAAATTAAATGTGGGAGACTTGTCAGGGTATAATTGGATAACAAGCAGTGTAAATACTAACAATATATATAGTCAAGTTTGACCCTCCGGTCACTCTTTCGTGCTAACAGTATCCCAGGATCAAATCATTCTGTCACTGTGATGAAAACCACAGGCATATGAGAAAGTGAGTCATTTCAAGAAAGGAGAAAAGAAATGAAGAACAGTCAGACTTTTCAACCCTGGATAGTATATTTCTCTACCCTGAGTGAGTTGCAGATTGACAAGACATGTAAGCTTTGGCCGTGGAACCTTGGTGCGAGCACTTGTCTTTCCAGGTCTGAGGTGGTACAGAAAGATTCCCAGAGCATCGTCGGTAACCTGCTTTTTGCTTTAAGGTTTGCTACAAGTGACTGTTAGTTTAAAAAAATTATACTGCCTTTTAAAAAGGTGTGATCTAAATTCTGCTTAGCACAATTTAAATTAGTATTAAGCTATGTGAGAAGAGTTCATGCCAATTCATTTCGGGAATGATTTCCGTTAGAGTTTATTTGAAAACATCATCCTGTTGTGTCTTCATCGTAGCTTCATAGTCTTTACTGACCCACATGAAAGCTATGTGGATTTCTGCATATTTCTTACCAAGAAAGTAGAAGATTTTTGTATTATAGTAAAATCTTCATTGTACATAGTAGGGTTTTCGCCTATTAATGTTTTCCCCAAAAGCTTATGTGTTGTCTTTCTAAACTCCGTCCCTGCTGTGTGCCCTCTTCCTGGCCAGTCCTACGGTGGCCAGCACCTCACGGTCGCAGGCTTTCTTCCTCCTGTGCTTCCCAGGCTCTGGAATGTTTCATGCTCCCTGTCAGGATCTCAACTTTGCCTGAGAACTTTGCTCTCTGCTGGATGACAGTGAATCCAGTGAATTCATGTTCTATCGTGGCTTTTTGTAGTTCTCACCTTAAAATTTGGTGACTGGTAATTTTAGGCATTACAGTTGATTAGTAGGGAAATACTATTTTCAGTTTTTCCTCCTCTGCCCTGTCTGCTTGCAGACAGAGCTCGTTAGAGTTCTTCCTCCAGAGGATGGGTGCCAGATTGAGTGCGGGGCCTAGGCTTGGCTGTGTGCCTCCAGGAAGGACAGAGCAGAAGCATTTACAAAACTCTGAAGTAGAGCCATGTCTTGCTACTTGCCCATTACAGAGCAGTAGTGATGCGTTTCCGGTGACGGTGCGGGGGCCCAGGCCCCCAGGTGCTCCTTTATCGAAGGGCGGCGTGCTTGGCTCAGACCTTGTGAACACAGACAGTGGTTCCGTGCTCATCTTCTGCTTGCCGGCGCTGGGAGCCTCTCACTCTATGCAAGGTCATTCGAAGAGGGACTCGAGAAGGAAGTTTGGGCTGTGACCGATTGGCATACTCAACGTGTAAGGATAGAGGTTTTGACAAGTGCTTCTGCGTAGCTTGAAGGGGTTTCCTGCAGATTGTGAGAAAATAATTTGTTCAGAGAAATCTCCTTTATGATAAAGATGATGGACAAATATGGGGGGTTGATATCAGACCATTTACTGCATTTTGAGACCTGTGATTTGTGATATCTATCTTCCTGTCTTTTCTAAGTCACGACGGTACAGATTCTCCACCTGATGCTGATGAAGTTGTTGTAGTCCTCAACAACTTCAAGAGCAAGATTATTAAAGTGAAGGTGAGTTTGGTATATTAAGGCAGCCACTCTATTAAAGTTGGTAAAAGTAGCAGTAACTTGGTATTTAGTAGCTGTTATGTAAAAATACATTATCTTGAAACCAGCCCCAAACTATGTGAGGTGATGGAATGTGTTAACTCCAGAAACAGTGCTGTTATTGTGGTGATCGTTTCACAGTATATACCTATACCAAGTCATCACGTTGTATACCTTAAATTTACAGGTGTTATTTGTTGATTACATCTCAGTAAAGCTGAAGAAAAAAGAAAGAAACCAGCCCAAGACTTTAATTCACCTTTGGAATTTTACTGTAGTGTTTATAGGAATGCACTTGAAATGTAAAATGTCTTTTGTAAATAGGAGTTTGTGGCTTTCTTCACCTGAGAGATTGCACCTTTTGGGTTATCTCAGTGAGCAGTACCAGTCTCGTTTTACATAAGACGTTTTCATAGATGCTGCTTTGCTTGTACAGCCACAGTTCACATTATTATTTATGATTTTATTCTCAGAAGATTGGAAAGAATGCCAATGAGAATTTCACCACTAATAATAAATGGTAGCCTTATTTAATTTCTTTTCACTTCTGCTTTCTGTTCTCAGAATTTTGAAGTTCCTAGTGCCTTAAATTCAAGTAAAAGGTATTATGGGATAAATAATCATTATACACAGTAAAATCGAAAGCAGACGACACACAGTTGAGCAGAAAAATGATCCCTGTGCTGTCGAGAAGATTCGACCCCTGTTTGTACTAGTCAGCCCTGATACAAGGCTGTCACATGAGATGACTCCTTCCTGACAGTGAGAGCTCGTGTGTGCTGCCCTCTTTCCCTAGAACTAGCGGTTAGCTTGCTGAATTGTGCTCTGATTTTACTCAGACCGTAAGGTTCTCTGCCCGTTTTTCAAACCGAAAACAGTTATTGTCTAATTAAAAGAGGTTGCTCTCTCCTCACTTAAGATTTTAATGTGATATGATGAGCACAGTTGTTGAATACGCCTGGACTCGGGGCGGATTGTACCTGCTGGCAGCATCATTCCCTCCCTAGTGTTGTCCGTGTTCACAGTGTGTGTCTGGGAAGATCAGTCTCATGCCTGTTAGACCCAGTAGGGGGAATCCGATCCATCACGTGTGACTGATTGCAGGTTCAGAAGAAGGCAGACATGGTGAATGAAGACTTGCTGAGCGACGGAACTAATGAGAATGAATCTGGATTTTGGGACTCCTTCAAATGGTAAACTGGCATCATAAAGAAGTAATGTTTTTAAGGAAAAACTGATACATAAGCACCACCCCTCCCTTCTTTTGAGTATAATAATCCTGTTTGGGTTTTTCAGATTCTGCTCTGTGCAATGAAATCTTGCACTTGTACTTAGAGTAGATGAGTGTTTCCCACTGATAACTGAAAGAGGTTATCGTACCCTCATGGTGGGGTTACTTCTGTGCCCTAGTTCTTGACTGCTGTTGGATTTTGCCTGCTGTTTGGAGAGCTGAGTGGTAATTGCTCAGTTAACCTTTCATTGTATGTCTTGCATTCTGTGGACTAGCCTGTGTCCAGTCTTCTCCTAAAGCTACACGAGGCCCTATGGGCAGCCTCCCTCTCGTTGGGCAGCCATCCCCACCTCTCGTCCTGTGGGCTGCTTTTGCCGGCCCTGCGCTCTCGGGAAGGAACAGGGATGGGGAAGCACCGTCTCCTTCCCTCTCCCCTTAAAGGGCAGTGTGTCTGTACCAGTGTTTCAAGCGTTCTTGTTTTTACCTTTCTTGTTAATAGGGGCTTTACAGGAGGACAGAAGACTGAGGAAGTGAAACAAGAGAAAGATGACATAATTAATATTTTCTCTGTCGCATCTGGTCATCTCTATGAAAGATTTCTTCGGTTAGTCATGTTGGTTATTTCAGAATATATGCATGAATTTGTTACAGGATTCTTATTTAGGGAGTACGTGTTTTATGGGATTCTGCCTGTTTAACTTCTGTGTATTTGACACACTCTAAGGATTGTGACTAGATTACCATATATAATTGTATTTGTTTTGATCCAGCCAGCCTCATGAAGGGGAGCTAAATGCATCTGTGTACCTATTACAAGGCTATAAACATATTTCAGTATCACTGTGCACACATCATAAAGCATGGTGTTTAATTGTCCGCCAAGCATCACTTAAACCAGAAATTAGGAGGTTAACATAGAGAATAGAGGTGGAATAGGGCCACGGACCTGCCTTCTGAAGATTCATAGGATGTTAGAGCCAGGAGGGATCTTAATTCCGTTTTATAGACAGGCTGAGATTCAGAGGGTGGAAGGATTCGCCTGAGGTCACACAGGCTCTGAGAGCAGAGGAGAGGCACAGGCTTGGGCTGGTTGACACAGTGGCTGCCAGGGGGAAGGCCCTCAGGGCGCCTTGTTGTCAGTGGTCAGGAAGGCCTTTGCCTGAGAGTAACTTTCCTAATGCCAGGGTTCTTTTTCCTTGTAATTTTCCACTACAAATCTTGTATAGCAACTAATCAAGATGTCATTTTACTCATGTTTAGCCCTCATATTCCCCCAAGAAATAATATCTGACCTAGAATAGTAATGTCAGATGTCCATAACAACTGAATTTAATTAAATTCCTTGACTCAAAATTTGCTTTTGTTTGTCTCCAAAGTAGGGAATCCTGAAGCTGTAACCACTTGCCATCCCCTTACCTCGCCCCGCTCTCCTCCCTGGCAGGCCCCGTCCAGGCCGTGGGGGGCAGTGCCGTGACGCAGAGCCGCAGGGCTTTTCCAGCTTCTTTTTAGGGTGATGTCGTCAGCTAAGCACAGCCTCCAGGATTCATTTGTACCCTAACTAATGTGTCAGTTCATGAAGCAGTTTATTTAAAGCTGTCACGTAATTAAAACATGCACCTTGATCAGTTTGGTATATTACTATAGGTAATCAGTAGTCCTTCTTTCCCATCCGGTGATAACGCTGTAAAAATGAATAAGGGCAGTTTTCCATTGTCCCCTACTCAGGGTCTCTCTTTGCCTAATGGAGCCACCAGTTAGCTCTGCCACAAAGAACACTGAGTGGTCTCTTGATGGACTCTCCTTGGTTTTGTTGAAATTGAAAAGATTTGGACAATTGTTATTATTATTTGCTTTTGTTTGACAGCATAATGATGCTATCAGTACTGAAGAATACCAAGACTCCTGTGAAATTCTGGTTCTTGAAGAATTATTTGTCCCCCACGTTTAAGGTTTGTTCCTCAGGCTTTGAAAAGGAAAACATGCTTATTAACGAGATATGTACAGTGTAATATACTTTTTGCTACTTCTATGTTATGTGTATAATTTAAAAATTTTCCTTGTATTTGGTTACCCTGATTCACCCGCATAATTCTGTGTTGATTATTCTTCCAGACTGGTCTGTTTGGGGGAAATAGTTGTTATAAAACTGAACACAAAATTATGACTTGTTTGAAGCTTGGCTAACATAGGAGGAGAGTCTGTATCTTTTGTTTTGATGGAGTAACATTCCTCCTCTGAGCGTGCATGTCCTTGTTTAATTAGAAAGCACAGTACAGGTTTCCAGTGAGAAGGATGGTTAGTTCTGTCATGAACAACTACCCAGTGATCTGTGGAAGTAAAGGATCAGCTGTGCAAAACAAAAACACTCTTGGAAAGTCTTCCGCTTTGTATCAGTTAGTATTTGTCATCTAAACTGATTTATTTGCATCTTTGTTGTTGTTGTTGTTCTTCTTCAAGCAGCTTTTAATGTACTCAGTAATATCTCTCTGAGAGAAGAGATTCACTTCTGGTCCCCTGAAAGTACTTACATGTAGAATCTGAAAGACTTAATGGCAGCAACCTTGTTCAGAGTACTTGGGTTTGCCGTGTCATTCCCTGGGCTAGACCTAGTGGTGAGAAAGGCTTAAAATCAAGCTCAAAAAAATGTTTTACTGAAATCAAGTTTCGACAGATAAAGTCCATTTCCCTTAAACACACACACACACACACACACAAATTAATTATCTAAAAGCCTTCACTTAAAGATTTCTGTCATCTCATGTGGTGATTACAAGTCATAAAAAAATGGGGATTTGACAAAAGTTTATATGTATTCTTTTATGTAGTCACGAGTGAGTCAGGGTCACATTTCTTTGTTAGACCACTGATCTGGTAAATGTGTTTTACTTGTGCCATAATCGTGGTTGGTTGACTTACTTGTTTTTCTTAATCAAAGTAAATGATTGTTGTTCCCTGTGTCTAAAAATAGGAGTTTATACCTTATATGGCAAACAAATACAGTTTTCAATATGAGCTTGTTCAGTACAAATGGCCCCGGTGGCTTCATCAGCAGACTGAGAAACAGCGCATCATCTGGGGTTACAAGATCCTCTTCCTGGATGTGCTCTTCCCGCTGGTTGTTGACAAATTCCTGTTTGTGGATGCCGATCAGGTAAGCTCTTAAAGACTGGGCTTCAGCAGTTTGTATTAAAGGCATTGGACTTGCTTTCCATTTTTAAATGACTTTATCTTTCCAATTATGGAAAAATACATGCTTAGTTTACATTATTTAGAGTATATGGAAATGTATCACCCAGATGTGATCACTTTTAAAATTTGCATTCGACATACCTCCTTTTCATCTTTTTTCCTGTTGCCTCTTTTACGTAGTTGTGATTGCATTGTGTATGCAGTTTTGTATCTTAAATTTAGTTCATTTAACATACACAGTAACAATTGGGAAATTCATCAGTTTAACACAGTGCTTGCCATCATCTCCAATTATTTGCCCCAAAGCTGGAAGTTATTGACAAGGGTAAGAGAGAGGAAGTGCAAGTAGGTGGCCTTGATAATGTGGAACTCTTCAGAAGTTCATCCTGCTGTCAAGATTTGACTTAATTAAAAGGAACACACTTAATTTTAGAAAATTAAAATTTCTAATTTTAGAAATTTTAGAGCATACAAACTCAGAAGTGTAAATATACTTCTACCCTACAGCCTTTCTCCTTACCCTGAGCTGGCTGAAACCTGAGTTCCTCATCTGAATGGAAGTGGTGTAATGTGTGCAAGTCATTTGGACAAAGCTTCATCCAGCTCTTGGGAATTCTGCCCCCTCTGGCTCACTTATATCACAACTGGCTCAACCTGAAGCACGCTTTCCTAGTTTTAATGTAATCACACTTGATCCTTGCTGAGCACTTAGTGTGTGCCAAGCGTCATTCCCCATCGTTCCCCGTTAGTTCATGTAGTCCTCCCAGCAACCCTTGAGAGTTCCATTTTAGGTGAGGAAACTGAGTCACAGAGAGGCTGTGCAATGTATCAATTATTAATTTGTTTTATTTCTGCTTTTTTTTTTTTTTTTTTTGAATGCTTAGAATACTCTGTGCCAAGCACTAGGCCAAGCGTCTTAACACGCTAGTGAGGGCAGTCAGCCTAATCAGTGGAGGAAGCGAGGCTCGAGCTGGGTCTCATGCCTGTGCCGCTGACCCCTGAGCTCCCCTCCGTATTTTCTGGAACCTGCTGTCAGCATGACTGTTGAACAAACGACTGTGATCCTCTCTCCTTCAGATTGTACGAACAGATTTGAAAGAGTTAAGAGATTTCAATTTGGACGGTGCTCCTTACGGTTATACTCCTTTCTGTGATAGCCGCAGAGAAATGGACGGCTACAGGTTCTGGAAGTCGGGGTACTGGGCCAGTCACTTATCCGGGCGAAAGTATCATATCAGGTACTGAAAAAGGAGTACTTCTAATGCTGTTGTTTGATTTTCTTTAAAAGTAATTTTGTATGTTTAAAGTTGTGAATAGGTAATACATTACTGTGGTTCAAAAATAAAAATTAAAAACCATACACAGTGAAAAGAAATCTTCCGCATTCTGTCTCTCTTCTTCCCAGTTCCCACTCCCACAACAGATAAAATCCTCTATTAATTTACTGTGTGTCCTTCCAGACTTTCTTAATTCTTAGGCAAACAACTGTGACTTCTTTTTTACACAGAATATATACTATCCTATTTATAGTTTTGTGCCTTGCTTTTTTTACTTGATGTCTCTAGGAGAGAGACCGTTTTCCTTTTTACATCAACATATTATTCCAGTATATATATTATTTATGGTCTTCCTATGACATACAATGTTGTAGTGAATAATTAAATACATAATTATGTATATTTCAAGTATATCTGTAGGATAAATTCCTAGAACTCCTAGGTTAAACAGTGATTGTATCTGTTGGGCATTTGTTGCTTTTCTACATTATCTTCTCTGGGCAGAGTGTGATTTGGAGAGTAGGGGGTTATGTAGGAAGCAGCATGTGTAGAGATAAATGTTGGGGTGTGGTGATTTCAGTATTGTACTTTATGTTCTTGGTCCAAAAGAACTGTAACATTTGGTTGTGTTTTTTTTTTCCCTCTAACATTTAAGACATCATCAGGATATCTTTGACTAATGGTTATCAGTCTTTATTACCAAATCTGTTGACATTTGCTAGGAATCTTTTATCAGAGATGATTTCCTTTGGAAGGCAATTACTTAAAGAACAGTGACAAAGTGAGCTTGTGGTACCAGAATATGGGTTTTGTCGTAACTTCCTTAGCCATCTTTGAAGTAGCACAGCCTGACTCTGAGCTCCACTGTAGACCTCAGCTTACCTTTTCACAGAGAAGCCAGAATGTTTGCCTAGTGATCTGTTCCATTAATCAGTGCGGTTACTTTTCCGGCCATAATCCATGGTTATAACAAATGGCTTTTCTCTGTCCAGTGCATTGTATGTCGTGGATCTGAAGAAGTTTAGGAAAATAGCTGCTGGTGACAGACTCAGGGGACAGTACCAAGGTCTGAGTCAGGATCCTAACAGCCTTTCAAATCTTGATCAAGTAAGTGGCCATTTTTTTGGTTAACCGTTTCAGTGATGGGTATACAATGTTGTGTCGGAAAATGAAGTAGTATTTGCTTCTCAATTCTCTCCTCTGTTGGGACAGTGTTTTGTGTCTTCATGGAAAGGAATTTGTGTGCGTGTGTGTGACATTTTTATCTGTCCTCAAGAGAGGACATAGTGGTGAAAAATGTCATGGGCCTGAGGTTGATTTGGGGAGGGAGATAGAAGGAGGACACTGCCACTCAGAACCATTACCCTATCTTTTCATTTTGTACCCAGCTAATCTGATAAATTTGTTCCTCTGCCTACTAGGGTCAGTGTATTTCTCTTCTTTAGGAACTAACTAGCTCAGGATTCACAGCATAGAATATAGTATCATAATTTCCCATTTTTTCCCATATCAGAAACCATGGTGTTTTTTAAGAAGTTTGGATGAGTCACTGTTTATTAATGCTAAACATTTTTTAGAGGTGAGATTATAGTTTGTGTTTTAGATACATAGTTTCACATATTTTGTTTTCTTAAGTCTGCCTTAAACATTTTTAAGCATTTGTGATATATAGCACCCATAAAGAAAAGTGAGTGTACAAAACAAAAATTTATAAATATATACATATTCATACGCATCAATGAATTACCACAAAGCACATGCCCATGTACTACCACCCAGTTTTAGAAATAACAACATTACTAGCATCCCAGAAGCCACACTCTTTAACAGAAGTATCCAGCATCCTGACTTTTGTGGTAATCACTCCGTTGCTTTTCTGTATTGAATTACTACTTACACATGTGTCCTTAAACACTATAGTTTCACCTGTTTTTTTCTGCCTGTCTTCAGTGGGATTATACAAGATGTACTCTTTTGAGTCTAACTTCTTCTGCTTAATGTTATGTTAGTGAGATTCATCTGTGTTGTTGTGTGAAGTGGTAGTATGTTTTCTTTATTGTACATTTGGGTTGTTTTCCATTTTTGTCTTCTAAAGATAATGCTGCTGTGATCATCGTTTATGCACATGTCTTGGTTGATGCACATGTATACGTATTTCAATTGTGTGTACAACTCCAAGTTGAATTGCTGGGTCCTCAGATTGGTCCATCTTTATCTTTACTAGATAATTCCAAACAGTTTTCCAAAGTAGTTCTGATTTATACTCCCGTCAGCAGTGTAAGAATTCCTGACGCTCTATGTAATTTTGAGTAATACTTATTGTTAATCTGTTAAATTGATAGATGTGAGCTGGCAGCCCATGTGGCTTTCAGTTAGAGAGTTTAATCCCTTTACATTTAATGTAATTATTAGTGTGGTAGGATTTACATCTGCCAATTTCCTACTTGTTTTCTATGTGTCTTTTGTGTTTCTCAGTTCTTCCATTACTGCCTTCATTAATAGATATTTTAATTCCCGTCTTGTTTCTTTCACTATATACATGGAGATTTTCCAGGGTTTTTGTTGTTGTTGTTGTTCTAGCCCAGTTGCTCTAGTCTGAGAAGGTATTGTGTATGATCTCAGCCATTTGAAGTTTGTTGAGCTTTGCTTGTTGAGCTGACCCAGATATGATCAGTTTTGGTAAACATTTCAACTGGTTTTATATTCTGCAGATTTTAGGTGTAATTTTTTTCTATGTATGTCCATTAGGTGAGGTTTAGTGGTATGTTGTTGTGTGTGTTTTGTCTGTTTTTCTATTAGTTACTGAGAGAATTGTGCTAAAATCTCTTTCCGTATTGTGAAATCTTTCTTGTCTTTGGTTTTGTCAAATTTTGCTTGATGTGCTTAGAGACTGTATCATTCGGTGCCCGAAAACTTAGAATATATATGTCTGACAAATTAACCTTTTATTATCTCTGTTAATGCTTTTTGGGCAGGGGCTTAAAGCATGCTTCACCTGGTATTAGTGTAGCTATGCTGGTTTTCCTTTTAGTTAGTGTTACATGGTATATTTTTTTATCCTTCTGTTCTCAATCATTCTTTATCCTTATGTTTTAGTTCTGTTTCTTATAAGTAGCTTATATCGATTTGTTTTTTCATGTGGTTGTGACAGTCATTTAATTTGAACATTAGTCCGTTTATAGTTAATGTAATCACCAACAAGTTTGGCTTGTGCATAGTCCTTCTGCTTATTCCATATGTCCTGTATTTCTTTTTTCCTCTTAGTCAGTTTCTTTCAGATTGATTGAGGATTTTTTCATAATTCCATTTTCCCTCTATTAAACTATACACTTAAAATATTTTTTTAATGATTAGCCTAGAGATTACAGTATGCATTTCTGACTTTGCAAAGGCTAATGTTAATTAGTGTATTTTACTCATCTACCAGACAGTGCAAAAACATCAGAACAGTTCTTCTCAAATTTTAGCATATATTAAAAAATCACCTGAAGAACTTATTAAAGCCTTAATCCCTGGGCCCCATCCCCCACAGGCTGATTCAGTAGGTATATGGTTGGGCCTTAGAATCTGCATTCCTAGCAAACTCTGTGCTGCCAGTCCACAGACTACATTTTGAGTATCATTGTCTTAGAACTCATTACTCCATTTATCCCTATCTCAACCTAAATACTTGGTTGCCATGTATTTTAGATCTGTCTATATTTTAAACCCCAGAAGTTATTCTTCTTGTTTAATACAGTCGGTATCTATTTAAATTTGAACTAACTCACATAGTTACCCTTTTGGTTACTCTGCATTCTTCCCTGCATTTCTGGGCTTCCATATTGGATCGTTTTCCTTCTACCTGAAGAAGGTCCTTTACTTAGTGTTCACTAGTAACAAATTCAGTTTTTGTTGTCCGAAAGTAACTGTATTTTACCTTGATTATTTTTTACTGTGGTAAAATATACATAAAATTTACCATTTTAACTATTTTTAAATGTTCAGTGGGATTAAGTACATTCACAATGTGCAGCTGTCCATCTCCAGAACTGTTTCATCATCCCAAACAGAAACTCTGTACCCATTAAACAGTTAACTCCCCTTTTCTCCTGCCCCCAGCCCCTGGTAACCTCTATCTATTTTCTGTCAGTATGCATTTGCTTATTCCAGGTACTTTTGGAATCATACAATATTTTTCCTTTTGTGTTTGTTTTATTTCACTTAGCATAATGTTTTCAAGATTCATCCATGCTGTAGCATGTATCTAACTTTTCTTCCTGTTAAGATCAAATAATATTTCATTGTATGTATATATATTTTGTTTGGATATTCATCTGTTGATGGACATTTGGCTTATTTCCATCTTTTGACTTGTGAATAATGCCTCTGTGAACATCGGTGTACAAGTATCTGTTTGAGTCTCTGCTTTCAGTTCTTTTGTGTATATACCCGGAAGTGAAATTATCGGATTGTATTGGTTGTTTGTGTCTTTGGACAATGGAACGTTTTAGTGTGTCAAACGCACAAGTTTTCCTGAGAGAAAAGCTTCAAAGCATAGAGTACAGCTGGCTAGAAAACATGTGGGCTTCATCTACCTGGGATCAAGCCTCAGTAGACAAGGTGGATTCAGAGCTTCCTTTAAGCCAAACCTTGAAGTACAAGAGCCACACTCGATGCTTAATTGGCTTTTAGAAGGCAGTACTGTTTTTCTTAGAATTGCCCTCATGGAGGGAATCTAGGTGCAGGCTATTTGTGTTTTAAGCTAAAGTTTTTCAGATGCTTATTGTGGGTAGATGTTTTATGGATCCTCTAAACTTTGTGGTTTTTAAAAACACCGTAAATAAATATTTTAGTTTCTCTAAGGTTTTTGGTACAGACCCTTTCTGTTTTAAAAATTTCTGATTGACATGTGATATGTAATGAGCAGCTAATTTGCTGTGCATTTATTTAAATTTCCCCTAGGACTTTATTTCTAAACATTTTCTTTTATATTTTATTGAAGTATAGTTGATTTACAATGTTGTGTTAATTTCTGCTGTAATGCAAAGTGATTCAGTTATACGTATGTATATTTTTTCTTTTTCATATTCTTTTCCATTATGGTTTATCACAGGATATTGAATATAGTTCCCTGTGCTCTACAGTAGGACCTTGTTGTTTATTCCCCTAGAACTTTAGATTGTTGTGTTTTATCTTCTCTTCCGAACAGGATTTGCCCAATAACATGATCCACCAGGTGCCAATTAAATCACTCCCTCAAGAATGGCTTTGGTGTGAAACATGGTGTGACGATGCCTCTAAGAAGAGGGCAAAAACAATTGATTTGGTAAGTTGTCGGTGGCTCTTTTCTGCATCTTAGTCCAGTCTGATGGATGACTAGATAATTTAGTCTTTCTCTTTAACTGTGTAGTTCAGGGGCTGCAGAACTTCTTATAGCAACCTCAGCAGGAAGCCAAATCCTCCAGTGTGTGATGGGCTTGTTTTCACTACTTAGAATTGGTGACGTTACCACTGATCTTCCAGATCACTCTCTGCCTTGTAATGTTTCCACTGTTTCTTTTCCTGCCTTCCAGTAGCACTCCACAACTTCTTTGCAGAAGCTTTGTACAGCCCACTCACTACCACACTGCTTCTGCTAATATCATTTGCTTCCTCAGTCTTGTAATTTTTGTCCAGTAAGGACTTGTAACCCAAGAACAGAAACACCTTTGAATTCTGTGTAACATACCCTTCCTTCACCTCAGTTGAAGTATGTTATTTTGGTTTTCACAGTGTAATAATCCAATGACCAAAGAGCCCAAGCTGGAGGCCGCTGTTCGAATTGTCCCAGAGTGGCAGGACTATGATCAGGAGATCAAACAGCTACAGACACGCTTTCAGGAGGAGAAGGAAACGGGGGCACTTCATAAAGACGCATCGGCACAAGAACCGAGCCGAGGAGGTACGTACAGGCTCTTGGCTTCAGGCAAGTACTTCTTGGCCTGTCTAATTTGTTTGTTGCAAAAGCAGAATAATGAATAAAAGGACTAGAAGAAACAGTTATTTAATCCTTCCATCCTGACATCTGCTAGTGTATATTGTTCACTTTCCTTATTCAGTTGGGTTCTAAACAGTATTTATTAATGCAATTGCTGCCCTTTTTTTCTTCTTTCTTTCTCTTTCTTTCTTTTTTTGAAGAAAGACTGCTTTCATTGTGATTATTGTTATTTAGGTTCATGAGTTTTGTGATACGTAAGCCAAACCTGACATTATTTGGGGGATCTCTTGTCAGATTCCTTGGTTTTTAATTAAATATGTCCAGGCACTAGTGAGTGAACACATTTAGGATCAAGACAGAGAACGTATTGATTTGAAAAATAGTATTCTAAGGACTAAATCTTCATATAATGTTTTCCCTACTATATGTGCATCTCGAATGGTAGCTGATGTAAAAAAATCATTAGAATACAAAAGTGACCTTTTGTAAACCCATTAATAAGCTGGGCTCTGGATTTTAATTTATTCAGCTCAAAACGAATTCTCAAAAAGCAATTATAGAACATGGATCTTGAGTGATTCTGAAGACTATGGCGTGATATTAAAATCACAGCTAAAAGGTTGGATATTCACCATAAAAATAAGTTCATGAGTAAAACCTCAAGGATTTTCATAGATAAATGGGCAAAGAATGTAGACATACTGTTTAAATAAGAGGAAAACACAAATATAAATGAATTTGAGGAAACAGTAATCAAATTAACGGAATCTATCATTAATACATACTACATAGAAAAAAATGTACATATTGATAGCCATTTGTTGGGGGAGATGGTGATGAACCTGTTCTGGGTGAACCTTGCTGAAGCTTTGTGCACTAGAACAGTCCTTGTTAGAAGGCAGTCAGTCGATTGTCGGGAGCCATTAAAATGCTTATATCCTCAGTAATTTCTCTCTCGAGAATTTACCTTGAAAGAAATAATTCAATACAAGAAAAAGTTACATACATGGAGAAATTTATTTTATTATTACTTGTAAACCAAAGGCATTAAAAAACAGTTTTAAACACCCCAAAATAGAGAATAGTAAATGAGCTACACTGCTACATAGGAAAATGTTTATATGTTATTAAGTGAAAAAAGAAGACTCCTGACTAAAAGTATGTGCATTTTTACTAGAAGTAAATATTGTGCTTGTGAAAACAATATTTAGATGGAGTTAGGGGTATGCAGGTAGTTTCCATGTTCTTAAAAATAAAAATGTCTTTTTTACTTTGTTTTTGCTTTCAAAATATAACACAAACACACTAAAACCAAAGCTCCTAAAAATTTAGAAAGAGAGATACAGCGGAGGTAGGGGCACAAATAATAGGTTTCGTACCAGAAAATGCCTAGTCTGTACTTTTTTTTTTTTTGGCTGTGTCGGGTCTTCGTTGCAACACTCGGGATCTTTCAGTTCGGCATGTGGGCTCTTAGTTGTGACGCGTAGGCTCCAGGGCGCATGGGCTCTGCGGTTGGCGGCACGTGGGCTCAGGCGCACGGGCTTAGTTGCCCCGTGGCGTGTGGGGTCTTAGTTCCCCGACCAGGTAGCGAACCCGCGTCCCCTGCGTTGGAAGGCGGATTCTTCACCACTGGACCGCCAGGGAAGTCCCTAGTCTGTACTTTTATAACTTGACAATAATTCCTTTTCTTTTCAATTGTTCTCCTTTTCTGTAGGACCTCAGAAACGTGAAGAATTATGATCTCCAGAGGAGGATAGGGAATTACACCATTTGAAGAACACTTTTTATATTAAATGCTAGTTTTTTCCAATCTGTCTATACAACTGCTGATGAACTGGCTGGGCAGGTGTGCCGCACCGTTCATTCTGACTCCTGCACGCTGGCGGCTCTGGATCTCTGGAGTCAAGGCTCCACTGGATTCATACCTCAGAGGAAGACAAGGGGCTGATCTTTGGGGGACTCTCTATAAAGAGCAGGCTTCTAACCAGAAGGGAAGATGGCAGAGGCAACTGGAAGAAAAAGAGCCCTGTGGTGCACACACCCAGGAGCCCACACGTGCCACACTGTCTCGGGAAGCCACCAGCCAGAGCCACCGTGTCCTTCCTTACCTCAGCCTACGGGCAGCGGAGCTCAGTCTGCAGCCTGGGCCGCAGGGCACGTGCCGCCCACGTCCGCCGCCAGAAGCTTTGCCCAAGGTCTGCGCGCCTCGGGGTCTGCGCCAGCATCCCCCTGTGCCCTTCCCCAGCATCAGGTTCACTGTCAGATTGAAACCCAACCAACAATCATGTGTCTTCAGGCTCGGCTCGGGGCCGATTAATTTGGGGTTAGGATGGGGGTGGGTTGGGCTGAGGGTCGGGAAAATGTCGGGAGTAGGAGGCTCTGGAGTGCTGGGGTGAGGGCGAGGAGGACCGGAAATCGGCCGTTCTTTTTTATAAACCGTCGGTACCATTGTGACTAATTTGAGATGAAGACGTTATCCTTATTCTCCACCCAGCCCCAGTGAACTTTTTAAGTAATTGTTTTGTAAGCAGTTTTTTAATTTGTGAAAGTCTTTGCTTTTCTCTTCCCACTTTCTTAAAAAAGAAGTCTGTTATTTCCTTACTGGATACAGCCATAGTAAGCCCCTCTAGTGACCCATCCTGAAGGGCTCAGGGCTCCTTCAGGAAGGTCACTGCATCATTTACCCTCTTCTTCTCCGCGGGATTTTTGTCTCTCAGACCCAGGGGAAGTTGGCTTTGACTTTTCTCGGCGGAAGACTCCCGGATCTGAGATCGGGAGAGATTCTGATTGTGTAATTCACTTTTTCTATACACTGTTCTATATTCCTTTTAGTTTAGTGCGGTGGGCTGCCTTTGACTTGCAGAAATGGCCAGTGTTCCACCCGTTCTGACTCCACAGAGTTGCGTCTTGAAGCAGGTTTGGCCCTTTGGTCATGGCTTTTCGTGTCTTCACTTCAGCAGCCCAGAAGGCAGCCTCTCCTGCTGGGTGGGCAGGGCCGGGAGGCGCCAAGAGGAGTCTCGCGGGTGCTGTCGGCCTGCGTGGCTGTAAGGCTGCAGGTCCTGCCCCCCGGCTGCCCAGGCTGCAGGGCACGGCAGCAGAGCACTCCGTGGACTGTGCCTCCTTCCAAAGTCTTAGGACAAATATCGAGGAATTAATTTTTTCCATATTCACACGCCAAAGTTAGCTCGGGAGTCTCTTAGTCCGAGGGAGCTTTTGAGCGTGCTTTTGTAGGTCCATTAAAAAACTGGGGAGGAGGGAGCCCGAAAGATTTTTAGATAAATCGATCCAAGACTAAAAAGGTCCCTCAGAGGTGTCGCTGTTGACAAAGACTCTAGCATGAGTTCCCCCCCAACGCTGGTCCTCCCCTGGTCAGAGCAGCTGAAGGGATAGAATCAGTGAGAGCGGAAAACATTCACTCAGGTCCATCTGAGGGTTAATTAAGCCCTCAGAGAGGATGCCCCTGCCGCCGCCACTTCTGTCTACAACCAGGGGCGCAGTTGTGCGTTTTCCCACTTCATTTTCTGGGAGGTTGAGTGGGAAATAACAAAAGTCACGGGGATGTGCTTTCTAAACGCTGGTTCCCTTGGGACGTGGAACAGGCCACCTTTCCACGTCTTTCTGCCTGGGCTCTTAGGCGTATCGTACATGAGGAAGGTGAAATCTGTTCCCTGTGTAGTGTGTGTGTCCTCGTTGCCCCTTATATTTGTCACCACCCTAAATTTAAGTCTTATTAACGGTTGAATCTAAACATGCGAGACCCCGCTTGCTTCTGAAACGGCCTAGGGCCCTCCTCGTGCCAGGAATATCTTGGTTCGCGTGGCATGAGCAACTTCCAAGACGAACCTCTAGCGCCCTGGGAAATGATACCGCCACTAAGATTCGGTCTTGCTCAGCTTTGTCTGCTCTCTCTACCGTGTGAAAGCAAATTGTGATGGGAAAGATAGGTAGGAGAGATTTTTCACAAGAAACATGAACTGATTTCACCGAGAAGTGCAAGCTTCCGGAAACTACTGGCAGTACGTTGTTTTCAACCATCTTTTCATACGTAATGGATTTGTTTCCCCTTCATCATGCCCTAGTGGAAACGTTTTCTTTCTGAATCAGTGCCAGAGCGATGTGACATAATGTGACACATCAGCACGACACGCAGCAGTGTGGGTTCTTGTGTCCTGCGAACAGTGGTAGTTGATGGAGGTCAGAACGGGTGCACGCGGCCAGCTCTCGGAGCTGCGGGGACGTGCCTGTGTTTCGTTTTAAAGCGTCCCGAACACTTGCCACGCTGAGAGCGCTGGTGCGGCAGTTTGCCACACGCCAGAGGGAGTGCTGAACCTGTCAAAATGGCACTTCCAACTGAAACGTAGAGCTGTTTGCCTGCCTACCAAGCGCACGTGCATCTGGTAGAGGCCCACGTACTGTGTGAGCTCAGCTCGGGGGCTGGAGGGGAGCAAAGGTTTCATAAAAATCAGGTAGTAGTTTCCAAGAAAGGAGCTTAATCGACTCTGCTGTCCTCAAGGCTCTCATATCATGAACCTTGTGAAAGGTCTGACGGAACGAACAACGTCTGTCTGGTTGCAGGGTTACTGAATGAAGGGCTGACGGCCAGGGACAGCAGTGCGGTTTCCAGAAGAGACTGGAAGGGAAATGAAAATCCCAGTTTCCTTCGGCTGGGAATTCCACTTTACTGACCTCGGAACTTGGAACGGGTCAGACCCCGCCCTCACAGCAACGAGTATAAGATGATTCCTCCTCCCCGACACCCGCCTTGGGAGTAAATTTGGCTACTTGAAAGCAGTTTTGTTTTTTTCCTGAAATTGCCATGGATGATTAAAAGAAATAATTCAACTCAAAAGAGTTTCAAGAGGACATCTCGTGCATTTTTCTGAGTAAAATGTTAGTGCTGTGGTATCAGATATCATGGAAGTGGAAATGTTTTGGCGAAGCTTTCTCTTGGTAACAACGAATGGAGGGTGTGTTGTGTGCAAAGTTATTTAAATATATTCCATTGTGTAATTTTAATAATTCGTTTTTTAAGCATTTGATTTTATGGGGACACTTGTGGGATGATAAGGGTTAATCAACTTGAGTATCGCCGTTTTGTGTCTAGTCTGGTGGGATAACCTTTTTAATTTAAATTCCTACTTTCCCAGTCTTGCTATAGTGAGGAAGGATCTTTATCAGGACTTTGGTAATAACCTGACTGAATTCCACAAATTCGACGTCATTAACTCAGGTCTTTGTTGGTACTTCAGAGTATCTGGAAGATACCAGTTTCTCTTTCATTATTTGGTCTTTGATCTCTCAATCTAATACAGAAATGACGCTTCTGGGTGGCGGTGAGTCAGGGCACTGAGTAGAGGATCTCTCCCTCTCAGCGTGTCACTGAGTGCTGACAGCTTATAAAAACAAACCACGAAATCAGCTTCAGGCACCTGCATGCTCCCCAGAAGCGGTCCGAAAGTGAAGCCATCCCCTGAGTCTTTTCCAATTACCTTGCAGCACAGAGGCCAAATGTGGCAGATTTAAGTAGGACACAGGTTAGGGTTTGCGCCAAGGCCTTCATCCCACCTGTAATTTATGCATTGCCTTACGTGTCACCTTTTAGATTTCCAGAGAAATGGACATAATTCCTCTTCAGAATAAAAATAGCAAAATACATTACCCTAAGGTCAGCAATTTGAGAAAAGATGATCAAGTACAGTGGTTTCCAACCAGTTGTTTTTGCTAATAATAAGGTAAACATGGAAAAACAAAGAAAAATATTAGAATTTTTAAAGAAACTATGTACTTAAAAAAAAAAAAAAAACCTTTGTATCTCTTCTATTTTACTGTAATCCTGTTCCATTAAATGCAACATAGGTCCAGGTGCTGCCCCTTGCTCGGGAACAAGCAGCGGGGCAGTAAAGTCTGCAGAGCCCTCTGCGCCTGAAATGGATTGAGAATGAATTTCCTGGTACTGTAATGAAAATAAGGTCTGCTCAACACAATAAACTTTTCCTTCTCTTCTTTAAAACCGTCTGGTCCGTCATTCAGCTTTTATGCTTAGGAAAGGTAAATCGTTAGAGCTCTAAGTTCCATCCCTCCATCTGACAGAAGCAGCAGGCCTGGACAGGAGGAAGAGCTTTACCTGAACGCCTTGTCTGGTGAGGAGCTAGGTCCAGGTGCAGCCAGTTCTCTAGATTCTCAGGGGAGCACCCAGGCCTCTTCTAGGTCCCCAAGTTTGGGGGACTGCCCCAGGCAGGATCTGGCAGGCAAGCTGCCCCAGAAGCACTAACCATAACAGGAAGGATGGCATGGACTTTGTTCATTTTGCAAATTCTCTGAGCTCCTACGCTGGGGCTGGATTTGAGGTTGAAGTTATGGTTCCCGCCATTCAGGTGCTCACTGGACACGGCAAGCTGGTGTAAAGGGAGCGCTTGCAGAGGTGGAGGTTGGGCAGAGGGCCCCTGTGGCTGTGAGAACGTGACAGAGGGCACCTGCGGTGGAGGAGGGAAGGGGGGATTTGGTGGTCAGGAACAGCTTCTACAAGGAGAGGATGCTTAAACTGAAGTTTGGGTACAACCAGGGGCGCAGTTGTGCGTTTTCCCACTTCATTTTCTGGGAGGTTGAGCGGGAAATAACAAAAGTCACGGGGATGTGCTTTCTAAACGCTGGTTCCCTTGGGACATGGAACAGGCCACCTTTCCACGTCTTTCTGCCTGGGCTCTTAGGCGTATCGTACATGAGGAAGGTGAAATCTGTTCCCTGTGTAGTGTGTGTGTCCTCGTTGCCCCTTATATTTGTCACCACCCTAAATTTAAGTCTTCTTATTAACGGTTGAATCTAAACATGCGAGACCCCGCTTGCTTCTGAAACGGCCTAGGGGTTGAGTGGGAAATAACAAAAGTCACGGGGATGTGCTTTCTAAACGCTGGTTCCCTTGGGACGTGGAACAGGCCACCTTTCCACGTCTTTCTGCCTGGGCTCTTAGGCGTATCGTACATGAGGAAGGTGAAATCTGTTCCCTGTGTAGTGTGTGTGTCCTCGTTGCCCCTTATATTTGTCACCACCCTAAATTTAAGTCTTATTAACGGTTGAATCTAAACATGCGAGACCCCGCTTGCTTCTGAAACGGCCTAGGGCCCTCCTCGTGCCAGGAATATCTTGGTTCGCGTGGCATGAGCAACTTCCAAGACGAACCTCTAGCGCCCTGGGAAATGATACCGCCACTAAGATTCGGTCTTGCTCAGCTTTGTCTGCTCTCTCTACCGTGTGAAAGCAAATTGTGATGGGAAAGATAGGTAGGAGAGATTTTTCACAAGAAACATGAACTGATTTCACCGAGAAGTGCAAGCTTCCGGAAACTACTGGCAGTACGTTGTTTTCAACCATCTTTTCATACGTAATGGATTTGTTTCCCCTTCATCATGCCCTAGTGGAAACGTTTTCTTTCTGAATCAGTGCCAGAGCGATGTGACATAATGTGACACATCAGCACGACACGCAGCAGTGTGGGTTCTTGTGTCCTGCGAACAGTGGTAGTTGATGGAGGTCAGAACGGGTGCACGCGGCCAGCTCTCGGAGCTGCGGGGACGTGCCTGTGTTTCGTTTTAAAGCGTCCCGAACACTTGCCACGCTGAGAGCGCTGGTGCGGCAGTTTGCCACACGCCAGAGGGAGTGCTGAACCTGTCAAAATGGCACTTCCAACTGAAACGTAGAGCTGTTTGCCTGCCTACCAAGCGCACGTGCATCTGGTAGAGGCCCACGTACTGTGTGAGCTCAGCTCGGGGGCTGGGGGGGAGCAAAGGTTTCATAAAAATCAGGTAGTAGTTTCCAAGAAAGGAGCTTAATCGACTCTGCTGTCCTCAAGGCTCTCATATCATGAACCTTGTGAAAGGTCTGACGGAACGAACAACGTCTGTCTGGTTGCAGGGTTACTGAATGAAGGGCTGACGGCCAGGGACAGCAGTGCGGTTTCCAGAAGAGACTGGAAGGGAAATGAAAATCCCAGTTTCCTTCGGCTGGGAATTCCACTTTACTGACCTCGGAACTTGGAACGGGTCAGACCCCGCCCTCACAGCAACGAGTATAAGATGATTCCTCCTCCCCGACACCCGCCTTGGGAGTAAATTTGGCTACTTGAAAGCAGTTTTGTTTTTTTCCTGAAATTGCCATGGATGATTAAAAGAAATAATTCAACTCAAAAGAGTTTCAAGAGGACATCTCGTGCATTTTTCTGAGTAAAATGTTAGTGCTGTGGTATCAGATATCATGGAAGTGGAAATGTTTTGGCGAAGCTTTCTCTTGGTAACAACGAATGGAGGGTGTGTTGTGTGCAAAGTTATTTAAATATATTCCATTGTGTAATTTTAATAATTCGTTTTTTAAGCATTTGATTTTATGGGGACACTTGTGGGATGATAAGGGTTAATCAACTTGAGTATCGCCGTTTTGTGTCTAGTCTGGTGGGATAACCTTTTTAATTTAAATTCCTACTTTCCCAGTCTTGCTATAGTGAGGAAGGATCTTTATCAGGACTTTGGTAATAACCTGACTGAATTCCACAAATTCGACGTCATTAACTCAGGTCTTTGTTGGTACTTCAGAGTATCTGGAAGATACCAGTTTCTCTTTCATTATTTGGTCTTTGATCTCTCAATCTAATACAGAAATGACGCTTCTGGGTGGCGGTGAGTCAGGGCACTGAGTAGAGGATCTCTCCCTCTCAGCGTGTCACTGAGTGCTGACAGCTTATAAAAACAAACCACGAAATCAGCTTCAGGCACCTGCATGCTCCCCAGAAGCGGTCCGAAAGTGAAGCCATCCCCTGAGTCTTTTCCAATTACCTTGCAGCACAGAGGCCAAATGTGGCAGATTTAAGTAGGACACAGGTTAGGGTTTGCGCCAAGGCCTTCATCCCACCTGTAATTTATGCATTGCCTTACGTGTCACCTTTTAGATTTCCAGAGAAATGGACATAATTCCTCTTCAGAATAAAAATAGCAAAATACATTACCCTAAGGTCAGCAATTTGAGAAAAGATGATCAAGTACAGTGGTTTCCAACCAGTTGTTTTTGCTAATAATAAGGTAAACATGGAAAAACAAAGAAAAATATTAGAATTTTTAAAGAAACTATGTACTTAAAAAAAAAAAAAAAACCTTTGTATCTCTTCTATTTTACTGTAATCCTGTTCCATTAAATGCAACATAGGTCCAGGTGCTGCCCCTTGCTCGGGAACAAGCAGCGGGGCAGTAAAGTCTGCAGAGCCCTCTGCGCCTGAAATGGATTGAGAATGAATTTCCTGGTACTGTAATGAAAATAAGGTCTGCTCAACACAATAAACTTTTCCTTCTCTTCTTTAAAACCGTCTGGTCCGTCATTCAGCTTTTATGCTTAGGAAAGGTAAATCGTTAGAGCTCTAAGTTCCATCCCTCCATCTGACAGAAGCAGCAGGCCTGGACAGGAGGAAGAGCTTTACCTGAACGCCTTGTCTGGTGAGGAGCTAGGTCCAGGTGCAGCCAGTTCTCTAGATTCTCAGGGGAGCACCCAGGCCTCTTCTAGGTCCCCAAGTTTGGGGGACTGCCCCAGGCAGGATCTGGCAGGCAAGCTGCCCCAGAAGCACTAACCATAACAGGAAGGATGGCATGGACTTTGTTCATTTTGCAAATTCTCTGAGCTCCTACGCTGGGGCTGGATTTGAGGTTGAAGTTATGGTTCCCGCCATTCAGGTGCTCACTGGACACGGCAAGCTGGTGTAAAGGGAGCGCTTGCAGAGGTGGAGGTTGGGCAGAGGGCCCCTGTGGCTGTGAGAACGTGACAGAGGGCACCTGCGGTGGAGGAGGGAAGGGGGGATTTGGTGGTCAGGAACAGCTTCTACAAGGAGAGGATGCTTAAACTGAAGTTTGGGGAATCAATAGGCATTATCTATGTAGAATGAGGGAGGTGGGGATACAGGGAGGATGGAGAGCTGGTGTATCTCATTTAAGGAGCTGCAAGTGAACCTCTGGGGCTGGAGTCATGGCCAGGAGCGAGGGGCTGGAGTGGGGATCTGAGTTGATCCAGAGCCACCAGAAAGCCCCTGAGGGATTTTAAACTGGGTGCCCACATGAAATCACTTTTTTCTTGTAAAAAAATTACTATTGATTGATGTATAGCACTTGAAGGTACAAGTACACAAACATACACCTTGATAGATTTTCAAAGTAAACACATTTGTATAACCATCAACCAGATAAAGAGGTAAAAAGAAGTTGGATTATAGTTTGGCTTCCATCAGTGGCAAGAGCATTGTATCAGACCAACCAGTAACTATATACATCGTTGAAATGCACTGGAAAGCGACCAGAGACAGGCAAAAACTGGAGGGGACTCAACCACTGAAAGAAGAGAAACACTGGATAAGATCCACATTTAAGCGACTATTCCTCATGTGGCCCACAGGGAATAAAACAGAAAGTGGCTGTTCTACAGGGCTGAGGAGCCAAGTCAGAGTTCAGAGGCTGCCCGAGCAGCTGGAAATTGAAGGCGGAAAATCCCAGAAAGGAGGAAGCCACAGAGCTTTGAATTTGCCTTGCATACTCTCCTCAAATCCTTGGCTGACTCCTAAATTATGCTTGCACAAAGCAGGATTCCAAGAGGGCCAAACAAAGCAACAGCTGGAAGGCTGGAAAAGCTCAGCAGAGATGTCAGCAGATGTCTGGTGCTGGGGAGGAAAAGTTTGGCATTTATGTCCCACCAAGTTAGAGAGGCTCAGTAAATATTTGGGGCTTTCTGCTGACCTCGGGTCTAGGCCCTAGGACTAAGGGCATAACTAAAATAGAACCACTCTAATGAAGTGTAAAGTCAAGCCTGCGAAGAATCAAGGTGATCCAATAGTAACAACTCCCTACTAAAACTGAACAGTTTTCATGGGAAAATTAATGAATCCAGAGTGTAAATAAAGTGTAATATATAAAGTGTAAAGTCACTCTAATAAAGTGTAAAGTCAAGCCTTCGAAGAATCAAGGTGATCCAATAGTAACTTAACTCCCTACTAAAACTCAACAGTTTTCATGGGAAAATTAATGAATCCAGAGTCTCTATTATATATCACTCAGAATGTCCAGTATACAATCACAAATCAGACGTAAGAAACAGGAATGAATATAGGACGCATAAACAAGGGGAAAAAAATCAAGAGATCTGCAGGCAACCAAGATGTAGAAATTATTGAATAAGAATTTTAAAATAATTATAGGGACTTCCCTGGTGGTACAGTGGTTAAGAACCCCTCTGCTAATGCAGGGGACACGGGTTCGATGCCCGGTCCGGGAAGATCCCACATGCCGTGGAGCAACTAACCCCGTGCGCCACAACTACTGAGCCTGCACTCTAGAACCGGCGAGCCACACCTACTGTGCGCCTAGAGCTTGTGCTCCACAACAAGAGAAGCCACCGCAGTGAGAAGCCCACGCGCCACAATGAAGAGTAGCCCCTGCTCGCTGCAACTGGAGAAAGCCTGCGCACAGCAACGAAGACCCAACTGCAGCCAAAAAATAAATAAATAAAATTTATTAAAAAATGAAATAATTATAAATATGTTAAAGAAACAATAGGAATGGATATATACAAAGGATGAAGATGTGGGGAATTTTAGGAGAGATGAAATTTTTAAAAACCAATTTCATGGGTAGGCTTAAGATTAAACACTGCAAAAAAAAAAAAGGATCAGAGAACTTGAAGACAGGTTAACGGAAATTATCCAAATTGAAGAGCAAAGAGGGAAAAACGATTGAGAAAAACAATAAGTGAATATATGTAATAACCTGTGAGGCAGTATCAAGCAGTTTAACAAATATGTTTGGAGAAATATTGGCCAAAAATTGTCAAGGTGTGATTAAAAATATCAACTCATGGATCCAAGAGCCTTAGTGACTCCAGAAATACAGTTTCTTAAAAATGCTCTCTTGACCCAGTTTTGGCCCTGGCTAAAGGCCAGTCAGTTCTCTTGAACAGCCAATCTAGTCCACACCCTCAACCACTTCACTTATTGGACTCTTCAACTCTGGGCCACTATATACCCACCCTAATCGCCCAAGGCCAGATATAAGACATGCAGGGACAGCTCCTATGCTCCAGAGCTTATTGAAATATTCAAATTAGCCAGTCTTACCCTGCCTCACCCATTCATTCCTGGGGAAACCACAATTAAAGCTCTTGCCCACAGTTCCTGTCTTGCCTTCTTCCTAGTGACCAACCCTAGTGCTTCCCCCGAGTGGTCCTTCATGGTGTGAACTGTGATATAACAAAACTGTAAAACTCCTCTAGCCTTTCTCTTGATCTTTGTCTGGCCTCACTGTGTGTTACCCCCACCCCCCAAACAAGCGCACGCACATGCACACGCACACGTGCACACACACACACACACACACGCAAGATAAATACAAAGAAGGTCACACCTAGGCACGTCATGGTCAAATGCTGAAAGTCAAAGATAATCTTTAAAAAGTAGGCAGGAAAACAAAAGAGACATACCATACACAGAAATAACAATAAGAGTGATAGCTGAGGACTTCCCTGGTGGCGCAGTGGTTAAGAATCTGCCTGCCAATGCAGGGGACATGGGTTCGAGCCCCGGTCCGGGAAGATCCCACATGCCACAGAGCAACTAAGCCCCTGCGCCATAACTACTGAGCCTGCGCTCTAGAGCCCGCGAGCCACAACTACTGAGCCCACGTGCCACAACTACTGAAGCCCGCGTGCCTAGAGCCCGTGCTCCGCAACAAGAGGAGCCACCGCAATGAGAAGCCCGTGCACCGCAATGAAGAGTAGCCCCCGCTCGCCACAACTAGAGAAAGCCTGCGTGCAGCAATGAAGACCCAACACAGCCAAAAGTAAATAAATAAATAAATTTATTTAAAAAAGAAAAGAATGATAGCTGACTTTTTATCAGGAAAAAAGAACATGACAGTGGAATAACATTTTTAAAGTGCTGAAAGAAAGAAAATCTGTCTTAACATTATGTGGGGGAAATATTTTCCAAAAGTGAAAATGAAATAAAATTATTTCAGGATAAATGAATGTTGAGAGAATACATTACTTGTAGACCTGTACTATAAAAAAAAAAATGGTAAAAGTTCTTCAGGCTAAAAGGAAAATGATGCCAGATAGAAATTCATGTCTACAGGAAGGAATGAAGAACACTGGAAATAGTAAGTATGTGGGTAAATATACTATTTTTCTTTTAAGAGACTATTGATTGCTTAAAGCAAAAATGTTACCTATATTTGGGGTATGTAACATGTAGAAGTAAAACACATGACAATTGCACAAAGGATGGGAGTTATAATGTTCTTACATTATTATGAATTGGTATGACAGTAATGCAACTGATAAGCTGAGAAAGCATATTGTTTTCCCTAGAGCAACCATTTGAAAAAATATAGTTATACCAAAAATCAAAACAAAACAAACAAAAAACAAGAGGAGACAGGAAAATTTTAATTTTCAATTAAAAAAAAACAAACATGTAAAACTCAATCAACCCAAAAGAGGCAGGAAAGGAGAAGCAAAGGAACAAGTAGAGGAGATAAATACTAAAACAAATTAAACAGTAGGCTTTAAACTGAAAAAGTCAATATTTGCATTATATATTAATGGTCTTAAACACTCTAAATAGAAGTCTGAGATTTTCAGATTGTATTTTAAAAAGCAATTTATAGAGATGCACATTAAATAGAAATAGGTTGACATTAAGAACTGCCTCACACAAACACTAATAATAAGAAAACTGAGCTGCGTGAGGAGCACCTTGTTTCCCCTGCACTTGCAGAGTGGGAGCTGTGCGCAGGGCCCTTGAAGACTTGGGTGTTCTTTTTCTTTATAAAATAAAGCTCGTTGTGAGAATTAAAAAAAAAAAAGAAAACTGGTGCGGCTATATTCATATTAGACAGAGTGAACTTCAAGACAATGAGAATTACCAGAGGAAAAAGAAGGATATTCTATGATGATACAAGTCAATTAATCAAGGAGACATTAACAATCCTAAATATGTATGCACCTAATGACATTACTTAAAAATACAGAGTAGGTGTGACAACAAGCAAAATGACAGGCTACAAAGATCTGGGGTCAGTCACTCTGCTGAGTCAACCATTAAGCTGGAAAGATCAATTGCAATAAACGATTTTGGAACTCTGGAACATGTTTGGACATTTATAACAACCAGCACTTCATGAAGGGAGAGGCTTCTGACCTTTTGTAAGTTAGGGGCAGGCACAAGCCAACTACCACTCCTGATTCCTCAGCACCATCGTGGCTGAGTTCTTGTAGCAGCTGGCTGGTGCCAGGGTGGGTAGTGGTGACCTTGTCCTCAAAACATTTGGATTTATGCATTTGGGCCAGTCTAGTAATGCCTGAGGAACTGGCATAGAAACTTGCCTTGGTTTTGGCCCTCAGTAGCAGTGGCTTACCCTGGGGTTATCTATCAGAAGATTTAAAGGGACTTCCCTGGTGGTGCAGTGGCTAAGAATCCGCCTGCCAATGCAGGGGACAATGGGTTCAAGCCCTGGTCCGGCAAGATCCCACATGCCTCGGAGGAACTAAGCCCGTGTGCCACAACTACGAAGCCTGCGCTCTAGAGCCCAGGAGCCACAACTGCTGAACCCATGTGCCACAATTACTGAAGCCCGTGCGCCTATAGCCCGTGCTCCACAAGACAAGACACTGCAATGAGAAGCTCGTGCACTGCAACGAAGAGTAGCACCTGCTTGCTGCAACTAGAGAAAGCCCGCGTGCAGCAATGAAGACCCAACACAGCCAAAAATAAATAAATAAATAAATTTAATTTTTTTTAAAAAAAGAAGATTTAAAGAGTCAGGAGCGTTTTTTTCCTTGTTGGAGACAGACAATTAAATTGTTCTCAAGTCACTGGTTGACTGCAGAGATAATGGAACAGAAACTTCAGGTACCACACACAAGGAATGCATACCTTGCAAAAATTGTTTCGAAAAGTCACAGATGGTGCCACCCTCAACAAGCAAAATTTATCAATCCCAGAGGAGTGGGAGAATCAGATTTCCAAGCTAACATAATACCCTCTGGGTATTATATGTCCATTTCTCAACAAAAAGTTTAAAAACTTACAAGGGAACAGGAAAGTATGGCCCAGTTTCAGGAAAAAAGGAATTTAATAGAAACTATCCTTGAGAAATCCCAGACATTGTAACTATTAAACAAAGATATTGAGTTGACTGATTTAATATGCTCAATGAGCTAAAGGAAGTCATGGCCAAGAACTAATAGGAATCAGGAAAATGACATGAACAAAGTGAAAATATTTTTTTAAAAAGAGGGAAATTATAAAAAGGAACCAAACAAATTCTGGAGCCGAAAAATATACTAACTGACATGAAACATTCACTAGAATGGTTCAACAGCAGATTTGAGAAGGCAGAAAAAAAGGATGAGAGAATTGAAGATTAAAGACAATTGAAATTATCCAGTCTGAGGAGCAGAAAGAAAAACAGGGTCTGAGGGACCTCTGGGACACCATCAAATGTACCAACATATGCATCATTGGAGTTCCGGAAGAGGAAGAAAGAAGTGCAGAAAACGTATTTGAGGAAATAATAGACAAAATCTTCCCAAATCTGTTGAAGGACATGAATCTACACTTCCAAGAAGCTTAATGAATTAAAAGCAGGATAAATTCAAAGAAATCTACACCAAGATACATAGTCTAACTGTTGAAACCCAAAGACAGAATTTTGAAAGCAGCAAGAGAGAGGCAGTTCATCATGTACAAGGGATACTCATAAGATTAACAGCCAAATTCTCAACAGAAACCATGTAAATCAGAAGGCAGTAAGATGACATATTTATGTCCTTAAAAAAATAAAAATAAACTTTCAAACAAGAATTCTATATCTGGCAAAACTATCTTTGAAGAATAAAGGAGAAATTAAGATACTTCTAGATAAACAAAAGCCAAGGGAGTTCATTACTGGTAGACCTACCCTACAAGAAATGCTAAAGAGAATAAATATTTCAGGCTGAAATGAAAAGAAACGAGACAGTAACTTAAAGTCATAAGAAGAAACATTGGTAAAGGTAACTACCTAGGTAAATATAAAAACAAGTATCATTTACTTTTACTTTATAACTTCTTTTATTCCTATATGATTTAAAAGGCAAACACATACAATAAAGTAAAAATTTTGTTAATGAGCACAACATGTATAAAAATATAATTTGCGACAAAACAATGGGGGAAGAACAGAGATATACAGGAGCAGAGTGTACACTATTGAAACTAAGTTGGTATTATTCAAACCAGGTTTTTATATAAGTTTATGATGTTAATTGTAATTCCTAAGGTAACCACTAGGAAAGTAATAAAAAAATATATAGAAAAGGAAAGAAGGGAATCAAACTGGTACACTTCAAAAGTTCAAATAAATACCCCCCTGCCAAATCAGTAATTGAGGAATTGAGAAGCAAAATGTATGACATACAGAAAACAAAAAGCCAAATGGCAGAAGTAAATATTTTTATCAGTATTAAATTCAAATGTAAATGGGTTAAACTCTCCTGTTAGAAGGCAAAGATTGGGAAAAAATTTTTTTCAAAAACATGATCTATATGTTGTCAACAAGTGACTCATTTCAGATACATAGACAAAGAGCTTGAACGTAAAAGGATAGGAAAAGATAATCCATGCAACCAAAAGAGAGCTGGAGTGACTATATTATTGTCTGATAAAATAGACTTTAATTCAAAAAAGTTATAAGAGACAAAGAAGGACATTATATATTGATAAAGGGTTCAATCCAGTAAGAAGATATAATAATGACAAACTTGTACACAGCTAACAATAGAACCCTAAAATATATGAAGCAAAAATGGACAGACTTGAAGGGAGAAATAGTTCTATAATAATAGTTGGACACTTCAGTACCCACTTTCAAAAAGGATAGATCAGTCCGACAGAAGATTAATAACAGTAGAGGACCTGAACAACACTGTAAACCAATTAGATCTAACAGACATAAACAGAACACTCCACGAAACAGCAGAATATGTATTCTCAATTCCACATGAAACACCCTACAGGACACATGATATGTTAGGCTACAGAACAATTCTTAATGAATTTTGTAATGCTGAAAACATACAAAGTAACTTCTGATCACAATGGAATGAAACTAGATATGAATAATAGAAGAGAAACTGAAAATTTCACAATAATGAAATTCACAAAAATTAAACAACACACTCTTAAATAAGCAATGGGTCAAAGAAAAAAAACACAAAGAAAAAATTTAAAACCTTGAGATAGATAAAAATAAAAACACAATATTGCAAAACTGATGGGATGGAGTGCTAAGAAGGAAATTTACAGCAGTAAATGTCTACATTAGAAAGGAAGAAAAATTCAAATTAATAATCTAAACGTAAATCTTAAGGAGCTAAAAAAAAGAAGAGCAAACTAAACCCAAACAAGCAGAGGGAAGGAAATAACAAAGATTAGAGCAGAGATAAATGAATTAGAGAGTAGAAAAACAATAGAGAAAAATCAGTGACATCAAAAGTTGGTTCTTTGAAAATATTAACAGAATTTACAAACCTTTAGGTTGATGAGGGTGGGGAGGAGGGAGAGAGACTCAGTCCAAATTAGAAATGAAAGTGGGGACATTACTACTGATTTTACAGAAATAAAGTGGATTATGCGAGAATACTATAAACAATTGTTTGCCAACAAGAGGGAAAATTCCTATAAACACAAATTATCAAAGCTGACTGACTCAAGAAGGAATAGAAAATCAGACTAGACCTATAACAAGGGGATTGAATCTGTAATTTAAAAAACCTCCCAGCAAAGGAAAGTCCAAGACCAGATGGTTTCACTGGTGAACTCTACCAAATATTTAAGATGGATGAAAATCAATCCTTCTCAAACTCTTCCCCAAAAAATGAAGAGAAGGGAACACTTCCTAGGTCATTCCATAGGCTAGCTTCTTGAAATCAAAGCCAGACATAGACTACAAAAAAACTAGAGGCCAATATCCCTAATGAATACAGATGCCAAAACCCTCAACAAAATACTACCAAATAGAATTCTAGCATATTAAAAGGATTATACACCATGAACAAATGGGATTTAGCCCCAGAGCAAGTGTGGTTCAACATAGGAAAATTATTCATTGTAATATATCACATTAATAGAATGAAGGAAAAATACCACATGATCATCTCAATAAATGCAAAAAAAAAGAATTTGATAAAGTCCAACACCCTTTCATGATTTAAAAAAACATTCAATAAACTAGGTATAGAAGGGAATGTTCTCTACATGATAAAGGCCATATATGAAAAAACCCAACTGAGCTAATAAACTCGGTGGTGGAAGACTGAAAACTTTCCCCCTAAGATCAGGAACAAGATTAGGATGCCTACATTTGTCAGTATTCAACATAGTACTGCAGTTATAGCCAGAGCAATTAGGCAAGAAAAACAAAATAACAGTTACTCAAATTGGAAAAGAAGAGGTAATTATCTCTGTTTGCAGAAGGCACGATATGTACTGGGTTGGCCAAAAAGTTCATTCGGGTTTTCATGACCTTTTCAGCCAGCCCAGTATAAAATCCCAGGGAATCTACAAAGAAAGTTGAATTTAGCAATGCTGTAGGATACAAAATCAACACACACAAAATCAACTATATTTCTATACACTAGCAATGAACAATCCAAAAAGGAATTAAGAAAACAATTCCATTTGCACAGCTTCAGGAATAATAATTTTCTTAGGTATAAACTTAACCAAGGAGGAGAAAGACTGTACACTGAAAACTAGAAAACATTGCTGAAAGAAATTAAAGAATACCTAAATAAATGGAAAGACATACTGCATTCATGGATTGGAAGACTTACTATGGTTAAAATGACAGTACTTCTTAAATTTATGTACAAATTCAATGCAATTCTTATCAAAATCCCACCGGCATTTTCTGCAGAAATAGAAAAACTCATCCTAAAGTTCATATGGAATTTCAAGGGACTCTGAATAGCCATAGCAATCCTGATATAGAAGTACAAAGTTGGAGGACTCACACTTCCCAATTTTAAAAACTTACTGCAAAGCTATAGTAATCAAAAGAGTGTGGCACTAGCATAAAGATAGAGATATAGACTGATAGAATAGGGAGCCTAGAAATAAACTCTCACATATATGGTTAATTGATTTTCAACAAGAGTCCCAAGACAATTTGTTGGGGTATAGGCCTTGTTTTGAAAAAATGGTGCTGAGACAACTGTATAGACACATGCAAAAGAATGAGGTTGAACCCTACCAAGTTAGCAATGGTTTCTTAATTATGACACTAAAAGCACACATAGTAAAAGAAAAAGTAAATTGGAATTCATCAAAAAATTTTTTAAGTTTGTGTACCAAAGGACACTATCAAGACAGTGAAAAGACAAGCCACAGAACAAGAATAATATTTGTCAATCATATCTGATAAGAGTAATATCCAGAATATATAGAGACTCCTATGACTCAACAGCAAAAACAAAACAAAAAACAAGCAAACAAAAAATCCACTCAATTAAAAAAATGGGCAATGACTTGAATAGACATTTCTCCAAAGAAGATATACAAATGACCAATAAGCACATGAAAATATCCTCAAATATCCTAATTAATCATAAGGAAAATGCAAATCAAAACCTCAATTTAAAATGATACAAATGAACATATATACAAAACAGAAATAGACCCACAGACATAGAAAACAAACTTATGGTTACCAAAGGGGTAAGGGGAGGGGGAGGGATAAATTAGGAGTTTGGGATTAAATTATACACACTACTATATATAAAATAGATAATCAGCAAGGACCTACTATATAGCACAGGGAACTATACTCAATATTTTGTAATAGCCTATATATATATATATATATATATATATACACACACACACACACATATATATATTCTTTTTCAGATTCTTTTCATATATATATCTGAATATATATAATATATATATTCTTTTTCAGAATATATATATTCTGAAATATATATATTTCAGAATATATATATTATATATATATATCTGAATCACTTTGCTGTACACCTGAAACTAACACATTGTAAATAAACTATACTTCAATTTAAAAAAAGAATTGATTGTTGCTATTTAAAAAAAAATCTCCGGGCTTCCCTGGTGGCGCAGTGGTTGCGCGTCCGCCTGCCGATGCAGGGGAACCGGGTTCGTGCCCCGGTCTGGGAAGATCCCACATGCCGCTGAGCGGCTGGGCCCGTGAGCCATGGCCGCTGGGCCTGCGCGTCCGGAGCCTGTGCTCCGCAACGGGAGAGGCCACAGCAGAGGGAGGCCCGCATACCACAAAAAAAAAAAAAAAAAAAAAAAAAAAAATCTCCAACTCTAATAATGTAGTAACCTATTCCTTCTTTCAGTCTGTCAAATCCATGTTGTTTTTGCACTTTTTTATTGTGGTAAAATATACATGACATAAAATTTACCACTTTAACCATTTTTTTAAAGTATAAAATTCAGTGGCATTAAGTACATCTGCAGTGTTGTACAACCATCACCACTATCCATCTCCAGAACGTTTTTATCAGCTCATGTTGAAACTGTACCCATTAAACAACTCCCTCCAGCACCTGATAACTGCTATTCAACTTTCTGTCTCCATGAATTTCACTCTTTCAGGTACGTCATATAGGTGGAATCATAAAATGGTCATCTTTTTCTGTGTGGCTTATTTTATTTAACATAATGTCCTCAATGTTCATCCATGCTGTGGCATGACATAGTTGTCTCAAGGTGCCATAACTAAATACCAAAGACTGGGTGGCTTAAACAACAGAAATTTACTTTTCACAGTTCTGGAGGCTTAAAGTCTGAGATCAGAGTGCTAGAATGGTCAGGTTCTCTTCCTGGCTTGCAGATGGCCACCTTCTTGTTGTGTCCTCATATGGCAGAGAGAGAGCTCTGTGTCTCTTTTTCTTCTTATAAGGGCACTAATCCCATCATGAGGTCCTCACCCACATTACCTCATCTAAACGTAATTATCTCTCAGAGGCCCTATCTGTAACTACCATCATGCTGGCGGTTAGGGCTTCAAAATATACATTTGGGGGGTGGAGACACAACTTAGTCCACAGCAGAGCATGTATCAGAATTTAATTCCTTTTCAAGGCTGCATAATATTCCATTTCATGTACACACAGCCTTTTGTTTATCCATTCATCTAAATGGACTTTTGGGTTTTTTCTGTCTTTTGGCTATTATGAATAATGCTGCTATGAACACTGGAATACAAGTATCTGGTTGAGTCCCTGCTCTCAATTTTTTGGGTAAATATGTATGAGTGGAATTGCTGTATCATATGGTCATTCTATATTTAATTTTTAAGGAACTTCCATACTATTTTTCACAACAGTTGCATCATTTTACATTCCCACTAGCAACGTACAAGTTTTCCAATTTTTCCACATCTTCACCAACACTTATTTTCCTTTTTAAAAAAGAGCCATCCTATTAGATGTGAAGTGGTATCTCATTGTGGTTTTGATTTGTATTTCCCTAATGGTAAATAATGTTGAGTCTCTTTTCATGTACTTACTGGCCATTTGAATATCTTCCTTGGAAAAGATGCCTTTGCCCATTTTTTAAATTGCGTTTTTTAAACATTATTGAAAGAGGTATTTATATATTCAAGATACAAGGCTCTCATCAGATATATGATTTGCAAATATTTTCTCCCATTCTGTGGGTTTTCTTTTCACTTTTGACAGTGTCTTTTGAAGCAAAAACTTTCAATTTTGATGATGTCAAATTTATCTATTTTTTTCTTTTGTTGCTCACACATTTTGTCATATCCAAGAATTCACTGCCAAATTCAAGAACATGAAGATTTACTTCTATGCTTTCTTCTAGGAGCTTTATAGTTTTTAGCTCTTACATTTAGGTCTTTTATCCACTTTGTGTTAATTTTTGTCTATGGTGTGGGGTAAGGGATTAACTTCATTATTTTGCATGTTGCTTTCCAGTTGTCCCAGCACCATGTGAGGGTTTATGTCTGGACTCTCCATTCTATCCCATTGGGTCTTTATCCCATTGGTCTTTATGTCTATCTTTATGGCAGTACCACACTATTTTGATTACTGTAAGTTCATAAATTTTGAAAATAAGTATGTTCTACTTTGTTCTTCTTTTTCAAAATTGTTTTGACTATTCTGAGTCCTATGAAATTCTATACAAATTTTACAATAAGCTTGTTAATTTCTACAAAAAAAAAAAAACCCAGCTGGGATTCTGATAGGGATTGTGTTGAGTCTTTATATCCATTTGTGGGGTATTGCTATCTTAACAATATTAGTTTTTCCAATCCATGAACAACAGGTGTCTTTCCATTTATTTAGATCTTTAAGTCCTTTTAACTATGTTTTGTAGTTTAAAGAGTACATTTTTTTCACTTCTTTTGTTAAATTTACTCCTAAGTATTTTATTCTTTTGGATGCTTTTGTAAATGAAATTATTTTCTTTCATTTTTGGATTGTTCATCGCAAATGTCTAGAAATACAATTGATTTTGTACACTGAGCTTGTATCCTGCAACTTTGCTGAACTTGTTCAGTAGTTTAATAGTTGTTTAGTAGTTTAATAGTTTTTAGAGGATTTATTTAGGATTTTCTATATACAAGAGCATGTCACCTGTGAATAGGTATAGTTTTACTTCTTCCTTTCCAATTGGGATGTCTTTATTCATTTTTTCTTGCCTAATTTCACAGACTAGAACATTCAGTACAACTTTGAATAGAATTGGTGGTAGTGGACATCCTTGTCTTGTTCCTGGTCTTGGCAGGGAAAACATTCTTTCAACATTAAGTATGATGTTAGCTGTTGGTTTTTCATAGATACCCTTTATCAAGTTGAGGAAGTTCCCTTATTGTCCCAGTTTGTTGAGTGTTTTTATCATGAAGTTTGTTGAATTTTGTCAGTTTTTTTCTATGTTTATTGAGATAAGCATGTGCTTTTTGTTTTTTATTCTATTGATATGATGTGTTACATTAATTGATTTTTAAAACTAAGGTTGCATTTCTGAGATAAATCCCACATGGTCATGGAGTATAGTTCTTTTTATATATTGCTGAATTCAGTTTGCTCATATTTTGTTGGGGATTTTCCCATCTATATTCATAAGAGATATTGACTTGTAGTTTTTTTCTCTTGCAATGTCTTTGCTTGGTTTCGATATAAGGTTAATACTGGCATCATATTGAATGAGAGTTAGCAGTATTTACTATGAGTAAATAAAGCCACATTTACAATGTCCTTACCAAATAATATGAAATATATTTTTAATAAAACTTAAAAGAAGTTTGACCATCAGCAAATCAAGGGAAGAATGTAGTAAAATTATCCAGTTGCACAAGTAATAGTTGTTATTGAATAAAACCTGATGGATACAGAAAAAAGAAAAAATTCTATTACCAGAGATTACTACTATTAACATTTTCATGTATTTGCATATATATTTACATATATGTATGTATCAAAATATGACCATACTGTATGTACTGCATTTTAAAATACCATTTTACTTTCAGCAATTTTATACATGAATGGAGTTGTATCTCTTAGGATGCTTTAAGGTGCATATAAGAGGAAATCCTCCTTGGGTTGGCACACCTAATAAGAAAACATATTAATTCACATGTCAGAAGTCAGAGTGAGGACAGTCTTCCAGCTGAGTGATTCAGGTGTTCAAAGATGTCACTAAGGTCCTAGGTTCTTCCTGTTTCTCTGCTCTGGCAGCCACAGCATCAGCTTTGGACTAAGATAGCCACCCATGGCATTGGGTGCTGCCTGTTTCTTTGTCCACATGGTGCTAGAAACTGACTTCCCATGGTGGCAACCCCATCTTTCATGTCAGGAAGGACCTTCCCAGAAGACTGGGAAAGGCTTTCCTGTTCCGGAGCCAGCCACTGGGTATCAGTCAAGCCCACCCCTTGAGCTGAGGTCAATTCTCCCAACCTCCCTCAACTGCTTTTTCAGGGGGCTGGGTGAGTTGAGGATTAGCTTTTGGCAAGTACATCACAGTGTCTACCACAAAAGTTTAAAAAAATCAAATAGTGCTTAAAAATGTACGTGGAAAAACCAGCAAGTTGCTGCTCCATCCAGAGGCAAATATTTTTCAACTCTTTAAGCTATTTCTTCCAGTATTCCCCTCCAAACTTCTCAAGAATATCCTTCTATATTACTCTTTCTTGATACTCATGGTAACTGAGGATTTGGCTCCCCTACAGAAATATCTCCTGCCTGGTCACTTCCCCTCCCACACCATTGAGTATAGTAGCTGTAGTGGACTAAATTGTGTGCCCCCAAAATTCATATGTTGAAACTCTAACCCCTGATGTGACTGTATTAGGAGATGAGGCCTTAAAGAGGTAATTAAGGTTACATGAGGTCATAAGAGTCGGCTCTAATCCAATGAGACCGGTGTCCTTACAAGAAGAGTGGGAGACACAAGGGATGTGCACCCACGGAGAAAATGCCAAGTGACGACACAGCAAGAAGGCAGCTGTCTACAAGCCAGGAATTGGGTCTCACCAGAACCCGACCATGCCAGCACTTTGCTCTTGGACTTCTAGCCTTCAGAACTGTGAGAAAATAAATATCTATTGTTTAAGCCACCCCATATGTGGTATTTTGTTATAATAGCCCTAGCAGATGAATACAGTAGCTTAACTATTTGACTAAATCAAGAGTTAGCTTCTGAAACAAGCTACGTGTTACAACTTTTTCCTTGTTGAAATAACCTATTTTAACTAGATTAACTCTCTCTCTCACTCTCATTTGTTTAGTTTTCTATGCATTAATTGTCCCCCAAGTGGTCCAACAGGTCTATCAAGTGCCTTTCTATCATCTTCCACAATACACATCCCCCTCATTGTCTGGACGTGTGAGTTTTGCCCTGCATCCCTCCATCCTTGAGTCTGGGCTCCATCCTGGTTGAGGGGGCTCAAGACCAGAGCCACCCACCAGTCTCCATCACATGAGACCCCTCTTTGCCTCTCTGCTGTTGGAGCCCCATGGCCTGGATTCCAGGGCTTCCTCTCTCTTGGATTCCTACCCTGTTTTGCCAAAGGACATCCTCCCTAAGAAAGAATACATGGGAGGTAGTTTTGAGTCCCTATGTGCCTGAAGATGTTTTGATTTTACCCTGACACTTGATGATATTTGGTTTAATATGGAATTTGAGGCTGGGAGTAATTTTTCTGTATTTTGTTGAACATGTTATAATTGTTTCCACTTTTTCATATTGTAAATACTTCAGTGAGTGCTAATTTTTTTTTAATAGCTAAACTTGTTTCTCTAGGATAAATTCCTAAAATGGTCAAAAGGTATGAACATTTTTAAGGTTTAAAAGCAATATATGCAGGGCTTCCCTGGTGGCTCAGTGGTTAAGAATCTGCCTGCCAATGCAGGGGACACAAGTTTGAGCCCTGGTCTGGGGGGATCCCACATGCCGCGGAGCAACTAAGCCCGTGCGCCACAACTACTGAGCCTGTGCTCTAGAGCCCGCAAGCCACAACTACTGAGCCCGCGAGCCGCAACTACTGAAGCCCATGCACCCAGAACCCGTGCTCCACAACAAGAGAATCCACCTCAATGAGAAGCCCGCGCACCGCAATGAAGAGTAGTCCCTGCTCACTGCAACTAGAGAAAGCCCACACGCAGCAACAAAGACCCAATGCAGCCAAAAATAAATAAATAAATAAATTTCTTTATTTATTAAAAAAAAAAAGCAATATATGCCTGCCAGAACCAGCAGTATATGAGTGAGTGTGTGTGTGTGATTTTTTTTTTTGTGGCATTGTCAGCAGCCCTAGATATCAGCACTTTAAAAAATTGCTTGCTAGTTTGATAAAGGAAATAAGGAAATGATGTTTTAGAGAGGTGGCCTTGGGAGGGTGGGGCTGGAGATGGGAGGTGCGTGAAGGTGTACGGGCGGCAGGTTGCTGGGTCTCCTTTCACCTTCCTTGCCTACAGTGGAAACCACTTGAGAGAGCTGCTTATGAGGTCTGGAGTGGCTGGACAAAGATGCAAATTCTCTAGGATGAGGGCATGGACTGATGAAATGACATCTCTGCTGCCCCAGGTTTTGCCTGCCCACAATCCTTTGTGCAGGTATAAATACCCATGAGAGTATGGGAATAAAACTGAACTCTAAACACGGAGAAATTCCAGTGTATAAATTTGCCCTCTGCCCCTCGCCGGCTGTGATGTCCTGGCTAAGTCAATGTTGTGGCAGCTACCAAAAAGAAAGCTGCTCTGAACATCTACAGATAAGCCTTTGTATGGACATAGGCATCCATTCCCCTTGGGTACATACTTAGGACTGGAAAGACTGGATCACATGGAAGGTGTATGTTTAACTTTGTAAGATACTGTCAAACTGCTTTCCAAAATGATTTTCCCATGTTTTATTTCCACCAGCAGGGTATAAACTTCCAGTTTCACTGTGTCTTTGCAAACACCTGGTATGGTCAGTCTTTTAAAATTTTAGCCATTCTAGTGGGTGTGTAGTGGTCTCATTGAGGTTTTAATCTTCATTTCCCTAATATGAGTGAGTTGAATATTTTTTCATGTGCTTGTTTGTCATCTGTATATCTTCTATGGTGAAGTGTCTGTTCAAATATTTTGTCCTTTTTTAAAAAAAATTGGGCTGTTTGTATTCTTATTAAGTTTTAAGACTTATTTATGGATTCTGGACACAAGTCCTTTGACAAATATATGTTTTGCAAATATTTTATCCTCACTTGTGTCTTACCTTTTCATTTTTGCAACTGTTTTTTAGCTTTTAAAAAACTTAAAAATTTTTTATTTATTTATTTATTTTTGGCTGCATTGGGTCTTCGTTGCTGTGTGGGCTTTCTCTAGTTGTGGCATTTATTTTTGGCTGCGTTGGGTCTTCGTTGCTGTGTGGGCTTTCTCTAGTTGTGGCGAGTGGGAGCTACTCTTTGTTGCGGTGCGCGGTCTTCCCATTGTGGTGGCTTCTCTTGCTGCGGAGCATGGGCTCTAGGCACTCAGCCTTCAGTAGTTGCAGCATGTGGGCTCAGTAGTTGTGGCACGTGGGCTCTAGAGCGTGGGCTTCAGTAGTTGTGGGGCATGGGCTCATAGTTGTGGCTCATGGGCTCTAGAGAGCAAGCTCAGTAGTTGTGATGCATGGGCTTAGTTGCTCCACAGCATGTGGGATCTTCTTGGACCAGGGCTCGAACCCGTGTCCCCTGCATTGGCAGGCGGATTCTTAACAACTGCGCCACCAGGGAAGTCCTTTAAAAAACTTTTAATTAAAAAATAACTACAGACTCAATAGGAAGTTGCAAAAATAGTACTGAGTCCCATTTACCCTTCCCTTACCTTCCCCATGTGTGTGTGTGTACGTGTGTGTGTATGTAGTTCTCTGCAATTTGATCTATATCATATACAGGTTTATATAACCATAACCACCATCAAGATTATGAAAAAATGCCCTTGCACTATCTTTTAGGTTTGCTCTCACTTCCAGCAACCTGCCCCATCCTTCAGCAACCATTACTCTGTATTTCATTTCTATAGTTTATTTCCAAAACATTATACAATGTCATATAGAAAGTGGAATCATACAGTATGTAACCTTTGATTACTGACTCTTTTCCACTAAGCATAATTCCCTTGAGACCCATCTAAGTTTTTGTGTACTTTAGTAGTTTGCTATTTTTAAATTGCTGAATAGTATTCCATTGTATGGATGCACCAGAGATTTTTTTAATCATTCACCGATTGAAGGAAATTTTGGTTGTTTTCAGGTTTGGGCTACTATGAATAAAGTTGGATGACCATTTATGTATAGATTTTTGTGTGAACATGTTTTCATTTCTTTGGGATAAATGTCCAAGAGGGTAATTACTAGATTGTTTTGCAAGTAACCGTTTAGGTTTATAAAAAAATCAAACAATTTCCCAGACTGGCTGTACCATTTTACTTCCCCGTCCCCTGCATTGGCAGGCGGATTCTTAACAACTGCGCCACCAGGGAAGTCCTTTAAAAAACTTTTAATTAAAAAATAACTACAGACTCAATAGGAAGTTGCAAAAATAGTACTGAGTCCCATTTACCCTTCCCTTACCTTCCCCATGTGTGTGTGTGTACGTGTGTGTGTATGTAGTTCTCTGCAATTTGATCTATATCATATACAGGTTTATATAACCATAACCACCATCAAGATTATGAAAAAATGCCCTTGCACTATCTTTTAGGTTTGCTCTCACTTCCAGCAACCTGCCCCATCCTTCAGCAACCATTACTCTGTATTTCATTTCTATAGTTTATTTCCAAAACATTATACAATGTCATATAGAAAGTGGAATCATACAGTATGTAACCTTTGATTACTGACTCTTTTCCACTAAGCATAATTCCCTTGAGACCCATCTAAGTTTTTGTGTACTTTAGTAGTTTGCTATTTTTAAATTGCTGAATAGTATTCCATTGTATGGATGCACCAGAGATTTTTTTAATCATTCACCGATTGAAGGAAATTTTGGTTGTTTTCAGGTTTGGGCTACTATGAATAAAGTTGGATGACCATTTATGTATAGATTTTTGTGTGAACATGTTTTCATTTCTTTGGGATAAATGTCCAAGAGGGTAATTACTAGATTGTTTTGCAAGTAACCGTTTAGGTTTATAAAAAAATCAAACAATTTCCCAGACTGGCTGTACCATTTTACTTCCCCACCAGAAATGTGTAACAGATCCAGAGTCTGCTTCCTCACTAGTTTTTGGTGTTGTCACTATTTTTACCTTTAGTCATTTTAATAGATGTATATTGATATTTCATTGTGGTCTTAATTTGCATTTCCCCAATGGTTAATATGTCAAACATCTTTTTGCATGATTTTCCATTTGTATCTCCTCTGTTCATGTTATCTGTCCATTTTCTAATCGGACTGTTGTTCTTTGTTTATTTTTTACTGTTGAATTTCGAATTAGTTATATATTCTTGATACAAGTCCTTTGTAGTATAAGTGGTTTGCAAATGTTTTCTCTCAGTCTATAGTTTGTCTTTTCATCCTCTTAACAGCTTCTTTTATGGAGCAAAAGTTTTAATTTTGATGAAGTTCAATTTATCCAGTTTTTCTTTGTCTAGGAACTCTTTGCTTAGCTCTAGGTCCTGAAGATTTTCTCCTATGTTTCTTCATAAATTTTAAAAAGTTTAACATTTTATATTTAAATCCACATCCATTTAGAATTAAATGTTTATAAGGTGTGCGACTTGGGTTGAGGTTCATGTTTTGCCAATGGATGTCCAATATTTGCAGCACCACTTGCTGAAGAAAGCATCCTTCCTCGGTTGAATTGCTTTTGCATTTTTGTCAAAAATCACGTGGGAGAATTTGCGTGTGTCTATTTGTGGGTTCCATATTTCTGGAACAGTCTTCGCCGTTCCACTGCTCTCTGTGTCTGTCCCTCTGCCAACACTACTCAGTCTGGATTACTGTCACTGTACAGTTGTAACATCAAGTAGGTGGTTCCTCCCTCTTTCTTTTTCAAAATGGTTTTAGCTATTCTAGTTCTTTTTTTTTTTGTGTGTGGTACGCGGGCCTCTCACTGTTGTGGCCTCTCCCGTTGAGCAGCACAGGCTCCGGACGCGCAGGCTCAGTGGCCATGGCTCACGGGCCCAGCTGCTCCGCGGCATGTGGGATCTTCCCAGACCGGGGCACGAACCCGCGTCCCCTGCATCGGCAGGCGGATTCTCAACCACTGCGCCACCAGGGAAGCCCTATTCTAGTTCTTTTGACTTTCCATGTAAATTTAGAAATAATCTTCTCTATAGCTACCAAAAATCTTTCTGGCTACCAAAAATCTTTCCTTTCTGGTTAATCCTGTTTGGGGATAAATTTGGGGAGAATTGACATCTTTACTATGTGAATCCTCTAATTCATGAACATGGAATGTCTCTCCATGTACTTAAAGCTTCTTTGACGTCTGTCATCAGTGTTTTGTAATTTTCAGCATACAAGTCCTGTATGTGTTTTGCTACATTTATAACATATTTAATTTTTTGAAGGAATTGTCAATGGCTTTTTTAAACTCTGGTTTTCTCCTGTGTGTTGCTAGTGTATAAAAATACAACTGATTTATGACTGTTCATCTTGTATCCAGCAACCTTGCTAAACTCATTTATTAGTTCTAGGAATTTTATTTTTAATAAGATTTCTATCTAGATAACCATACTGTCTGCAAATTGGGACACTTTTATTTCTTCCTTTCCAATATGTATGCATTTTATTTTCTTTCTTCCTTTATTGTTCTGGCCAGAACTTCCCGTACTATGTGGCATAAGATTTGTGAGAGCAGATGTCCCTGATTTAAGGAAAAAGGTCTATTTTATTGTTAAACATGATGTTAGCTGCAGGGTTTTTTTTTTGTAGATTTTAAAAATCAAGTTGAGGATGTTTCCCTTTATTTCTAGTTTCTGAGAGTTTTTTTTTTTTTTATCATGAATGGGTGTTGAATTATGTAAAATTCTTTTTCTGCATCAACTGATATGATCATGTGAGTTTTCTTTTTTAGCCTATTGATATGTTGGATTATACTGATTGATTTTCAAACACTGAACAGACTTGTATCCCTGGAATAAATCCCACTTGGTGATGGTGCATAATTATTTTAAAATATTGCTCAATTGAATTTGCTAATATTTTGTTGAGGAATTTTGTATCTAGGTTCATGAAGATATTAGTCTGTAGTTTTTTTTTTTTCTCTTTTAGTATGGTCTTTGTCTGGTTTTGGTTTCAGGGCCTCATAAAAGGAGTTGGGAAGTGTTCCCTCCTTTTCTTTTTTCTGGAAGAGATTGTATAGAATTAAAGTTAGTCCTTTAAATGTTTGATAAACTTTTCCAGGGAAACTATCAAAGCATAAAGATTCTCTTTGGGGAAGCTTTTAAATTATAGATTCCATGTCTTTAACAGATAATAGAATTTATTCAGTTTATCTATTTCATTTTGGGTATGTTTGGATAGTTTGTGACTCTCTAGGAATTGGTGCAGTTCATCTAGGTTGTTAAATTTATGTGTGTAGAGTTTTTATAATATTCCCTTTTTATCCTTTTAATGGCTACAGGATCTATACTGATATCCCCTCCTTCATTCCTGATATTGGTAACTTGTATTTTTTCCCTTTTTATTTTTATCAATTTAATTCAAGATTTGTCAATTTTATTAAACTTTTCAAGACTTGCTTTTTGCTTCATTGATTTTTTCTCATCTTCAATTTCACTGGTTTCTGCTCTTATTATTTCCTTCCTTCCTTCTTGCTTTGGGTTTATTTTGCTCTTCTTTTCCTAGTTTCTTGAGGTGGGCACTAAGATTACTGATATGAATTTTTCCTCTTTTCTAATGTAAGCATTTAGTAGTATAAATTTCCCTCTCACCACTGCTTTAGCCATATCTCACCAATTTTTACATGTTGTGTTTTCATTTTTATTCAGTTCTATATTTTTTAATTTCATTGAGGCTTCTTCTTTTTATTTAATTTTATCTCCTGTTTTAATTTCAGGGGAACTACTGTTTGGGAAAGCTGTTAGATAACTGTTTTATAAATTACTGTCTCCCATTTTCAGTCATATCCTAATGATCCCAGCAAGCAAATGTCCTGTCTTCTAAGATACACATGGTACATACTAAAAATCCTGTAAGGTCCTGGATAGTTTTAATTATTCATTAAAGAAGCATTTATTTTCATATTGTAAGTGTGAAGTTCTTTTGAAGGAATTAAAGTGTATTTTAACAAAAGCTCCAACAAGCAAATTTGTTTCAACAAAAGGTAGAGATTTGTGCTGACTACAGTACAGACACTATTATAGTATATCTAGTCCTTGACTATTCTGCACCTAGTAGCAGATCACACGCCCCATGGCTTAGCATGTTTACAAAAAACTGTTCCCAGTGGAAGGACTTCACACATTACCTCTAACTGTGTGGCTCAGTCATTCGTATCCCCAACACTGCTTACACAGCCCCAGCTGGCATCGCTGCCAGCTGGACTCCCCTGCCTAGAGAATGGCTCTATAGTGTCACAGCTTCTGAGGGGCAGCTGGCTTCTCCCTCACAGCCGTGCTAGTGATCTCTCCCGCCTCCTGGCGTTGCAGTGGCGGGGGCTAGTGCTGGTGACCAGAATCTGTTAACCATCACTAAAGAGTGGATAGTTCAATTCCGAAGTGTTTGGAGATTTTCCTGTTGTCTTTCCATCATTGATTTCTAGCTTAATTCCATTACTGTAAGGGGATATATGCTATATGATTTCAGTTCATTTAAGTTTGTTAAGATTTCCTGTATGACCCAGGATATACACTTGAAAAAAATGTGCACTCTGCTGCTGTTCTTGGCTAGAGTGTTCTATAAATGTCAGTTACATCCTGCTTGATAGTGTTGCTCAGTTCTTCTCTGTCTTTACTGTCTAGTTTTTTTTTTTTTTTTTTCGGTACGCGGGCCTCTCACTGCTGTGGCCTCTCCCGTTGCGGAGCACAGGCTCCGGAAACGCAGGCTCAGCGGCCACGGCTCATGGGCCCAGCCGCTCCGCGGCTGGTCAGGGGCACGAACCCGTGTCCCCTGCATCGGCAGGTGGACTCCCAACCACTGCGCCACCAGGGAAGCCCCATCCTTCCAAGAAGGGTCGAGTTCAATTCTGTAACAGCGTCTCCCCAGATTTTTTTGTTTTTTTTTTTTGCGGTACGCGGGCCTCTCACTGCTGTGGCCTCTCCCGTTGCGGAGCACAGGCTCCGGAAACGCAGGCTCAGCGGCCACGGCTCATGGGCCCAGCCGCTCCGCGGCATGTGGCATCCGCCCGGACCGGGGCACGAACCCATATCCCCTGCATCGGCAGGCGGACCCCCAACCACTGCACCACCAGGGAAGCCCTGTCTAGTTGTTTTATCAGTTGCTGAGAGTAGGGTGTAAAAGTCCCCAACTATGGTTGTGGATTTGTCTGCTTCTTTCAGCTTCATGTATTTAAAGATTCCGATGTTTGGTGCATACATACTTAGAATCATTATGTCTTCCTGGTGAATTGATTCCTTTATCATATGTAATATTTCTCTTTGTCCCTAGTAATTTTTTTCTCTGACGTCTACTTTATTAATATATATATCCACTCATGCTTTTTTTAAAAAAATTTACGTTTGCCTGATGTATCATTTTCCATCCTTTAACTTTCAACCTACCTATGTTGTCATGTTTGAAATGAGTGTCTGGTAGATAGCATATAGTTGGATTGTGTTTTTCTATAATCCACTTTGTCGATCTCTGTCTTCTAATTGCTAAGACTTAAACCATTTCCATTTAAAGTAATTATTAATATGTTAGGGTTTAAATTTGCCATGTTATTATCTGTTTTGTGTTTGTTTCTGTGTTTCTCATTCCTTTGTTTCTCTTTTCTTGCCTTCTTTGGGCTGCCTGGGCATTTTTTAGGATTCCATCTTGATTTGTTTAAATAAATATGATTTTAGAGCTTACTTTAATAATCAAAAGGCTTGGCTCAAAGGAGGTGATTATTATGTACATATCCAAGTAAGAGATTTAGGGATCATCAATATTTCTATATTTCTAATATTTTTCTGTTTGTTTCTTCTGTTTCTTATTCCTCTGTTCCCTTTTTCATGTATTCCTCTGGGTTATTTGAACATTTGTGGGGACCTAAATTATGATTTTCTCACAGTTTTATGTCTCTACGTATACTTTTTTCAGTGTTTACTTTAGGTATGACAGTACGCACACACAACGTCTCACAGACCACTGGTACTGACACTTTACTGCTGCAAGAAAAGTGTAGAAACCTTATTTCCATTTGAGTCCTTTTACCTTCTCCACTTTTAAAATATAGTTGCCTTAAGTGTTTCCTTTAAATATATTAAGCATCACATCAGATCATATTATAATTTGAACTTCAACCATCAAACATAATTTTAAAAACTTATGAGAATGATAACATTATATTTACCCCTATTTTTTGTTTTTACCCATTTCACTCTTTTTTTTTCTTTTTCTTTTTGATGTTCCAAGATTCCCTCTGTTATCATTTCCTTTCTGTGTAGAGAATGTCTTTAGCCAGTTTTCAGAAGTAGATCTGCTGGTGACAAAGTCTCTTAGTGTTTCTCTGCCTAAGCAAGACTTCATTTCTCATTTCTAAAGGATATTTTCACTGGACATAGTTTGGCATTGACAGCTCTTTTCTTTCAGCACTTGAAAATGTTGTGCCACTTACTCTGGCCTCCTTGGATTCAGATAGGAAATCTGCTGTCATTTGAATTGTTTTTCTATAGGCAACACATTATTTCTTTCTAGCTGCTTTCAGAACTTTTTCCTTTGTCTTTAGTTTTCATAAGTTTGATTATAATATGTCTTGGGGTGGATTTCTTTAGGTTTTCCCTTCTGGGGTTCGCTCAACATCTTACTTGTATAGGTTTATGCTTTTCACCAAATTTTGGAAGTATTCAGCCATTATTTCTTCAATTCTTTTTTCTGTTCCACACTTTGTCCTCCCCTTCTGGGACTTCAGTGACACAAATGTTAGATCTTTTGTTGTTGTCCCACAGGTCTCTGAGGTTGGTTTTTTTTTTTTTCCCATCTATTTTCTTTTTGTTGGTAAGATTGGATAAGTTCTATTGATCTATCTTCACTATTTTTTCATATCTCTTCTCCAATCTGTTATTGAGCCCATCCGGTGAGTTTTAATCTTGATTACTGAATTTTTAAATTCTTTAATTCTCACTTGTTTCTTTTTATATCTTCTATTTCTTTATTCAGATTTTCTTTCTTTTTTTTTTTTTTTTTTTTGCAGTACGCGGGCCTCTCACTGTTGTGGCCTCTCCCATTGTGGAGCACAGGCTCCGGACACGCAGGCTCAGTGGCCATGGCTCACGGACCTAGCCGCTCCGTGGCATGTGGGATCTTCCCGGACTAGGGCACGAACCCGTGTCCCCTGCATCAGCAGGTGGACTCTCAACAACTGCGCCACCAGGGAAGCCCCAGATTTTCTATTTTTGTGTTTCAAGAGTATTCATAATTGTTCACTGAAGCATTTTTATGATGCCTGCTTCAAAATCTTTGTCAGATAACTCCAATATCTGAGCCATATCAGTGTTGGCATTTGTTGTCTTTTCCCCTTCCAGTTGTGATTTTCCTGGTTCTTGGTGACTTTTTTTTTTTAACCTGTATCCTGGACATTGTGGATATTACATTATAAGACTCTGGATCCTATTTAAATAGTCTATTCTAGCAGTCATCCTGTTTAGGATGCATGCTGGTCCTGGCCTACTTTTGTGGTCTGTGGTTCCAATGACAATTTGTTTCTGAATTCTTGCAATGCTATTCCGGTCTGCTTTGTTTGTGTGCTATTCAAAGGCTGCTGTGAAAGCCTGGGTCTCAGACCTTTTGGTGAGTTCATTCTGGCCAGTTTCTCATGTGGGTCAATCAGCTGTCTGCCCAGAATAACCTATACAGGTTAGAAAATCCCTTTCTCCAGTTCTCTTCTCTCCAAATTTCTCCCACCATTCCCTAGTTTGGAGGGCGAGGGGCACTGCCTGCCACTGCTGGGTCAGGAGAAGTCCAAACTTCCCACTCGTTTTCTAGTGATGCTACCCACATGGAAGGAAAGCTCTGCAGTCTCAGAGGCTGCTGGGTGGTGGTGTAAGTCCAGACTCCAGTCTGGCTAAGACAGCAGGCAGCGGGGAAGAAAGTGTCCCAGGTCCTCTGGTCTTGCTGTGCTGCCATAGGCTTTCTGCTACAACTGGGTGGGGGGCTAGAGTCAGGAATCACCACTTGGTCTCTGCTGGCACCATGGCTAGAGGGAAAGCAATCCAGTCTGGGCCACCTGCTGCTCCTGGGTGCAGGAGAAATCTCTCTATTCATTCTCCACTGACCACATGTTGGCCAAAATGCCATATCTGGGCTGCCCTGAGTTGTCTGCTACCATCAAATAGCCATTCTGCCTTCCATCTTTAAGTCCTTGTTTTGGACTAAATGTTTGTGTCATCCCAAAATTCATATGTTGAAGTCCTAATCCCCAATATGATGGTATTTGGAGGTGGGGCTTTTGGGAGGTGATTAGGTTTAGATGAGGTCATGAGGGTGGGTCTCCCATAATGGGATTAGTGCCCTTATAAGACCAGGAGGAGGGACTTCCCTGGCAGTCCAGTGGTTGGGACTCCGTGCTCCCAATGCAGGGGGCCTGGGTTTGATCCCTGGTTGGGGAACTAGATCCCGCATGCTGCAACTAAGAGCCCTCATGCCTCAACTAAAAATCCCGCATGCCACAACGAAGATCCTGTGTGCCGCAACAAAGATCTAGCACAGCCAAATAAATAAATTAAATAAATAGTTAAAAAAAAAAAAAGACAAGGAGAAGTTAACAGAGCTTGCTCTAGCTCTCTCATTCTCATTCTCTCTCTTTCTCTCTCTCTCTCTCTCTCTCTTTCTCTCTCTCTCTCTCTCTCCCCCTCTCCATCAGCTCTCACCAGACACTGAATCTGTCAGTACCTTGATCTTGGACTTCCCAGCCTCCAGAACCGTGACAAATAAATGTCTGTTGTTTAAGCCACCCCGTGTATGGTATTCTGTTATAAGAGCCCAAGCTAAGACAGTCCTCTTATGATTGTCAGTTGTATTATGTTCAGGGTTTTAGTTGTACTTAGTGGAAGAAACAGGGAAAAATGGTGTCTACATCATCTTGTTTGGAACCCTGTTGCAACTTCTTTAAAAGAGCAGAAGTTTTTGCTTTTTATAAAATCTGATTTATGGATTTTTTTCTGTTATAGTTCATGTTCTTTGTGTCATTTTTAAGGCATTTTTGCCAAACTGAACATCACTGTATTAGTTATCTATTGCTGCATAATAAATTATCCCCAAATTTAGCAGCTTAAAAAACAAACATTTGGGCTTCCCTGGTGGTGCAGTGGTTGAGAGTCTGCCTGCCGATGCAGGGGACACGGGTTCGTGCCCCGGTCTGGGAAGATCCCACATGCCACGGAGCTGCTGGGCCCATGAGCCATGGCCGCTGAGCCTGTGCTCCGCAATGGGAGGGGCCACAACGGTGGGAAGCCCGCGTACCACAAAAAGAAAAAAAACCCAAACATTTGTTATTTTCACATGAGTCAGGAATTTGGGAGCAGCTTGGCTGGATAGTTCTAGCTCAGTCTCTTATGAGGCTGCAGGCATCTTAAGACTTGAAATGAGTATCTGCTTCAGAGGTCACACATGATTGATGGCAGGCCTTCTGTTCCTCACCATATGGGTCTCTCCTAATAATAGAGCAGCTGGCTGCCCCCAAAGTGAATAATGAGAGGGAGGGAGGGAGGGAGGATGGGAGGGAGAGTGAGCAAACCAGCCCAAGGTGGAAGCTACAGTCTTTTAATAGCCTAATCTTGGAAGTGATAGCCCATTACTTCTGCCAAATTCTTTTTTTTTTTTTTTTTTTTTGCGGTACGCGGGCCTCCCACCGTTGTGGCCCCTCCTGTTGCGGAGCACAGGCTCAGCGGCCATGGCTCACGGGCCCAGCCACTCCGTGGCATGTGGGATCTTCCCGGACCGGGGCACGAACCCGTGTCCCCTGAATCGGCAGGTGGACTCTCAACCACTGCGCCACCAGGGAAGCCCACTTCTGCCAAATTCTATTTGCTAGAGCTGAATCATTAAGTCTGTCCCACATTCAGGGGGAGGGAAATTAAGCTCCACATCTTGAAAGAAGGAATATCAGAGAATTTGTGAACATCTCTTTAAAAACCACCACAGTCACTTAGTTTTCCTCCTATGTTTTCTTCTAGAAGTTTTATACTTTAAGCTCTTACATCTATGATCGATTCCAAGTTAATTTTTTTTATATGATGTGAGGTAAAGATCAAGATGTTTTGTTTTGTTTTGCATATTGTTATTTGTTGAAAAGCTTACCTTTTCTCCACTGAATTGCCTTGGCATCTTTATTGATAATTAATTGGCCATATACATGCAGGTCTATTTCTGTACTCTCTATTTTGTTCCATTCATCGATATGTCCACCCATATCACCCTGTGTTGAATTCTGTGGCTTTCTAATGTCTTGAAACCAAGTAACATAAGTCTTTTTTTCAGAGTTATTTTGGCTATTTTAGGTTTTTTGCATTTCCATATACATTTTAGAGTCAACTTGTCAATTTCTACAAAAAAGCTTGCTGGGATTTTGATTAGGACAGCATTCACCTTTGATCAATTTGGGGAGAACTGACATCTTAACAATACTGTGTCTTCCAACCGATGAACACAGTTTCTCTCCATTTATTTAGGTCTTCTTTAATTTAGCTCAGCAATGTTTTGTACCTTATGGTGTGTGGGTCCTGCACATTTTTTCATATCAGTGGGGATTGGAGGCATGAAGAGGCAGGGCTGGAGAGCCAGGCATGCCTCTTGAGGATGGAGGTTTGGGCTGTAAAAATTCTTTCCCTCTCTGGACCAGCCCAATGGCAGGTGTTTAACAATGGATATGAATGGACCAACACATAGAAAATGTGCTGTAGTACATATCTGTATGGTGTTTTACATTACATTCTTCTTAAATTTTAATTTTGAAATATGTCCTATACAAATAAGAGTGTATAAAAAACACATTCAGTTTAAAGATTCAAAATAAAATATATCTCACCTAGGTTGAGAAGGAAAACATTACAGGTACTTTAGAAGCAACTCCTCCCCTCCCCCCCATCCCACATGCCTCTCTCTAATCATAGCCCCCTCTCTTCCTACTAGAGGTTATTATATTTCTAAAATTTGTATTAATCATTCCCTTACTTTTCTTAATAGTTTTCCCTCCTGCATATTTAATTTAAAGCAATGTATTAGGTCAGACCATATTAAATTGAGTATAGGCTATCCACTCCCTCTCCAGTAAGGCCATCTGGGTTGTTTTCAGGTTTTTTTACTATTACAAACATCACTACCACAAACATTCTTTTACATGGGTCCTGGTGCACATGTGCTTGCATTCCATTTGGGTACATATATGAGGAGTGGAATCCTGGGCGGTGGGGAGGCACCTTTGTTATGCGTCCACCTTTATTAGATGCCAAGCTGTATTCCAAAGTGATTGCTCCATTTCACAATTCCACTAGCCGTGCATGAAAGTTTTTTTTTTTCCTAAGTCTTTCCTAACACTCTATATTGACAGAAATTTTAATTTTTGCTAATCTAATGAGTGTGATATTGAATATCATTGTTTTAATTTATGTTTCTTTGGAAATAAATGAGGCTGGACATCTTCTCACACATTTACTGGCCCTCCTGGTTCCTTTCCTAGGAAGTAGGAAATATTAGGATTTAAGCTGTTGAGTTCTTTTTCTTCTTGGTTCATAGACTTAAATACACACACACACACACACACACACACACACACACACACACTGGGTTGAAATCATTTTTCAAGTATATGTATTGCAAATATCTTTTTCTTTTTTCCAGTTTGCCGCTTTCTTTTTATTTTCTTTACAGTGTCTTTTAAGGACCAGAACTTCTTAATTTTAATGTAGACAAGCTTTAAATATCAATCTCTTCCTTTTTGTTTAGACTCTTTTTTGTCTTGTTTAAGAAATCTTTCCCTGACCCAAGGTCGTAAAGATTCTCCTGTGTACACCCTTTTAAGTTTCACTGGTATGCTTTCCATATTGATACTTGGAGATCTGCACACCCTTCAAGTGTTTCCACTGCCCCCTCACCCCTCTTACAACACCTCTGCGTGGTCGGACAAACGGCTTTGTTGTGCGGGTAAAATGAGGCCAGGGAGCAGCCCCCTGTCCCTCCCCCATGGGCCAGAGGCGCTGCAGCAGGCTGGGCCATGGGCGTGACGTGGGAAAGCGCAACCACATGGACCGGCAGGTGGCGCCCGCGCCCCTGCACTGCCTGCCCCCTCCCACGAGCGCCCTGCAGCTGCTTCTTGCTTTGTCGTCTGGGGCTCTGCCTCCTCTTTTCCTTATCTTCAAAATGGGCCTGCCCTAGGCTTTTATGAAGATTAAAGATGATCTGGAGCTGGAGGAGCCTTCTTCCTTCAGAGCAGCTGGTTCTCTGCAGTCCCCACCACTCCCTACTGCCTTATTCTCACCTCTGCCCTCATTTACCCAACTCACCAGGCATCTGGATGCATCTGAGTTTGCGATCCCCTTTTCAGACTTTAGCGCTCCTAGATGGACAGGAATGCATGACTTTGTGAGCAAACCACTGCTTTAAAAAGTTTATTCTGGTGATACCTATGTAATTTAGATAGTCTGAAAGGTGCAGAAAAACAAGAAGAGCAGTCTATATTCTCATTTCAAAAGTAAATACTGTGAATATTGCTTGTGTATCTTTTTTTTTTTTTTTTTTTTTTTTTTTTTTTGCGGTACGCGGGCCTCTCACTGCTGTGGCCTCTCCCGTTGTGGAGCACAGGCTCCGGACGCGCAGGCTCAGCGGCCATGGCTCACGCGCCCAGCCGCTCCGCG
>NC_041215.1:36214941-36222223 GCF_002837175.3 Physeter macrocephalus
CGAACCCGTGTCCCCTGCATCGGCAGGCGGACTCTCAACCACTGCGCCACCAGGGAAGCCCCTGCTTGTGTATCTTTTGTCTTCATTCTGTGTAGTCCGTTCTTTTAAAAGCCTTTATAGAGCATCTTCTGTGTCCCCAGCTGTGTCCGAGGCCGTGTCTCCAGCCCTGGATGGCTCCTGAGACTGCAGAGGCCGCAGACAGACCCGGGGCCGGTCCTGGCTTGTGGGGACGCCGCAGTGGACCACACCTGGCTCGCTGCCAGAGAGAGTCTGGTCTTGGTTTCTGTGTCATGTGGCCCAGGATGGGCTGCCCGCGGTCCCCGCGGTCCGTCAGGGTCCGCCCCCGGCGGTCCGCCCCCGGTCGTGTTCCCACCACCCGGACCCCTTCTGACCCCAGCGTGCGCGGGGGCAAGCCGCGCACAGATGGGGTCTCGGGAGCAGGGGCCCCGGCGCCTGTGCTCTATGCTAGCGACGTTCCCCGAGCCAAGCTCCTACCTGGGTAGCCGACGTCCTAGCCCAGGACCCTCCTCTGTTTCTTGACCTTACCTGATTCTTGCTGGCGCTGGCGGAGAGCGGAGCGGCGTAGGAGTCCGGAGCCAGCAGGAGGCAGGAGTGGCTGGGCCGCGCATGCTCAGTTGAGGAAGCACGCAGCGCCCTCTGGTGGACATGGGGGGAGCTGCTGGCTCGAGGTCTCCACACCAGGTGATGCCGCAGCGCTTTCCAGAACCCTGTCTTCGCGAAGATAGGTTTTAGTACTCACGCAAAAGATGGGTTTTAGAAGTCACCGTGGGCCAGGCGCCATACAATCTGATTGTGAGGATTGGGAAGCTGGGCAGAGCCCAGCAAGCCCACGTACCCAGTCAGTAACTAATAGCAGTTATGTAAAAATAAACTAAAAATAGTCTCTTAAAATTCACGTGTACAGCTTTCAGACAGCTACTAAGTTATTAGCATATACATACTTGTTAAGTGTTTGGACCTGACTACTTAATAAATGGACCCCTTAGGTGTTTCTGAGATGCCAAGAGCTGTCTGATCTGAGAGGGTTTAGGGACACCTGTTTTAGATGGTTCTGCCTCTAACAATTAACACCTGCCCTCAGGCCGGGTGGCTACAGGTGTGTATGGTTTGGCAGCTCCCTCTGGACAAGCAGGACATCAGAGGGGCCTGGATATGGGGAGAGGGGAACGGTAGGGGTGGAGGCCCAAGTTGCCCTTGTCCCCTGGACCACTGATGGGCAGTGTTTCTTCTCTGAGAGCAAAACTCTACAGGAGAATTTGGGAGTGATTTTTATCTACACCTAGTGGTGTTGATCAGCTAATGAAGTTTAGTTGGGCCTGAGGAAAGTTGGAGAAACAATGGGACGTGGTTTTGCAGAAGGCTTTGCACAAAGCTCTGTGGAGCATGTGGGGGTCTGGGGCAGGCTGGTCCCCATGCAGCCGTGACAGTCCTGCACACTGCGGGCCTGTATCCCCAGCAAGAAAAAGCACAGGTCTTCCTGGACATCAGACCTCCTGGAAAGCAGTCGAGCAGCATCTATTAAAATTTAAAATACATCAGGCCCAGGACTTCCCTGGCAGTCCACCAGTTAAGACTTCCCCTTCTAATGTAGGGGGTGCGGGTTCAATTCCTGGTTGAGGAGCTAAGATCCCACATACCTCTCGGCCAAAAACCCAAAACATGAAACAGAAGCAATGTTGTAACAAATTCAATAAAGACTTTAAATGGTCCACATCAAAAAAATCTTTAAAAAGAAAAAAAATGCACCAGGCCCAGCAGCCACTCTGGGCCATTGTAATAGAAATAAACACAGTGGGTGAGGCTGTGCGCACAGGGAAGGTATGCTCATCCACCTGTGGAATGTCAGGCAGCCACAAAGAAGATCCAGCGAATGCTTGACTAGAAGGTTTCATGGGGATTTCTACGAGATATCACGGAGTGAGAAAATCAAGATGCAGAAAAGCGTGAAACGGGATCCCTCTTTGTAAAGCCAACTAGCCAACACCCTTTATCCATACAGATGCATAGATGTACGTATGTATTAAAATGCATCTATATGCTTGATTATTATTACATATGAATATGGAGGGACGTATGGAGAATATATGGAACCTAATATATGGAAATTAGGTTATAACATAGGATATGTGGGAGACAAGATGGGAGAGGAGGGCTGTATGTGGAGCCAAGCAAAGAAGGAAAAAAAAAGGATTAAAATAAAGGAAACCCATTCTCACACATTTCTATAAAGTGTTACACACACGTAAATATATTTACACACATACACATACATACAGACGTTTTTATGCAATTAGAGGTGTGCTTACCATATGAACACGGCGGGATGGCAGACTGGGACTATCAGCAGGCCTGATGCAAGCAGTGTAAAACAACTGCATATTGTGCTCATAGAATCTGTGGGTCAGGCGCTTGGGAAAGGCTCAGCTGGGCAGTTTCCACTTGGTGTCAGAGGTCATAGGTCAGCTGGGGCCACAGTCATCTACAGGCTCACTGGGCTGGAGGATCCGCATTCCACGTGGTGCCCTCATGGCTGGCAGTGCAGGCCTGGATGTTGGCTGGGGTGCTTGGTCTTTCTAAGTGGGCCGCTCCACGGGGCTACTTGGGTGTCTTCATGGCAACATCTAGGGCGGTTCCCGATGAACCCTTGCAGCAGGAAAGCAGCCATAGATAATAGAGAATGAATGTGAGTGATCGTGTTCCAATACACTGTATTTAACTAATAGGCTGTGGGCCAGATTTGGCCTGTGGGCTATAGTTTGCTGACCCCTGACATGCGGCCTTGTAGGCCGTGCTTAATACTTGGGCTTTTCCCCAGAGGGAGCCACCAGAGGATCTTGAGGAGGGAAGTAAACTGGTATGGCTCAGTTTGCTGCTGTGTGGAGGACACGTGGAGGGTCCAGAGGGAAGCCAGAAGCCCAGGGAGGAGGCTCTTGCTGTGATCAAGGTGACCGGGGTGGTGGTGATGTGGATGAGAAGGGATTAGATGTGCTTTGAGGGTAGACACAAATCGGTTGATTGATTAATCCACTTAGAAAGAAACACAAATCAAGTGGCCTCATTAGCACTTGGCCCTGTGTGACCATCCTGAGCTCGGGGCTGCTGGCCAGGAAGCTCGTGGGCCAAGGTTGAGTTGGCTGCTCTGGGGTGTGATAGGGCAGCTGTGGCTGGAGATGCAGTGCGTCCCTCGTTCAGAAGTGGAGCCACTTCTGCCCAAAAGGGAGGCCGAGTGTGCGTGTGGGGAGGGGCCCCAGGACACTTGAGTGCTGAGCACTGGCCTCCCAGGAAGCTGTCTGGCTGCCAGTTGAATGTATGGAAATATACAGAGCCCAGGAAGCTGGGTGGCCCCTCCTGCAGGGACTGGCTGTCTGTGGCAGGGCTGTTCACAACTGGCTGATCCCTAACCCTCGGGCACTGTGACAGCACAGAAATATGTAAACACATAAATAAAAAAGAAGTTGTGGGTTTTTCGATTCAAGCTAGTGACTCATGTTCTACAATTGTTGGTCAGTGTTATGTTTAAACAAAACTGCCGATCCAACATTTTTTCCCAGCTTCTTCTTCCGAAATTTTTCTAACATGTATAAAAGTTGAAAAAATAATTAGATAAACACGCGTACACCTGCTACCTAGATCCAACACTTAGCTTTTGCTCCACTCAGGGCACACCTGACTTGTCATTTTTTCCGTAATAAATCTTTCTCGCTCCTCCGTCTGCCTTTGAGTCTTTACGAAAACGCACCTGATGGTGACTAATTCCTCTGCTATCTCTGAATAAATGAACTTCACCTGTTCTCATTTGAATGGTCTCTGTTTACTTCCACAGTGGGATTATCATTTCATTCTGGGTGAAATTTATTAGGTAAATCTACCTTTTAAAACCAGAGAAGAAATGGTGGTCCCCAAATTGGACCCAGGGGCCTGGAAGTCGAACAGATATTGTGGTGGGAGGCTTGATTGGGGGCTGGCAGTGCTGGTGGGGACCCCACTGTGCCAGGCCAGGAGGCAGGAGGGGCAGCCCCACCGGGAGGAGCGTGAACGAGGCTGTGCCCTGGGGACATCTCGCTCACCGACAGGCCAGCCACCCCAGCTGTCCAGAGCTCAGGCTGCACAGGCACTGTCTCAGTCTGCTAGGGCTGCTAACAAAAATGCCACAGACTGGGTGTGGCTTAAGCAGCAGACATTTCTTTCTTACAGTTCTGGAGGCTGGAAGTCCAGGATCAAGGGGTCTGCAGGTTTGGTTTCTCCTGAAGCCTCTCTCCTTGGCTTACAGATGGCCACTTTCTTGCTGTGTCCTCACTTGGCCTTTTCTCTGTGGGTGCACCATCCCTGGCATCTCTTCCTCTTCCTATAAGGACACCAGCCCTATTGGATTAGGCCCCTACCTGTATGACCTCATAACCTCCTTAAAGGCTGTTTTCCAAATACAGTCAGTTTGGGGGTTAGGGTTTCAACATATAAATTTGGGCAGGGTGTGGGGGCAACACAATTTGTTCTATAACAGGTACCAAGGGTGGAGAGCTGCCTTCTGTTAGAGGTGAGGGTTGGAGACACTTGCCCTGTTTGGAGTCTTGTCACTCACTGGTTTATTCTCTGCCACATCCTAGTTAGCTGGCTATCCCACTGCCTGGAGTGGTTGCCTCCTCCCTCTGGTCCTGAGTGGAGGTGACATGTTGTACAACACGTATTCTTACTTTAAGTTCCTGGTGAGCTTCCTGGAGACAGCAAATCCCTGAGGTTTATGCACATTTTGTGTGTATGTGTGTCTGTGACTTTTGCATTTTCCAAGGAGAAGATCAACAGCTTTCACTTGATTCCCTGGGGTGTCTGTGTCCAAATGCTGATAAAGACTGTGGGTCCAGGCGTTAGGGGGCCTGGGCCTTGATCTGGGCTCAGTGTGAAGCTCTGAGGGGCAAGGCTGTGCACATGGTCTTCAGGACGCTGTGGGCTGGACAGAACCTCCGTACTACGCTGAAGCAACGTCGGAAACTTGGCGAGATGTGACGGACAAGGCCCTTCGAAGTCCGTGGTCTTGTTTGATCCTCACAACAATTTGGGGATCAGGCAGGTGTTATTTCTAATAGACATATTTCAGAGGAGAAAACCGAGGCTCTCAGAGGTTGTAACTGGTCCAGGGTCATTCCTCCAGGAGCCAAGATCCATGTCCCACACTGCATATCACTCTAAAGAACAAATCTGTTTTGCTGGCTGGCAGCTGTAGCCTAGATTTCAAGGCATGAGTTAGAACTCATGAGTGCAATTCTATTGTATCTCATAAGTCTCTTTGCTTTGGTCCATTTCTCACCAGAGTCCAAAGCTCAGCCACCTAGACCATTATCTCCACACTTTCAAGCCAAGAAAAAAGCAACAATTCTCAACCTTGACAGCCCTTGGGGGATTATATCTTTTTTTTTTTCTTTAACATCTTTATTGGAGTATAACTGCTTTACAGTGGTGTGTTAGTTTCTGCTGTATAACAAAGTGAACCAGCTATACATATACATATATCCCCATATCTCCTCCCTCTGGGATTACACCTTATTTGAAGAACAGGGTGCTGGGGCCCAACCTAAACCCTGGGCATCCCTACTTTTATAAGGTCATTAGGTGACTCTGATGGACAATGAGAATTAGACCCGATGATTTAGAGAAATTTTGAAACGGAATGAAAAACACAAGGGTAATTAGTGAGTTTGCTAACTGATCTTTACAGATCAGTTAGGATTCAGCCATGAATGACGGAAGCTTATACAAGATGGAAGTTTATTTCTGTCTTGTATAGAAGAAGTCTGGAAGTAGACAGTTTTAGGGCCAGTATGGCGCCCTCATGATGTTTCAGGCTCCTTCTCTCTGGGGCTTCCGTTCCCAAGATCACTTCATTGTCTGAGATGGCTGTTAGGGCACTGACCATCATGTCTGTGTTCTATGCACACCCTTCTAGAGGAAAGAAAGGTGAAGGGCATGCTCTGTCCTTTTTAAGGAGGCTTCCTGGAAGCCTTATATATAACATTTATTTGTCCAAAAGTCTCAAAAAACAAAAAAAAGCACTAACCACAAAACAAACAAAAAATTAATAATTTAGACTTTATTAAAATTGAGAACTTGTCTTCATCAAAAGAGTAAACAGTCAAGCCAAAGGCTGGGAGAAGATAACCAGGATACATACATTTGACAATGGATTCCTGTCAAGAAGACATAAATAATTTCTACAAATTAATACGATAAAGACAACCCAATTTTAAAAAATGAGCAAAAGAGACATTTTACAAAAGAAGATTTCCAAATGACCCACAAGCATACGAAAAGGTACCCCACATCATTACTTTTCTTGGTAATAAAAATTAAAAACCACAAGAGATATCACTACTCAACTGCTAAAATGATGAAAATTGAAAAGATTGACATCAACAAAGGTTGGCAAGGAGATGGAGCCTGTGGGGGAAATTAGTTCAAACACATTGAAAAACTGGAAGTTTGTTATAAAGTTAAAATGCACTTTTACATGACTCAGAAATTCCACTCTTTGGTATTTACCCAAGAGAAATAAAAACATCTCCACGTAAGTAATTTAATAGCAAGTGTATTTATAAACAGTTAAAACTTCGAAACAACCCAATAACCCACAACAGAAGAATGGGTAAAGGAATTCTGTCGCTGATCTAACAGCACGGAAGTGCCTTGCCGTAGGCCAGGCTCTCACCAAGCCCCGCTAGGAGCACAGGCTGCCTCTGTGGGTCTGACCTGGCATCTGGTGGCAGCACCCTGGCCGGCAGAGTTGGGAGTCAAGGGAGCTCAGAACTGGGGAGGACGCAGCCTGCAGCAGCCAGTGACCCCTCCTCCCGGGAGACTGGACTCAACCGCCAGTGTCTGTGAGGAGTTGCACGTTAACACACATGGAGTATAGTGTGTATAGCACGTAGCACACATAACATGTAATACGTGGTGCAAAACATGCATAACAGCACATGCACATGTATGACATAACACATAACATGCCACTACTATATCTAAAATAGATAACTAATAAAGACCTACCATAAAGCAGAGGGAACTCTACTCAATACTCTGTAACCGCCTACATGAGAAAAGAATCTAGGGCTTCCCTGGTGGCGCAGTGGTTGCGCGTCCGCCTGCCGATGCAGGGGAACCGGGTTCGCGCCCCGGTCCGGGAGGATCCCGCATGCCGCGGAGCGGCTGGGCCCGTGAGCCGTGGCCGCTGGGCCTGGGCGTCCGGAGCCTGTGCTCCGCAACGGGAGAGGCCGCA
>NC_041215.1:36222325-36235564 GCF_002837175.3 Physeter macrocephalus
AAAAAAAAAAAAAAAAAAAAAAGAATCTAAAAAAGAGTGGATATATGTATATGTATAACTGAGTCACTGTGCTGTACACCTGAAACTAACAGGACATTGTAAATCAACTATACTTCAATAAAAATTAAAAAAAAACATAGCATGCAACACTGTACTGTAAACATGCATAATGTGCAACACAGCATGTGCATGTGTATAGTACACACACATAACATGTAACATAGTATAACGTATAGCATGTAATATATAGCATGTAACACAGTGAACAATATTACAGCATGAAACATACATAGCAATAATGTGTATATAACATGTAATATATATAACACAATGCATAGCATATAACACATAATACGGTACCTGCTGCGCAGTACACACAGTGTATGACATGCCTAGTATGTAACAGATGCCATGCAACATACACCACACATAGCATGCAACAAACATACCACGCACACACGTTTAACATGTGATGCAGAGAGCATCTAATATGTATAGCACATGACACATACAGCATGTAACATATACAGCATGAAGCACAGGGCAAGGTACCTCTCCCGGGAGCCTGGCCTTAGTGGGAATTTGCTGGTGGGTAACTGGGCTCGTTTTGCCCCGCCCCTCACCCTTTACCCATTATTTCCTTCTTCTGCCCCGGCCAGAATACGCTGGGATATAAAGAAGAGGGACTTTGTAACGTGGCTACAACCAGAGGACGCTCTTCTGTACTAGTCCCTGGAGCCACGTGAAGCGGTCACTCTCAGCAGTGCCAGACCTCCAGCTGCCTTGCAGGCCCGACCCCCAGGCTACCCCCTTCCCTCCATCCCCTTGTGGCTCCATGAAGGGAGAAGCAACGTGGAGAGAGGCCTTCTGGTGACAGCCCTGGAAGCAGGGTCTCTGGGCTCGTGTTCCCCAGAAGCAGGCCTGGAGCAAGACTTCCGTTGCGAGCCGCGTGGTCAGGAGGTGTTTTCGGGAAGTTCCAGTATGTGAATGAGAATGTGGAGGGGACAGCAGATGGTGCTTACGGAGCAGGGCCCGATGGGTAAGGTGGGTCCATCCCCGGGACCCCTGGAGACTTATCCTCTCTGTCCTGGAGCCGTCTGTTGTCCAGCTGCAAACAGCATCTCACAGGGAGTTCCGGGCAGCCACTACCTACCTGCCTCTCAGATCAAATCTGACCCCTCATCTTAGAGTAGAAGCACATGCACAGTGAGAAGCAGTGTTTTGCCCCAAAGCCGGCAAGCAGAGGATCTGGGGGTAGAAATTCAACACGGGTTCCTAGGCTGGTGAGGTCAGGACCAGAGTGATGGTCAAGGGTGGGTATGGAAGGGAGCATGTGAGGACTGGCTGGGGGCTGGGGGAGCACGCCCACGGGGGCATTTCCCTCCCAACCCACTAGCATGTGAGCTGAGATGGAGCTGAGCGGTGAGCCCGTGCTGTCCACATCCTGTCTCAGTGCCCCTCCTGTCACTTGATGCCATAGGGCGAGGCCCCAGAGTGGGCCGGGGCCCACGCAGGGAAGCCAGCCGCGTGCAGCTCACACAGACTGCCCAGGGACGGACGCCCAGCAAGCTGAAAGAAGAACCAAAGAGGTGACTGCAGAGGAAAGGATGGTGCCGGTCTGCTTCTGGCCTGGGCCCGCAGACGGGCGGAGCTGGCCTTGGGAGGGAGTCAGGTCTCTCTCGTGCTCGGGAAAGTCAGAAATACTCAGTTCAGGAGGGCCTGGGCCAAGCTTGCTGTGGGCGCCGTCCTGAGTCAGGGGCAGAGAGGACACTGGATGGTCATTGTCTGTCCTCACGTCCACTTTCTCAGTGACTGTGCCTGAGGTCTTTCTGCGTGGAGCCCCCCTGACGTTGACCGGAGGAGACACTGATGCCTGTTGTAAGAATAACCACATCCAAAGGCAGCTTGGTTACAACAGGAGTCTTTTAGACAGGAAGCTTCTGCTCCTGGGAATATAGAGTAGACATACTTTTTCCTATTCCTCCTGCTAAGTTAAACCACCTCTCTCTCTATGTATCTATACAGAAGACTTATCTACATAGTATATATAACATATATTATCTATCTTCTATCTATTATCTATCAACCATCTATTATCTATCAACCGTCTATCTATCATCTGTCATCTATCTATGTATCTATCACCTGTCTATCATCCATTTATCTATCTATCATCTATCTCTCTATCATCTATCTATCCCTATCATCTATTTATCTATCTATCATCTGTCATCCACCTATCTATCATCTATCTATCTATGTAACTATCTGTCATCTAATCTATCTATCATCTATCTACTCTATCTAACCTATCATCTATCTACTCTATCATCTAACTACTATATCTATCTATCTAATCTATCTATGTAACTATCACCTATCTATGTATTTATCTAATCTATCATCTATCTATCATCTATCATCTATCTATCATCTGTATCTGCCTAGGCTCTAGAAGGCAAAGAAGAAACACCAACTAGGGACTTTGAGCCCAAAGGAGTGACATGGTAGCAAGCTCCTGAGTTTTCGTTTTGCCTTGCACACCCCAGAGATGGAGCAGACGCAGCCCTGAACCCAGAACCGCCAGCGGGCACAGACAGCAGAGCCCCGGGAAGCCTGCTGTCTTAGCCAAAAGACTCGGAGGGCAGCCGAGCAGAGTGGAAAGCGCTTAGGCAGTAACCACCCTGCTCCAGCCAGTCAGAGCACAGAAACCTGTGGCCCCGCTCCCGCCCCCAGGGGTAAAGGCCCAGTGGGGGTCCTGGACTACCCATGGCCCCAGCATCCCTGCTGGGGGTGGAGGTGTCAGGGAAGGCCTTTACCCCGTTGGCTGGTAATAAGGCCCCCACGAGGGGCAGTAGTGAGGAGCCCCGCTTCGGGGGGGGAGGAGAGAGGCCCGCGGGGAACCTGATTTCTACCTCCACGTGGGCTCCGGTGAAGGGGACAGACAGACGTGCGGGAAGGCTGGGTCCACACTGGGGACTGTCACGGGTGCTCCACATTCATCCAGCAAAATGACATGAAGCAAAAGCTCCAAGCCCCGCATCCCTCAGTCCCACGTCTCCGCCAGGAGCTCTTCTTGGGCCTGGCTGTCTCCCTGGGCCCCTTCCTGCATCAGGAGCCTGAAGCCCGAGTTCCCCAGCTTCTGTGCCTGCCTTGCATGCAGGCTTTTCACGATGATGATTTTGTTTTGAGAGACAGAAAACCATACAGAAAGTACAGAAAATAACGTGACAACCTCCGCCCCCGTACCCACCACCCAGAAGTGACAGTTGTTACTCTTTGATGTGCCTTGTTTTCTAACTATAACGCGAAAAGTGTTACAAAGTTGAAATTCCCCTATTCCTTCAGCCAAAGTCCCATCCGCTTCCTGCTCTGCCAACTCTGAGATAAATCGCTGTTGTGAATTGAACATTTATCTTCCATTTCACTTTTGTTTTTATCTTCAGCCATCTATGTTTTAAAAAGGTAATTCATTCACATGTTTCAAAATTCAAAAGGTACAAAAGGGGGAATTCCCTGGTGGTCTAGTGGTTAAGACTCTCTCAGCCAGAGTTTCGTGGTATAGCCATGTGTCATTGTGAGGGGCTGGGAAGTGTGGTCTTGACCCTGGCTGGTTGTGCGTCCACTGATCCGTGGAGGCTCTCTTGCTAAGGAAGGAGTGGGGGACAACTATCAGGGGACAACCAGCAGGCTCTGCTGCAATGCCAGAGGTTTAAAATCCTTTGATGTGGACAAATCACTTCCTGTGTGGAGTGCCGGCTGGAAAAGGGCAGAGAGTCCGGGCCAGGTCCCGTGCAGGACCTCTCAATGCGCTCTGGAAGCACGAGGGCAGACTGTGCGTTAAACATCTTTCCTAGAGAACAATGTGTGAACTGTACAACACGGCCTCTGCTGCACAGGAAGCCCTCTGGCCAGAGTCGCTTAGAGCACCCTGTGTGAGGCGCCCCCCTCCTCGACGGCACTGCGAAAACACCAGGCTGACCTGTTCAGCGCACAATATTGTCCGGAGCCCCCGGGGCCTGAGTACCGGCCTTGCGGCTTCTGGGGAAGGGTGACACAGGACATAACAGCCTGTGGAGCCCCAGCTGCAAGGCTCCAGGCTGGCTCTCTGGAGTCTTGGAGAGGCTGTGTCTTGAATGCTTGGCTTTTTGTTTGCGAAAGAAGTGTCTTCCACAGTCCCTAGGCTTCCTTTTACAGAGAAATCCCAGGGTTTCGATGAGCCAGAGTGGGGTAGGATGATGGGGTCAGCGAGAACAGGTCCTTCAGAGGGAGAAGCTGCTGGGGCCGGGGTTAGGGGGACTCGCGGGCAGAGATGAGGGGAGGTCTCAGTGCTCCATGCCAGTGGCCTTGGCCAGGGTCAGACACTGGAAACAGCGTCGCTGGACTGAGAGGGAAGTAGAAGGAAAGGGGACCGCGTGTGGCCTGTTTGGGGCCTTGGAGCTGTTTGTTTGCAGGACGGGTCAGCTGCAGCGGAGTGGCAGGCTAACCGAGGCAGAGAGCTGGCCTCCTATGGCTGGTGGGCTGGGGGCACCTGTCTGGGGGGAGGTTAAGAACCTGCCGGTGTGTGTGGGGTTCCCCGTGGCAGTGAGACAGGCTGGGACCTGGGATCTGGGACCCTTTGCTGCAGTGCTTGTACCGAGACAAATGTCCCTGAGCAACAAAATACAAAGAAACTATAAGGGACTAAAAATAACTGCATGCCCCGTGCAGTTGGGGCAAATGCTGGACAATGATACAAAAAGACCAAAAAACCCCCAACTGCCACTTCTAAAGAGACAGGAGCAAAAAGAGGGTACTGAGCATGGCCCCTGCACGCAGCACCACCAAAGGGGTGGGCAGACCACGTAAGCTACCCCTCCCGCCGACCCCTGGACACACCCTACCCTCACCCCATATAAGGAACTAGCTTGCCCCTCTCTCGGGGAGCAAGTGAGCAAGGGAAACTTTTGTGTGTTCTCGCTCCCCCTCTGCAGCAGCAGGGCCCCCAGTAAAGCCTTGCCTGAATTTCTTGTCTGGTCTCTTAACAATTTCTATTGACGGAGGAGGCCAAGAACCCTGGTCAGTAACAGCAGGAGGAGGGGCTGGAAGGCCAGCCCCCGGGGGAGATCTCTGTGCCTCATCCAAGCCAAGAGGACGATCCCAAGTTCCGACTGTCCTGGACACCCTGCAGTGGAGTTGGTGAGGACGGGGCTGGGGGTCCTGGCTGGGGGCCCGATGGCCTTCTTGACGAGGTGGCAGGGGGAAGAGGCGGCGGGGGGGGCGTGTGAGCGCCCTGCCACCCATCACTGGGGGATAGGAATGTCCCGTAGGCCCAGATGCCACCCAGAGGGGAGGGGATCAGAGGAGGACTCCTAACACACTGGTTCTAACTGGGAGAGACTGTTAACTTGAAGGGACATATTTTAAAAATTCAATCACACTTCAGAGGGAATGGAAATTTAAAGTCAGGATATGAGCAATTTCTCTAAAAAGGGCATGTTTGGGGGCAAGTCTGGGCAGTGCTGTGTATTCAGACCCCTCCTCTGGGCCCGCCAGGAACCGGGGTCCCACCTGAAGCCTGGGCCATGGGAGATGCCCCGGGACCGGGTGGGCTGGGCTGGGGGTGCAGGCAAGTGGGAGGCCCAGCAGGCGTGGAGCCAGAAGGGTCTTGTCTTTGGCAGAGAGAGAGAAGGTAGCTGGGCGACCCAGCCGACACCTAGGGCGGGAAACCAGATGGCGCTACCGGGGCCGGGGCGATGGGCGGGGCTGGCAGGCGGGGGACCTGGATATTTGTCACGGTCCTTTGAGAGCAAGAAAGGAAGAGGACAGTCCTTAGCTGTTTCCGCAGGCGAGGCTGAGGCCCACGTGGCTTGGCTCGTCGCGGGGCAGCGCACTGGGTGAAGCTGAGCGGGTCGTGGGGAGGTCAGGACTCCCCCGCGGCGGCTCGGTGGTCGGGGCTGGAGACGAGATGAAGGCGTGGCTCGCTGCGGCCCCGCCCGGACCCGGCGCCTTGCTCCCCGGAAGCAGGTGAACCCTTACAGCAGCCTTCCCGTTTCCCAGAGAAGGGCCTACCCGGGACCGTGGGCCAGCTGGATTCCGAACCTGGCCTGACAACAGGCTGTACGCCCGGAGGCTCTGCCCGCCGCTGCAGCGTGGAGGGGAGCCCAGACCAGCCCCCCACGCCAACGGCGGAGCCCTCGCCCATCCCCGCCCACCAGGGCAGGAGTCTCTGGGCAGGGGGCCTGGTCAGCCGGGGGTGCTGGGCCAAGGCTCCCAGGACCTGCACCCCGAGTCCTCCCCAAGGCTTCCGGGGAGGAGGTCCCTGGGACCAGGTGCGGGTTCTGGAAGGAGACTCTTGGGTTGGTGATGGCTCCCAGGGATCTCCCGTGCTCCGGGCTGGGAGCCTGCTCCGCTCTGTGTCCCTGCCAAGGGCACCCGCCTGGGTGGGTGGGCAAGTCGGGACTGCCTTCCCTAGGAGGGACCTGGCGTGGAGCACTGAGGGGTCCCGAGCTCGCCTGAAGGTTGGGGCTGAGGATCCAGGGAAAGCACACAGGTAGCAGGCCCGCCACTTGGGGCACGGCTGGTGTGAAGAGGAAACAGCAAGGGGTGCAGAGGTGGGAGGCTGGGCTGCCGGGCAGCTGGTGGGGGAAGAGGAGGTGGGGTGGCGGGGAGAGGCCAAGGAGGGGCAAGGTCGGGCAGGGGGCACAGGGGGATCAGAGGGGTGGATGGGTTGACAGGCCGGGCCGACGCAGGGGAGGCTGCAGCCAGTGCCGAAGGCTCAGGAGTGACCTTCAACTTTAAACAGGAGGAGGCAGGCGAAAACCCCCATTTTGGGGGGAGGTGTTTTCAGGAATAATTTGGCCTTTGTCTTTTCACACACTGGCTCTGCAGGGCTGAATGGAGCCTCTGCAGCAGGAGGATACGTTCCCCCTGGGTTTGCTGAACGGGGAGCAGACTGAGGCCCCACGTGTGATGTCCAGGAGGGGCTGAGGCTGGGTCTGCACGGGGCGTCCGCTCCGATAAGAGAGAGGACGCTTCCTCACAGAGCCGGAGGGTCCAGAGCACACTGGGCGGGGAAGCTCTGGTGACTAGGAAGCGGCCACCTCCGCCCCCTGGCACGGCGAGGCCCCGGCTGTGACTGCCCTTCCTTCTCTCCTGCAGGCAGGGGATGGGGAGGGATGGGGAGGTGGCCTGGATGCAGGAGCATCCAGATCGAGACCGTGGGAAGAGGAGGAAGAGACCCTCAGACCTTAGGGTCTGAACACAGCCTTTCCAGAGTCTTGTGTGCGACAGTGCCCACTGGAGGAAGTGCAGGGGCCTAAGGCCCCCGGCCCTCCACTGTCCAGCAACGGCCAGCCCTACCCGCAAGCACAACGGATCGGTTTCCATGAAGAAAAAGCAGTGAGACCCGTGATCACGTCAGGACCCAGACATCAAGTAAGGGCCTCCCTCCCGGTCCCGTGGGACAGAACAATTCATCAGCGCTCGCGGGCAGAGAACCACTTCATCTGCGCAGCATTTATGCCCCAAACCTTTAACTGAATCTGACCGTGAGAAAACAGACACACGCGGACCTTAAGAGAGACAACCGGCCTATACTAAAATGCCAACGCTAAGACAGACGAAGGAAAGGGGCGGGTGGGGCTCCGTCTAGCTAAAGGACACAGTAGAGGCGTGACAGCTGAGCAAGGGTCACAGAAACATTCTGAGGACACTGTACGGACCATTGGAAAATTTGGATGCAGACTGTACATCAGCTAATATGTTATGTTAAATTTTAGGAGTATGATGGTTTTGTTTGTGTGTGTGCGTGTGTGTGTGTGTGTGTCTGTGGCAGAGTGTCATTCCTAGGAGGTACATGCCGAAGTATTTTGAAGGATTCTGGGGACTGCAACTAATTTCCAGTGTTTCAGAAAAATGTGCGTGTGTCCACGTGCATGTGTGTGATGCATGTGCACAGAGACAGAAAACGAGTGGGAGTGCAGGATAAGAAAATGTGACACGTTAATCCAGGGGAATCTCAGCTAAGGGTTTATGGTGTCCACGACCTACTCTTTCAACCTGTCATTTGTTTCAAAATTAAAGTTGAGGGGAAGGAGGCTCAGAAAATAAGCACACGATGTCTGCGTTGCTCTGTCTTCCCTTAAGCGGGCCTCATCTTTTCAAGTCCTGTAATCAATGACTGATGTTATTCTTTTTTTGGTCACACCGCGCGGCTTGTGGGATCTTAGTTCCCCGACCAGGGATGGATTCTGGGCCCTCGGCAGTGAAAGTGCAGAGTCCTAACCACTGGACCGCCAGGGAAGTCCCTAAGTTATTCTTTGCGGTGATGACAGGCACATTTCTTACTTTCACAAAGCAAGGCTTAGTGACACATTGTGTTAACTCCTCTCTTACTGGGCTGCCGCCTGCTCCTGAGGGAAGCCCGTCTGCTTCTGTGTGATTCCTGTGAGCTCACAGATGCTCATTTCGAAAATCAAACCGGGACGGCGCCACGCCAGGCGCGTTGCTATGTGACCACAGACCACACACACCAGCGCTCCTTTTCAGGGTTTATTTCATCTGCTAACATTCATCTTGACCTAGACAAAAACAATTAGATGATTATGACTTGCGTTTCCATCATCAACTCATTTTTTTGTATGAGTCACCAAAAGGTTTCTTCTCAACATTTTTTTTTTTTTTAATAAGAAGCTATAAATAAATAAAGCTTTAAACGCTCCTGGGTTCAAGTTAAACTCTTCCAGTTCCCAAAACGTTCACAGACTCATTGCTTGGACAGTTCTCTCGTCCCTCACGCCTCCTCCAAGAGAGGACACTGAAGGCTTGGGGTAGTGAGAGCAGGGGGCTGTTCGCTCACTGCATGTTTGCTACTGTCCCTCAGCCCTGGGAAGAGCCCTGGGGAGGCCATCCTTTCCCTGGAGCCCCAGCCTGTGGTGTCGGAGGAGATGCTGCAGGCACAAGAAGCCTTTACCTCAAAGCAGGCGTCCTGAGCCGGCAGTGCTGGACGGGAGACCCAAGTGGCAGAGGGGCACTGCCAACTGGTGCTGTCACTGGCACCCCTGACTGGATGCTGGCCGGAGCCAGGGCCTCCTTCCAAATGCAGTGAAGAAACCGAGGAGACCGTGTGACTTGGGACAACGGGCCATGAGTTAAAACACTCCATTATGTACAAAACACATCCTGCACTCAGGCCCACACCCTCAGGAGCACCCCTTGGGGAGGGCTGCTTGAGCCTGGCCACTGGCCGGGTGCCCGGGGGGCTCACGCAGAACAGCTATCCTCCCGGTGGGAGGCCACAGCAAGCCCCTAGCGTCACAGGTGATCGTGCAAGACCCCAGAGCTCTCGTGAACGTGTCCCACCCTCCTCCCTGGAGCACGCCCGCCCCAAATGAGTACTGGAGCAGACCTCCATACTGACCTTCACACCCCTTTGAAAGAGCCACCTGAGCACTCACCTCCTCAGCATGATGTGTCCGCTCTCGGGGGCCTGCTGACTGCGCTGTCCTGGGACTGCAAGATGAAGCGGCCAGCGCAGGAAGCTGGAGGGGGGGCGGGGGCCTCAGGCCAGACAAGCAAAGACTAAAGCTGCTGGCTCCTGGGTGGCCACCTAATGTGACAACACCCTAACCCTTCCGGTGCTTACAGAAGGGTCTCGGCTCCCACCCCCTCATTCCACAGGAGGGCAGCTAGGGTGGCCAAGGGGAAGCCGGGGCTGGGAACCCTGGCAAGATCTTCCCATGAGGCTGCCGGGGGCCCGGGGCCCTCACCACCCTCCTTGAGTCTGGCCTGCAGCCGCCGGGCACGTGTGCTTCCTCTCCTGGGGAGACGGGGTGCCCATCCACCTCGGGCGTGGGGCTCACACTCAGCTCCCCAGAACCAGGTCTTAGGCCTCATGTCGGGGGGTGGTGTGCACGTCCAGAGGCGATGCTGGCCTGGCCTCCTCGAGCACAGGAGGGACGGGCGTGGGGCAAGTGTCTACAATGGACTGAACATGGCTTCTCCAATCTGCAGGGCTGCGGGGAACAGGCCTGACCAGCTGGTAGGGGCAAGGGCGCAGGAAAACGCAGGGAGAGCCCAGGGTCGGGGGGCTGTGTATCTGGGTACTAGGGGAGCCACCCAGAGCTGCTTCTTCCAATCCTGGAGGAGAATCTGAAAGCCCGAGTACCCTTTCCTGGCTGTCCTGAACCACCATGGCCCCAAAGTATGGCTCGTGGGCTGTGGCTGTGGTCTACAGCGTTCCAGCCAACGGAGGCTTGACTGAACTTTATACACGGGGCTGTGGGGGGAATGGGTCTAAGTCCCACATAAATGTCTAAGTCATGGGCTTGGGGCTGGGGGCAGCCCACTAACAAAGCCCAGAGGGTCAGAAAGGACAATGCGGGCAGGGAGAGCTCTTGATTTCTGTCCCCCTTCCTGTCTGAGCTGGTCTGGCTGGGAGGTCTGCCTGGACACAGGTGGAAGCATCCTCACCTATGGCCTTCCTACTCCTGGGATGCCCTCCGCTCATGCAAGGGAGCAGTGCAGCATGGGGCCCATCTCCCTACAGCACCCCTCGGTCTGGGGACTGAGGAAAGCGGGGTGGGGGACCCCAGGTGATGTGCTTTGATCTCTTGACCCGAAGCAAGAAGCCACACTGTGGGTTTTGACCTTGGGCTAGAGAGGGGAGTGGGCTTCCCAGGGGTTGGACTAGAGTCTTCTTGGCTTTAGACGGGGTGGGCCCTGACCCTGAAGATGGGTGAGCTGGGAGCTCCATTCCTGAGGCTACCTCGGAGGCCTGCCGTGTCTCCACGCAGGCCTTGGGGCCAGGGGTTCCCTGGAGGCTGAGCTACCTGCAGCGGGGGGTTGGGGGGGGAGTGGGCGTGTGCCTGGCAGGTCCGCCTTCCACTGCACTGGATTTTTCTAGTCTTCAAACCTGTGGCCGTTGTGACCAGGAGGACGGGAGAGCGGGGACGTACCGGCTCCCAGCCCTGCAGGCCTGGTTGGGGGGTCCTCCAAGCACCCTTCCCTCTGACCCAGTGGGTTCCCACGTTGATTTCTCAGAGCCCCGGCCTGGGAAGGTGGGGAGAACCGACCCGCCAGGCCCACCCCTTCCCCTCCCTCAACCGTTCGTCCGTCTTCTGGCGAGCGGAAGGGGGTCCTCTTCCCACGGAGTTCTGGGGGCCGAGTGTGTCGGTCAGTCTGCCTGGCCCCACCTGCCCCCGCTGGCCGCCACTACCACTTCTCGATGATGTGGCTCATGTAGTCCTCGGTGGGCACGCGGCCGGGCTCCTCGGCGTCCGCCCGCGGCAGCGCCTCCTTGGCCCGGTGCAGCAGGCGTTCCTCGCGGCTCCGGAGGCGCTGCTGTCGCCGCTCCAGCTGCCGCCTGTACTGGTAGCGCTGCTGGAAGAGGTCCCTGGCGTAGTCGTAGAGCTGCATGTCCAGGTCGTTGAGCTCCTCGATGCGCCGGATGGTGTCCTCGCCCACCTCCACGCCGCCCGCCCGCGTGCTGTTGTACTGCATGAAGGGACGGATGAACTTGAGGTTGAACGTCCGCTCGAACAGGTACTGCGTCTTGCGCTGGAACTCGGTCAGGCCGAAGAAGGCCATGCCCCGCAGGTTCTTCTTGGCGCTGTCCAGCAGCAGCTGGGCCCGCTTGCCCTCGGGGATGAAGGACAGGTTGTAGCAGCCCACCAGGCTCAGGTCGGCCAGCATGCGCACCTGGCGGTTGCTGGCCAGGTTGTAGGGGCAGTCCATGAACTCCTGCAGCGTGCAGCCCGACCAGTCCGTGCCCTCGTAGCAGGGCGGCAGCTCCTCGGGCGTGGGCGTGCGCCCGTCGCACATGTGCAGCGATGTCTTCCACGTGGCCCCCCGCTGCACATGCCGCCACTCGCTCAGGTAGCGGGACACGGGGTCTCGCAGCAGGGTGATGTAGTAGAACTTCCTGCAACGAGACGGGGAGCGGGGGGGAGGTGAGGCCGGAGCGCCAGTCAGGGGTGGGGCACGCAGGGACCACTGGGGGGTGAAGGAAAGGGAGGCTGCAGCCCTGAGTCGGATGGCTCTCCTCAGCATCTACGCTATGGGACCCCTGGGGAGTGGCTTCACCTCTGAGATCAGCCATCACATCTCAGGTCTCCAAAGGGCCACTGCTGAATGAGAAACCCAGGTGTGAGATGTGATGTAACCTGCAAAGGTCTCAGGCCACCACCACGATGCCGAGGGTGACTGCTGCAGTGTCCTGCAGGGCCCAGCCCTGGTGCCCTCCTGAACCCTGGCCCAGGGTCTCCTCTGGGGCCTTCCCCTGAGCCCCAGGCGTGCCCTCCTGCCTGCTCGCACCTTGGGAGGGACAACCAGACTTTGCCCTGCAGGGGTTGGAGGAGAGTGGCCCCGGAGTCCACACCACCTGGAACCAGAGCTGTCACAGTGGCAGGCTTGGTGCAGCCCAAGGGGCCACTGAAAAGTCACTCACAGTCCCAGGCTGCACGGCAGGTCTGGGTCAGGGTCTCCCACTGGGCCCACTCCACCCCAGGCTCCTGCAGAGGTCCCGTGGGGGAGGGGCACCAGGAGACCACCCAGCCCCCGGGGTGAGCCGTAACTCATAATTTTTATCGTCTCCCAGGAACTGTTCCAACCCCCAAGGAGTCGGGCACCGATGCCAGCTCCCCACGCTGTGGGTAAAGGGCATCCATCCGTACCATGGGAGAGCTCACTCAAGGAGGGCTGTGCCCCCTTCTCCCCGCTCCCTCGGGGTGAGAGGCAGCCGGCATGATTCAGGTCCCTGCAGGGTGTGCCGTGACGATCGGCCCCAGTGCCAGGAACTGTGACAGGCCTGGTGGGTGTGGGTCACCCCAGGGGGGGTTTGCGGCTCTTCTTGGAGCCCCACCTCCAGGGCTGGCAGAGCAGCGGCCTGTGCAGGTGGGGCAGGTGCCAGGCCAAGGGGAACCAGGGCCTGGGGCGAGCAGCCTGGAGTGTCCTCGGAAGTAGGCAGCAGGAGCCCACTGGGTCCCACACACCACTCCTGGGGGATCCATCCCCCTTCCCCGGCCCTTGCCTGATGGCAACATGGAAGCTGCACCCACACTGCCCTCTGGGAAGCCACGGGGGCACAAGACACCTCGCGGGGTCTGGCGGTGCCCTGATCTGACCGCATCTCCCAGGGGGCAAGGGGGCCCTGGGGTGCGGACATGAAAACTAGCAAGGGTGGGGCTTCCCTGGTGGCGCGGTGGTTGAGAGTCCGCCTGCCGATGCAGGGGACACGGGTTCGTGCCCCGGTCCGGGAGG
>NC_041215.1:36235799-36293980 GCF_002837175.3 Physeter macrocephalus
GGGTTCGCGCCCCGGTCTGGGAGGATCCCACATGCCGCGGAGCGGCTGGGCCCGTGAGCCATGGCCACTGGGCCTGCGCGTCCGGAGCCTGTGCTCGCCGCCGGGAGAGGCCACAGCAGTAAGAGGCCCGCGTACCGCAAAAAAAACAAAACAAAAAACTAGCAAGGGTGAAGGTGACGGGGTACCACTGGGGGTCACCCCAGCCTTAGTGGGGGCACATTCAGAAAACCGCAGGAATGGCAGACTGCGGGAGAAGGCCTGGGCAGAGGGCACCCAGGGGGCTGGGGGAGGGAGTCCGCAGGGAGGAGAGAGCAGGATGGGCATCCTGACTCCTGAGCCCTCCGTGAAGCCTGGGTTCTCCTGTTTGTGCCTCGGGCCCCCGTCAGCTCTCACACGCCCTGCCCCAGCCCAGGTGCTGACAGCGCGCTCCTGGCCTCTATAGGCAGCTCATGTCCCAGCCCCTGGGGTGGGGTGGGGGTGGCTGGCAGCCCCAATGTGACCCCCTCCCCCAGCTCCTGTGGAACGTGCCCTGGTGGCTCTGGCTGCCCCTGGGAGAAGAACAAAGGCCCACCTGTGCCCTCCCAGCTCCTCTCTGACCACTGGGACCGCCCCCCTTGCTGGCTCCCAAGAAGACACCCCAGGGCCTTTGCACGACTGTGTCCTCCCTCTGTTTCATCAGCTGACTCTGACTCATACCCTAGACCTCAGCCAGAGCCACTTCCCAGGGAAGCCTCGTCCTGCAGACACGGCTCCCTCTTGGGCTTCTGTCACAGTGGTAACTTCCCACTGACCTCTCAGCTCACCCTGCAGTAGGGAGGGGGCGGCGGGGAGCTGGTTCCTGTGTGTGCGCCAAGCAGGGCCATGGTGCCTCCCTGGGGACAAGACCGGGAGGGGCCAGATGGTCCAAGACAGAAGGTGCCTCGGGGCAGGCCCCTCACACAGCACCTTCAGCCCCCGGCGGCGGAGGAAGTCAAGCCTTGAGAGGTTAGGCAGCTATCTGGAGGCCCCCAGTGGCTTCAGCACTGGGGTAGGGCGGGTGGGCAGGCGGGCGGGCCCCTCTCTGCAGACCCTGGTTAGGTGGACTGGGACTGGCGACAAAGACCTTCAATGTAGCCAGGACGAGGAGGTCAGTTCATCCCAGGGCCAGCCTTCTAGAGACCTAGTATATGACGTTTATAAATCCTGACCACGACAACTGCTTCTAAAGAGGCCACGACAGATAGGCAGACACAGAGATACACCTAGAAACACACGTGGACAAACACAGTGCTGCGTGCAGGCTGCTGGCACACACCGTGTGCACTGCTGAGCCCGGCTGGTCCCTTGTCCTGTCCTCGGCCCTCCCCACCCCGTGTGCACACGGGCAGGCCACTGTGGTGGATTCTCCTGGACACAGAAAACCAGAGTAAGACATGCCAACGGACAAAGATTTGTCTACATGGCCCCATCGAAGCCACTTGGGGTTCAACCTGCTTGCCAGGTGACCTCTGAGGGCAAAAGGAGTCACCGTGCACAGCGGGGCACCAGCGCCGCCCCAGCGTCTGTGTCCCCGCAGGCCTCTGAAGTCTCGGAGGCCTGGAGTCCTGCGTCAGCACTTGTCACCGCCCACCACGAGGGCAGGATTGCAGAAGTCCAGCTGACCCCAGACCCTCACAGATCTCAATGCTCCCTCGAGAGGGGGCCGGGGCCGCCAGCCCTCCTGAGGTGCGCTGGAGCCGGAGCCGACTGAGCCCTGTGAGCCCCTGGGCTCACGCTGACCCCCAGGGATGCCCTGTGCACCCCATGGGTGCTGAGTGGGGCGGCCTTGCTCCTTGCTGCATCCCTGGATGCTGGCCTGGCTGGCTGGACAGGAGCAAGGGCTCGCCCGTGGTGACCGGGGCAGGTGGTGTTCGGATGGGGCGTGCTGAGCCTTCTCTGTTCAGGACGTTGCCAGGCCTTGGGCCCCCGATTCTGTCCTGCCAACACGGCCTGTGGTGGAGACTAAGGGTCCAGGCAGACCCTCGACCCTGTGTGCGGGGCCAGCGGCCCCTGGTGACTGCCCAGCCCCCGCCCCGCTCCTGCCTGGAAGGCACGGGAGCCCCTGTGGGTGCGCACGCGTGAACTTGGTTGGCCTCCTCAGGAGCGCACGCGCCCGAGCCCCATCTCCGCTTCCCGGTCCACCCCGGCCCTTGCTTGCTCTGCTGTCATGACACAGCAGGCACCCGTGGCCACAGGCCTGTGCCCTGGCCACCCTCTGTTCAGCAGTCCTGCTCCCGTCTCACTCGCTCCGCCCTCCCTCGCCCGTTAGGCACATCAGCAGACAGGGCAGCTTTACCGGCTGCTGAAGGGGGAGCGAGGGCACTGATCAAAAGTGAGCAGAGGGTAGGTGTGGCGGGGGCAGAAGACCCCCCCAGACGACCGACCGTCCACGTCCAGGCAGCTCCCTGCCCAGGACGAAACCAGATGTGTGTTCTCTGGAGGCGCTCATGGCTCAGAGACACAAGGAACTGGGCAGGGGGCCAAAGAACGGCCTGCACGCTCATGGGGGACCCAGCCCCTGCCCCAGCTGCACCCCAGAGGAAACTGCAGCGTTTCTGCCCCAGAGCGAAGTTCCCCCTGCACTCACATCTGGGGTCCCCCACGAACAGGGGGCCTTCTGCCTCTGACCCTCCAGCAGGATCTGCCCATCCAGGCCGTCCAACTGCTAACCAGCAAGGGTTCCAGAAGGAGGACAGAGAGGACATGGCGGAGGAGATGATGGAAGAAACAACGAGAAGTCAAGCACTTAATTCATTTAGAGCGAAATGGCTCACCCACTGCCCAGCAAATGAACGTGGAGACCGGACCCAGGATCACAGAGATGACCCATGAAGCACGTGGACAGAAAACCAGAACACGTAAAGAGTGGGACTCAACTTCTCTACGGAACACCAAACGCTAAGAATCAATGGAGCGATGGCTTCAAAATGCTGATGGGAAATAGACCAACTGTATCTCATACCCAGCCAAGCTTCACACCCGTGAAGGCTTGGGAAATTTATTTTCTGTGAATCCTGCTCTAGGAAGATACTGGAGTATGTATCTCATGTAGTAGACGAGAAAAAAAAAAAGAAGTGTGGGACACAGGAGCTCGAACCCAGGAGAGATCCCAGATGTCCACTGGGCATCCCACTGGGTCTGTCAGGAGCGGAGGGACAGGGCTTCCAGAAAAAGGGGCACAGACAGATTACCTGACAAAACACAGCACTGGTGGAAAAAAAAAAAAAGCGAATGGTAGGTACATGGCAGATCTTTGGAATCACCTGGAAAAAACTGCGTCTATGAAGATGGAAGACAAAGCAAGTAAAAAGCAGGGCAATCGTTAATTCTAGGAAAAACGAAAAGTCACATAAAAAAAATGAAGTACGCTACTAGGCTCAGAAGAAAACAATGGTTTTAGAGACATCATGATATCAACAGTGGTAAAGAAATAGCACTATACACGACTCAGAAACATGGAAGTCAATACATGAAAACTACCAAAAAGAGCTGCAAGAGGTTCTTTGGGGGAGCTGGAAAGGAAAAGTAGATCTGTTGGTTTTTATCATAAACCGCTTGGATCTATTTGTCTTTAAGCATGTGTGAATTCTTGCAACTAAAAACACTAAAACAATGTGGAAACTGGCTTACAAAAAACATATGGAGAGACGCTTGCCTTCATTAGTCATGAGGGAACAGCACACTCAGCCACAATGTGATACCCACTGGAGCAGCAAAACAAAGTGGGGCAAGGCCAACTTTTGACAAATGCTTACCGGGACAGCTGTTGTGGACTGACTTCACGGGAAGGCGGAGGGCGCACACACACTCACCCCGTGACCCTCACACTCACCCCACCCCCGAGTCCTCTCCTAGGCACACATCGTGGGGAAGCCTCGTCCATGCACCCTGGGAGATGTGGACAAGACAGTCCACAGCACTCTGCTGGTGACAGCCCCAAACATCCGCCGCAGAGGCATGCGTACATAAACGGGGTATATTCTTCCAACAGAACACTGCTCAGCAACAAACAGAAACAAACTACAGCTACTCACAGCAACTCGGGTAAATATGATGAATAAGATGTTGCAGAAAGAATGCAAATTCAGAAAATGTAACAGAGCGCAACGATATGGTTTATCAAGTTTCTAAAAATAAAACCAAAGAAAATGCTATTTAGTGGTACGTACATATGTACTGAAAACAGTGAAAAGAAAAAGGTGATGAGGTGATACACAGGAGCCCTCCAGTCAGAGCTTAGCCTTGGTGTTTCGGGGGGTGCCGGCAGGGGAGGCAGGGACCGCGCTAGTCCGTGGTGGCGTCCATGGCACTGATCACGCCCTTGTGCTTAAGGCAGGAGCGAGGGTGCAGGCGTGCACCCTTGTGCTTTATTCCCTATGTACGTTCACGCAACTTCTTTTGTATTTCCCAAACACTGGGATAAGGAAAGCAGTTTTAAAACCAAGGTTCTCCAGCGCAGCCTGCGAGGCCCTTGCTGGCCTTGCAAGTGGACCAGCATTCTTGCCAAACCTGGAGCCTCAGTTCCTCAAAGCGTCTGGTTTGCCCTCCCACCTCCGTGCCAGCCAATTCCAGGTGTCTGCAGCCCTTTCCTTACCCCTGACCCCTTCCTACATGCTAATGTGAGTAGGGAGAGGCTCCACGGGGGAGGGGAGGACCCCTTGGGGGCATCACCTCTGGGGACGGTGAGGGTGGCCAGTCTCCTGGGTCGGTCGGGGCCGCCCTGTGGCTTGTGAACTAACCACATGATAGTGAGCCGGCTGTTCCTGCCTCCGGGAAGGAACCACAGCGCCTCCGGAGCTGGAGCTCCCAGCTGATGGCCGGCTTCCCATCCAGGAGGGCCTCGGGGTGCAAACAGGGCCAGCAAACAGTGCACCCCACCCCCTGGGGTTCCCCTTTCCTGCTGCCAATCCCAACGCGGGAGACCAGAGACCCCGTTTAGTGACTTGTCGGGCAAATTATGCTCTGTCAGGGTGGGAGGCTTCTGGCACCTTCTGCAAGCACAGCCCTCACCCACATCCTGGCCTAAGTGGGAGCCCATTGCACCCCAACTTCCAGGGCAGGTCTCCGTGGAGCAGGGCTGCCTGCTACGTCCCAGGACAGACCCAGGGAGCGGCGCAGAGCATGCCCCAGCCCAGACTGTCCTGCCTGTGAGTTGGGGGTAGGATTCACAGCGCTGTCACCCTAGTGGGGCACACACTGGGACCGAGGCATGACAAGGAGGCCCTGCTCACACCTCTTCCTCTGAAGCGTCCACCACTGGCTGCTCGCCACCATCTAGCCAGCCAGCCGGCACCCCACACGGTCCACTGCTGGCGGCAGGACGTGGCATGAGGCCGTCCCTCTGCAGCTGTGCGCAAGGTCGTTCGGGCCGCCACCATGCGCCACCCCCTCCCCAGGGTCTTCACCCCACCCTGTCACCCCCAAGCTCTTGGAAGGCAGGCCTATGTACTGGGGACACCGCAGTGCCCTGCTCAGCGCGGAGACAGCGCATGGCACCCAGGGCCCGCTGCCCCGCGGTGGGCTGGGTGGTGGCCACGGGAGTGTGTTCGGTGCCCAGGCTCGGCCGAGGGTGCACGTGGGGGCCTGTGCACAGGGAGGGGGCCTCACACTCAGTACCTCTGCCTTCAGCACCCAAGCTGCCCACGGAACTCAATGGGCTGGGGGCTGTGCCCCGGGAAGTGGGCGGAGCCACAGCGCAAACGGCTGCAGCTGGGTGGGCGGAAATGGGGTGAGTAAGGAGGTGGAAGTCTGTGGCACTCCATGGACGCACAGCAAAGGGCATAAACCAGCAATGCCCCCAGGGCCCCGACAACGGCACCAGTGGCCACAGCCAACAGGCTTGCGACGTGCCAGGCGGAGCCCGGGACCCAGGCACTTCTCACCTTTCACAGAGGGTAAGCCCAGGCTCAGAGGCGGGCAGGGCTCTTTGAGCGCTCTGGGCTGTGGAAGCAACAAGGGCAGCAGGAGGTGATGAATGGCACCAACGGGCCAGGTCAGGAAGGCTTCTCAGAGACGGTGGGGACACAGCCCTCCGTGACCTGAGACAGGGGCAGTGCAGGCTTGAGGTGCAGGCGGGGCCGGACAGAGAAGGGTCTCGTTCATTTACAGGAAAACGAGCTCGGATGGGAAGTGGCAGAGTGCAAAATGCACATGGATTCAAAGAACACAGGACTTCAAAGAAACTTCATGCCGTGGAACAATTCTAGCCTGCCCGGTCTACAACCACTCCCAAGAGCCCACACGTGAACCAACCGCGTCATGCTTCCTTGCTTTTAGTTATGCTGTTTAATGCTTTCTGCGACCCTGGCTGTTCTGACATTTTTGTGTGCCCTGGTTCGGTGCATCGCACAATCACGTACATCCTAGTGAACAAGGAATGTGTTTTGTTCTTGGGTGCAAACACTGCTGTCAGGGAGTGGCCAGCTCTAAAGTTTGAAGAGTCTGAGTTCTCACTGGATCAGCAGCCCGGAAGCCCTGCTTTATTGATGACAAACACTCAGACGGCCTCTGGGAAAACTGTGCAAGGTGCAGCTTTGCACTCCTTCCTTGGAAGGTGACAGCTCTGAGGTGGCTGAGTGGCAGGGGCTGGGGGGCCTGCCCGGCCACAGGGCTGGGATCAGGGAGAAGGCTCTTCTCACTGTCCTCAGAACCCCCTCCCCCTCCTGCCTGCCGCTGTAGGCAGCGGGCAAGGCGGAGTCCACGGTCCCGACCGGAAGGTCCGCTCTGTATCCCGCACACTTTTATCTATCATGAGGAAACCGGGCTCCCAGAGGTGGGTAGCTGATGCAAGGCTCGGGAGCAGAAACGGCCCCTCCCCTCCCTCGGGTCACACCCATGGCTGGAGGAGCTTCCCTCTTCTGCCCCAAACGCCACTCCTGACCCTCCTCCTGGGAGCCGGGGGCCCGGAGCGCAGAGCCGGGGTGGGTGCACAATTCTGTGGCTGGGTGAGGGGCTGGATCAGCAATTACGCTTCCAGAAGGAGTCTGCTCTAAAGAGAAAGGCTGAGATGTGGCAAGTCTGCTGCAGGATGCTGGTGGCACGCCAGCCATTACCAGAGACACGGACGCAGAAGTCAATGGCAGACACACGGCAGACGGTCCTGCAGCCAAGGCTGCCGGCGCACAGGAGGGCCTGTGCCCACCTGTGCGGAGGCAGAAGGCACTATTAAGTGGCTCTCAGAAGAGCGAAACTATGGATTTTCCCCAACATTTTATTATGAAAAACTCAAACTTAAAGAACAGTTGAAAGTTCAGTGAACACTCATATGTCCAAATGGGTGACTTTAACATTTTTTTGGAATTTCCCAGGTGGTCCAGTGGTTAAGAATCCGCCTTCCAATGCAGGGGACGTGGGTTTGATCCCTGGTCAGGGAACTAAGATCCTACACTCCACGGGGCAACTAAGCCCACGCACCACAACCACTGAGCCCACAGGCCACAACTAGGGAGCCTGTGTGCCGCAACTTCTGAGCCTGTGCGCCACAACTAGAGAGCCCACACACCACAACTTCTGAGCCCACGTGCCACAACTGGAAAGCCCACACGCCGCAACTACTGAGCCTGCGTGCCACAACTAGAGAAGCCTGTGCGCCACAACGAAGACCCAGTGCGGCCAAAAAAAACCCACAAAAACAAAAAAACCCATTTTCTTCTTTATATACTCTGTATTGCCCGCAGTGAGCACACGTCATTTACGTAACTGAAATCAAGTAATAAAGGTTATAAAACATCCCTGTTGCTTGGGGTGCAAAGTGGCTATCAGAAAGGGCCAGCTTTGCAAGCTCTGTGCTCACGTGTCCTCTGTGATAGGATGCCAGCTGCCCCCTCCGCTCCGGGCTGGGGGCTCCAAGGGCAGGGCTTTTGTGAACAAGGTTCTAACTCACAGGAACAAACTCAGACCCCGAAACAAAGGTGGATTTTTCTACCAGTGCTAGCAGAGCTGCAGCTCCCTAATTGCGGGTGAGGACACTGTTATTTAGGATTAGAATTACAACCCTTTTTTTTTTTAAAGAAATACTGTTGTAGTACTTCCAGATATACAGTCCCTGAAAAAAAATTAATGCCATAGGGGCATTGGCTTCACTGCCACTCTCTCCCCCAGGACGAGCTTTGGGGTCCCAGAGCAGCAAGGGAAACTGTGAGGGGTACCTGAAGCCCCCTCTACCCCTCTACTGTGGTCTCCCAGGGACCAGGAGTCCCTTCATGAGGACAAAGGCCACACCGTGAAGCCAGTATCCAGACGGTTAATTTTCAAAAAAACCATGCTCTGAGAGGTCTCCGGAACTTCAGAGGGAGGACCCTGGGGAGAACTTGCCATGGGGCCCGCTCAGGTGTGCAGGAGCCTCCCAAAGCCTTGCTCTGATGACCACCCCACCCCAGAGCCTGGGCAGCATCCCAGGGCGGGGGTGCCGGCTTGCTCACCAAGGTCTGGGTCCCCCTCCCAGCAAGAAGATGACACCCTTCGGGAGGTCATGGCGTGCACCACCTTGGTCATTAGGTCACTGAGCTGGGCCCTCGTCAGCACTGCGTGCTGCTCACCTCAGGCCGGTGCCCCCCAGAGCCCGCGGCCTGGCAGTGCCTGCTGACCCCGATGGTCCCCTGGCCTTGGACAGTGCTGCCCGTGGGTCAGGCCAGCTCCGGGAGCGCAGTTCACGCCATAGAACAACGCAGCACAGAATCCAGAGGAGGGACCTGAGGCCTTAGAAAAAACCCAAGCCTGATCTGGCTCTGAATCCCACGGTGAGGTGGAAGCAGCTGAGTGCCCATGTGGGCTGGCTGCGTCCTCCCCTTCCCGTCACAGCTCCCCGGGGCAGGGCCCAGCAGCCGTCAGCTGTGTCACCTCCCTCTCCTCACCACGGCTGAGTGAGCGGCGCGGGCCCATGCGAGAGGAGCCCGGTGGGAGGAGAGGCGGGCCCCGCTCTGAGTGGCACGGGTGGGGAGCTGGACCGTCCCCGGCAGCACAAGAGAGAACCAGCCGATGGAACGGACAGTCTCTACTGGCTCTGGCCAGCACTCACCTCCCTGCACCAAAGCACGGCGCCCCTCCCGGGTACCCGCAGGAAAAACCCAGATCAGCAAGTGCTGAGCTGGCAGTGCAGGCTGGGGAGCCCCTCTCCAGATGCAGGTAGGAGACGCTGGCCTCAGGCCCTTGTTCCCGGGCAACGTGTCCGCAGAGCAGCTATGAACTCATTGCTGTTATTTTTGTCGATTAACTGACTCTGCTTCCCAAAATACCCGGGTTGGGAGAGCAGCCCCGCGGCATCAGCGGTCAGGTGCTGTGGGCACACAGGCGGGCCTGTCCTCCCAGAGCCCCTGCGCCCCGGACACCCAGGGCAGGCAGAGCCTAAAGCGGACGCGATCCTTGGCAGGACCAGAGTGGAAGCTCTGGGGCGGGCACAGGTCCCTTGCTGGTCATCCCAGCTGGACAGGAGGCGAGGAGAAGGCCGGCCCAAGGCCACCCGGGCACGGGAGCCCTGTCGTCCTTCCCCAACAGGGGACACGCCCGGAGTCACGTGCCCTCAACAGGCTGGGGCCCAGCTGGTCTCACAACTCTGCCCCCGGCCCTGCCCACCTCCAACAAGGTGGGAAGGCCCTCCTTGGCTCACCCAGGGAGCGCGGAGAGAGTCCAGCTACTGGGAGTGGCGCTCACGTGGGCCCCCAGGTGGCCCCACAGGTTTAGGAAACAGCATGGAAATCCCTGAGGAGGAAGAAGCCCAGGAAGTGTCTTGTAGCCAGGTGTGGCTGTGTGACTAAGCTTGGCCATCAGGATGTCCTTAGAGACATCTCCCCCCACCCCCCACCGTTCTCCTCCTGTTGGCTGGAGCATGCATGTGACTGCAGAGGGCCAGCAGTCACCTTGGACCATGAAGCAGAAGCCTTGCTTTCTGGGGATGGTAGGGCCAGAGAAAGAGCCTGGGTTCCTGGTGCTTCTTGCGGCTGCACCACCTGCCTGGCCTGCCGACGCTGGGCTCCTTTTCAAAGAGAGAGGAATAAATTGCCACCCTATCTTGTTCTCTGAACCTAATCCATCTACTCCAGGACCAATGCACGAGGACCCAGGCACGATCAGCGGTGAGGCCAGCCAGGTCTGGGGAGAGGCCTGGGGTATCAGAGGTTCAGTAATAACTGCATTAGTTTAGTGAGCCCTCAAGGCTTTACCCTGGTCATCCTGGACACTGCCAGACACCCTATAGGAAGAAAATATTCCCATTTTGCAGATAAGGAAACTGAGGTCCAGAAAGGTTCAACAGCAAACCTGGCCACAGAGCTGGCTGGTAGCAGTGCTGGGACTGGAGCTCAGGCCCCCGGAGCCTGTAATCAATCGCCTGGGGGAACCGGTCACCTGCTGAGCCACAGGCCCCAGAAGGCACATGAACACGTCACCTGGCAAGGCTGGCCCTGGCCACCTGCTGACCACTTGCCAAACAACAGTCAGGAGTGGTGGTATCTTTAACTACGCTATGGACACAATTTACGATCCATTTCCTTTAAAGTACAGTGAGTTAATTAAGAGTCAGAGTGGTCTGCATAAAGAAAAAACATATCCAGACCTGCAGGGAGGATGAACTAGCCCCGAGACGAACGACTTCACCCAGCATCTGTGACCGTCTTCCTGATGGCCGTCCTAGGAGGGGAAGAACCAAAGTCCTGGACTTTGCCCGGCCCTGGCCTTGGGCACCTTGGCTGTGGGATGCGGGGCGGGCCTCCCGGACAGGTTCTCCTCCGGTTCCAGCCCCGCTCCGGCCCTGCCTCCTGCTGGCTGATGACACTAATGCAGACGCAGAGCTTGGGGGAGGGCTTGACTCTCACGGGGCCCCGTGTCCCTGCCAAGGCAGGAGCGGCAGGGCTGAGAGCCGGGCTGCCGTGAGCCCACACTGAGCCCAATGCCTCCGCGGCTCTGCCTCTATGCCCTTGCCCCCGACCCCGGGGGAAGCCCGTGCCCCCAGGAGCTCCCACCTGAAGGAGGAGGGCCTGGGTGGAGGCCTAAGCCTGCTGGGGGCGTACGGGCCACGTGGGCCCCCAGCTCCAGATGCAGGCCTTTCTGACCACCTGCTTTCAGGGCCTCTGGGATTCTGCGCCTGGAGGGATGGACATGGCTCGCAGGGGAGTTCTGGCCTGGCCCCCGCACGCAGTGCGCCCACTGCCCCCAGGGCCAGTCTGTACAAGCTGTTGGGAGGGGGGCCGTCAGAGTTGCGTGGAGGTGCCAGCAGGACTCAGAAAGGGAGTGGGTGAGGGTGAGGGGGGCTGTCTGACCCCGGGCTGCGGGACCTGGGGATGGGACCTTCCGGCAAGGCCTCCACAGCAGAAGGCCCCTCCCCAGGCATCCTCCACCCGCACATCTCCTGCCAGGATAAATCTTGCCTGGAGGCTCACACGCTGTCTCCCTCCCCACGTGGGTGCCCTGGCTGCCAATTACTACCTAGTGCTGGCTCAGAGGGGTGCTGCTGGGAGCTGAGAGCCCGCATCCCTTCCCTGGGCCAGCAGGGACACACGGGCGCTGTCTGTCCCAAAACAGCTGTCCCAGTAAGGAGGCTGGGCATGTACGAGACAGTAAGGCGAGGGCGAGGGCGCTTTGCATCCTGTCCCTGTGACATGAGGCATCCTCACAGAGGGGGCGGGTCAAGCATCAGACTCTGCCGCATCCCCGCCCCCACCCCCCGGTCTCCATGCCGGCCCCTCGGAGCTGGTTACTGCCTCCTGTGCCTCCCAGGCTCCTGCAAGGATCGGGTGAAAGGGAATGTGTACAGAGACGGGGAGCTGGGGGACCACATCCCTCTGCGTCCAGGATCAGCACCCTGCCTGGGACCCCATGGCCCCCTCCCGTTGGACTTACCCTTTCCTCCGTCACAGGAGCGCATGCTGTGTGTGGGACCGATGCAGCCCTGCCCTCCTGCAGCGTCTGAAGGGCTGGACCTGTGACTGTGAGACACCCAGATGAACAAGTGCCAAGGGTGCCTGATGCTGGGTCAGGGTCAGGCGGGGCCTCTAAGGTGTGACATCTGACCTCAGCTCTGAAGGACAGGGAGGAGGAGGAGGCCTGGCAGAGGGCAGGGGTGGGGGTGAGGCAGCATTCCTGCAGAGCAGAGGCCCAGGCCAGGCCAGGGGCGGGCACACCACGGCACAGACTAGCTCATCTAAGTGCACAGGTCGGTGAGAAGCAGAAAGGAGGTCTTGGTTTCAACGAGGAAAGGACGTTGTTATCAAACCATGGGAAAAAAGGAAATTTCCGTCCTTATTTCAAAATTCCAAGTGGCTGAAAAAATCCATATGAAGGAAAACGAGCGTGCCTAGTTCAGGCTTAGGAAGCACCTCTGCAGTCGGCTTTCCCCTCCCCTGACAGCACCTAGAGTTCCGTGGGCGGATGAAAATCTTCCCTTGATTTATACACAACATTAGCAAAATTTCAGGGAAGCAGAGCAGGCTACCTCAGCCCCTGGCTCCGTGACCCAGAGAATCCGAGGCACTGCCGATTGGGCGCGGGACGGCAAGGGGGTCCCCAAGGCAGGAGGGCCCCCCGAGTGCATTCCAGGGGCCTGCAGCCCCTGCCTCCCCCTCAAGGCAAGGACCCGACGTCTGCAGGAAGCTTGAGCTTTTCCTCCCCAGCCCCCTGACCTTCGTGATCCCACTGGATCCTCACAAGGCCCCCCAGGACAGCCATGAGGTGAGGGGTGGGCGTGTGACTTAACCACCAGGCCAACACACACTGGGGGCAGCTGTGTGGCTGAAGGGAGGAAAGGCCCAAAGCCAGAGCTGGGTACCGCGAGGGGCAGAGCTGGTGGCCGCAGGTGTGGCTGCAGACTGGTCCCGCCTGGGCCTCCAGCCAGGCCCCCAGCACGTCTGCCCTCCTGGCTCCAGCCTGTGTGCCGGGCACTCGCCATTCCTGACCAGGGGTGATCGCCCCGCAAGAACCTCTCAGTGGACACGGCCAGCACCGGGGACTCAGGTGCCCCGCCCACGAAGGTGCAGGTGAGGTCTCCTTCCCAGATGCACGCAGGGACAGACCGCACTGTGCCTGGCAATGGCGCACGGACCCACAACAGACCTCCCCCAGCACTGATGCCGAGGGAGCCAGGATGGATGCCAGGCCCCTGACCACCCCTCCTGGCAGGTGACCAGAAAGGCTGCGGCTGCTGGGGGTTCTGGGAGCCCTGCCCAGGGTCGGGGCCACAGGAGGATATACTGGCAATGTCCTCCCAGCTGAGGCCAGGCTTACGCTCCACCTACCCAAGCACGGGCCTTTCCAGAGATGTCCCCTCCAATGAGCAAAGCATGGCTTTCTGGGAGCTTGTCTGCTGTTCCCAAACTCTGAGGGCTGGCCTCAGCCTTGGAGTCTCGACCGAGTGTCACAGGCGGTGCTCCTCCGGGCTGTCCGAAGGCAATAGGGGGCCCCCTCCACCCCCAAACTCCACCAGGCTCCCGCCTTGGCTCGCGGGCAGTGCTCCAGCTAAGGGGGCGCTGCTCGGGAGGTGACCCGGCCCGGCACCTGCGGGGCCCCGCGGGGCTGCCGTTCACACTTCGTGCCTGCCCGCCTGGCGCTTTCTGGCTTTCGACACCGGCGGGGAGGCTTCACTTCCACCTGAACACGCACGCTCCCGCCCCGGGGTAGGGGGAGGGTGACCGAGCCCTGCTCCGTCCCCGGGTGGGGACGTGCACTCGCCGACTGGGCCCGAGACCTGCCTCCAGCGCCTTCACCTCGCTCGTTCTGTCCCCGGGCCTCTGCTGGCGCTTGTCCCCCTCGTCCTCCCAGCCTGTAACCGCAGACCCGCCGGGGCCGAGGAGGGGGACGCCGAGGACCGGGAGCGTGGCCCCGGGCACACGGCACGCACGCCCGGCCCCCCTGCGCCCGCCGTCCACCAGGCCACGCCAGCCTCTGGGTCTCTGTGCCAGGGACGCATCCTACGGCAGCCAAGACCCAGCCCAGAAGGCCCACGCAGCAGGGCACAGCTCGGTGGACACTGCCCCGCCAGAACACAAACAGTTCAGGGCCTCAAACGAGCTCAGGGAACTCGAACCTACGCCCGGTGACTCCACGGCGACAGGGACAGCCCTTCTGGGGACTCTGCAATGACACAGGAGCACGTTTACATACGCGCGATGAGCAAAAGCACCACGTCCAAGCTCACGTTACAACTTGACGCCAACTCTGGAAAACACAGAAACTGGGCCCAGGGGAAGGACGGGGCAGACACACAACACGCGCCGAACGTGGAGGGGGCTCGTCCCCGGGCCTGGAGCTCTGGGCAACTTTGTCTTCTGCTTTCAGTTTTTGTATTTTTCCAGTTTCATACAACCAAGCCTGTATTACAAAACAAACAGATTAAAGGCCTTCTGTGTACCTGATCTAACCTGATTTTCTCACTAGAGGTTCGGAGTCAGAGGCCTGGGAGGCCCTGGGCCTCCCCCGTGGCTGTGCAGAGGTCTCCAAAGCCTTGAGACCACCAGTTATCCGCCTGTTTGGGGGTCAGGAGGGCCAGAGCTGGTCTGGGGACCACAGGGGGCATCCGTGGTACCCCCTCCAGGCTCAGCCTGCTGACCCCACGGCTGGGGGCTGGCTTCACACCCCACAACACGCCTGCTCCCACGAGCGAACCCCTGCGAATCCTCCTGGCTCCCTCTCTCGCGGCCGCACGGAGCCTGTGAACGGAGAGGAGGGGGCTGGCACGTGCCCCCCGCTCCGAGCACACACATCCTCCCACACAAGCAGAGTCGGCCAGGGTATGATGGCCTCACAAGCTCTTTGAACAGAAACTATTTTTCCCCAGACACAGAGATCCAGAGCCGAAACGGCACACCTCAGACAGAAGCCACGCGATGCCCAGATCGACCGCAGTCCCCTGCTTTCTCCTGGCCTGTGGGCCCTGCGCTCCCGGAGGCGCAACCATCCCGTGAGCTGGGAGGGCAGTCACCTCAGCAGTGACCCTTGGTCCTGGGGGCCAGAGAAATGGACCTTTCCGGAACCAGGAACCGCCAGGCCACCTCAGGGGCCCCTCCACCAAGTGCTTCTGTGGTTGGCGGTGGGGCGTAGCTGGCACACACTCGCTTTACTCCTGCGACCTCTGGGGCGGGCACCACTGTCAGATGCCCTCTGCAGACGGGCAAACTTCCACTGCTGAAGTTCCCCAGTTATCAGGGGCGTCCACCCCCGGTGCGTGTGTCTGCCGCTGACTGACCCCGACACAGGGTCTCCAGGAGGAGCTGGGGCAGGAAGCACCGGGAACGGGGCTCCCTACCTGCCACGAGCTCGGCCACTTAGCTGCTGTGTGGCCCTGACGGGTAACACAAGGAATGCCTCTGCATCTGTTTCCTCACCACATGATACGGACACCATGCCCCCCACATGAGGGAGGCCATCCGGGGACCTCCAGCCCAGCCAGAGGGAAGGAGAGGAGGGCCACGAGGGAAGGAAAAAGCCAGAACGAACTCATCTGCTCTCGCCAAGCATGGGTAGGGGCACCGGGAGAACGTGCGAGAGAGAGAGAGAGAGAGAGAGAGAGAGAGAGAGAGAGAGAGAGAGAGAGAGAGATGGAAGCTGTCAGTCCAATATAAAAACCACAAGTAGCCCCATAAGCTTGAAAACAAAACAAAACAAAAAAACAAAGCAGTTGTTAAAAATCTTCCTACATGTTAGAACAAGAGACAGCATATACCTACTGGCACGTATGCCAAGATGACAGATGTTAACAGGCAGTGTGTCTCAGTGAAAGCGCTAAGTTTTACTACTATTTCAACTGCTTTGTAGGTTTGACATTTTTTCAAAATAAAAACTGGGGGGGGCAATTCCTACAAAAACAATTTCTACCCAATTTTAAAAAAACAGATTATGCAAACTCTCCCAGGTAACAGCAACGAAATGCACATCCCCACCCCCAACTCGTTCTATGAGGCCAAGAAAATCAAACACATGGGAAGAAAGGAAAATGACAGCTCTTTTCATTCTCAATATAGACGTAAAAAACTGCAAACAGAAATCTTATCAAATCCAATCCAGTAGGGCATATAAAAGATAAGACACTATGACCAAGTCAGGTAATCCCAGGTATGCAAGGATGGTTTAATATGAGAAAATCCATGTATCTGATTCATCACATCCACGGATTACAGACGTCAACAGATGTGTAAGAAGTGCTTGCTAAAACTAAATAATTATTCATGACTGCAAGAGGATTCCCTTAACCTGATAAAGTACCCAAAAGAACCCAGAACCAACATGGTCCTCGTGGGGAAGAGTCAGATGCATTTCCTCCAAGACAAGGAATGGGGCCAAGATGCCCACGCCCCGGGCCGCGACTCTCCACTCCTGCGATAAAATGACAAGGACCCTGTCTGTCCACCTCGTCTCTGCAGCACCTGTGTGCAGGCACCGGGATGGGGCTTCACCCTCAGAACCTGGACGCGGGAGGGGGCTGCTTCGTATGCCCTGTGCTCTCTGCTGGATCCCGGAGTGCCTGGTGCTAAGGGTCTGGGTTGCTCTTGGAGGGCTGAGGGTTCTGGGGGTTTGGGGCAGTCATGCAACCGGAGCAGCAGTGGCCTTACTGGCCTGCATCCTCCGTGTGCCGAGCCTCCTGGGGCCTGGGTCTTGGGCAGGGAGGGCCCCAGGTGAGCTCGGCAGGTGCGTCAGCCAGGCTGCCCGCTTCTGAGTGAGCTCAGCGGGCTAGGTTCTGGTCCCCCGAGGGAGAGGCCCTGGCTGCATGATCTGGGGTCTCCAAAGGCCGATGCCCCGTCTGGAGCAAGTGGACTGGGAGTGCTCACATGGTGGCAGGATGGGGGCCACGCCTCTCCAAGCCCGCTTCCTGTTTCCTGGCACCAGCCTTCGCTGCCTTCATCAGCTGGCCCCTTCTCCGTCTGTGGGAGATGTGGGTGTGCTCAGGAAACAGAGCAGGCCCCTGGACAGACCCGGAGGGGAAGAGCCCCTGCAAGGATGAGTTCTAAGAGCTCTGCCCTGAGCGCAAAAGGCCCTGGGCCCAGAGCCTGCTCACGCTTCATCTGATTTGGCCGAGGGGCCCATGGGTGCGTTTCTGCCCAAGCAGAACTGTGCCTCCCAGTAAACGGTTCTCAGGACTCCCCTTCCTGCATCCAACTCCCTCATGGTTCAGGATCATCCAAATGTATGCTCCCCCCTTGGCCTTCCCTGGGCGAACCAACCCCCTGCCAACCTCCTTGACCCCAGGTTGGCCGCAGGGAGAGGGTCTAGCCCAGGAGAAGGCCTCTGCGTGCCCGGCAGAGGAGCCTGGGCCTGTCTGGGGGTGGAGGGAGCCAGCTGGGGGAGGCTGAGCTGGGCAGCAGTGAGCAGAAAGGCCTGGACAGAAAGAGCTGGGGCAGGAGGCCAGTGGGCCGGGGCTGAGTAAGCACCAGGCCCTCCCACTGTCACGGGGACCAACTTGGGTGAAAGGGGTGCGACCTGAGAGGGGCCATCCCCAGCTATGCATGCCCGTCCTTTCCCGGAGCCCAAGTCTGGCAGGACGGTGGCTTGGACGGGATCCCGGCCCATCGAGCACTACACACTCAGGCCTGGCATTCGAGGTAGGGACACCCACAGAACATGCAGACGAGGAAGCAGCGGGCCCAGGCCTATACCGGCCCGGACACAGAAACACCCAGGGCTTGAGCCTTGTACTAAAGGGGAAAGTGTGTTCGGTGCCCAGGAGCTCAGGGACCTGCTTCCCAGGAGAAGCCGGCTGGGAGTGCCCGTCAGCAGGGCCCTCCAGGCCTGGCTGATGGGAGACGACAGGGGAGGATGCCAGCGTCCAGGCTACCACCCTATCCCTGGGGGAGCGCTGACAGTCTAACTGGGAGCCCCGGGCATGACGCCAACGTGAACGGGTAGCGCCAGCACATGAGGCCAGAGCTCTCCTGGCTGTGGGTGCTGATCAGAAGCCCGGGCTGTCCTGCAACGGGTGTCCCGGCGCTCAGCTGGGGACAGTGGTGCCCTGAAGCAGAGGCAGAAGCGTTTGAGGAAGTGAGTAGGGCCCTACACTCGGGGCGCTCTGAGGGCTGCAGGCCAGGGCACGAGGTATGACTCACCGGGAGCAGGGGGGCGGAGTAGGGGGGGCGGGCAGGGTGCAGTCAGCTGGCAGGCTCCATCTTGAAAAGATGGCCCGATTCACGTGGAAGGAGGCCCGAGATGCAGGAGATCCCGAAAAAGGCCACGCAAGGGGCTGCGGCCGGGCCTCTGCCTGGTCACACCTACTCCTCTGGTCCCTAGAGACACTCTCCTGGGGTGGCAGACAGGCCCCAGCACTGACAGGCTGCTCACCCTCCCACTGCGGCAGCAGGCAGAACCCGGGGGCTCCCTCCCGGCTCAGAGGCGGGGCATGGCCAGGGTGCAGGAACCTGGGGGAGGAGGGGCAGTAGCCCAGGCTTAGTACCTCGGGACCCTGACTGTGGGGCCTCAACCCCCTCAGGGCACCTCTAGGCAAGTCCAAGGGGCTGCAGCACAGGGTTATCCCCCCACTGGAGGGCAGGCCCCCCTGTATCTCTTTCCCCCAGACACACAGGGTCATGCCGTTCCCACAGGAACACATCTGTCTCCCCAAGGTTCAGGGAGGGCAAAACCCATGGCCAAGGCCTGTCTGTGGGGTTCCTGGTGGGCCTGGCCCGCTGGGAGCTCAGGGCGGGTCTACGGAGAGCCACCCCACTGCTGCTGACGGCTGCCCCGGCACAGCTGAACCTGGGCCCACCCCAGCCCGGGCCCTCCCGGCACGTCCGAGGGACTCTGGAGGCCCTTCGAGTTATCTGGAGACACAGGCCCTTTTCAGGACCGAGGTCCCCGTGCCATAGGAGCCCACTTAGCCCCTCCCCACCACCCTGGGAGCAAGGGCTGACAGGCCAAGGGAGGACCGCATGCCTGCCACGACCAGGTGTGGCGCATGGCTGCCCGCTGCGTGCCAGGTCCCCGGGGGAGGGGGCTCCCTTAGGGATCTGAGTCCAGGCTGGCGTCCCTCCTGTCTGGCCCCGCGCGCTTCACCCACTGCGACAGCGCCTGCCCCTCCCCCCGGCTCCTGCTGCAGAGGGGTCCTGGAGGCCACCCTGGGTGCACCCAGGCCCACGTCTGGGGTCCTCTGTGTGGCTATGGGCAGGACCCGAAAGCTTCTGTCTCAGGGACGCCGGTGGAGCGGCTCCCCTGCTCAGCAACCCTCCATGCTGTGCTCTCCTGCCCCAACAGCCAAGCCCTCGGTGTGGGCAGGGGCCCCCAGGTGGACCAGGCACCCCGGTGCCCAACTGCACGTCCGCCTCCTTGCCGAGGAGCGCCGCTCCCCAGTCCTCTTCCGGGGAACCTCCTCCCCTTTTCCCCCTGGACCCTCTCCACCCTGGCCCACCCCTCAACCATGGCGTGACAAACACAACATGGGGCTCTTCTCCTCTCCTGGCCTGTCTCCCACTAGCCTGGCCCGTCTGCCCAGGTCCCCGGGGCCGGCACGGGGCCTGAGCGAGGACTCAGAGGACAACTCGAGCTCTGAGGCTGGGAACGAAGCTGACCAGGGAGCGTGACGCTCACTCCCTGAGCCGTCGAGCAAAAGCAGTCCGTGGTGGTAACCTCGGCCACCACGGCCCACCCGCCGGGCAACTTCCCGGCACAGAGTAGGGAGGTCAGGAGAGCAGCGTCCGGGCTTCCCAGAAACTGTGGCTCCGCGACCCCTGGAGAGGGAGGGGCCCTCCAGGTTGAAGGAGTAGCTGCAGTAGCAAACTGTGGGCCCCAAGAGACCTGGGGATGGACTCCCTGCTGGCCGAGGCCACACCCCAGGGTGTGTGCAGCCCGCGTGGAGACGCAGCGTGGGCCTGGGCGTGGATGGCACCCCCAGGACCCAGAAGAGGAAGGTGCCGCAAGATGGGCTTTGAGTGCGTCCTGGAGGGCAGGCCAAAGACCCACACCTTCTGTACCCCAGGGCCGATCCTGCCTGGGGCTCTGGGGTGAGGCGTGAGGATACACAAGGAGGGGGCCTCACCGCCAGGCCCCAGGAGGACTCAGGAGTCGGGACACGCGCATCTAAAACTTCTCACAAGGAAGAAGAAAAACATGGCCCGCACTGTGTCTGGAGAGTTAGCCGAAGGGTCGTGGCCTCCAGCCCTCCAGGGTGCTGCCGCGGCCCTTCCTGCCGGATGAGAAGGCTTCCCACTGTGCGTCCGGGGCCTTGGCTGCTGAGTGATGGCCTCGGAGGCCAAGGCCCCTGCACTGTCCCTGACGTGACACCAATCTTGGTGGGAATCAGGAAACAGGAACGTGAAGGCGACAAGCCTGCAAGTGGCGCCAGCTGGGCCGTAAATATCCTGCCTGTCGTCCAGAGCCCTGCGCCCAGGAGAGGAGCGGTAAGTCCACTATGGCCTGAGACCCGGGAGCCTCCAGAGCCACAGACGACCCCGTGCAGGGATCCTTCATAAACCCCGCGTGCCCGAGGCCACGAGAGCTCGGCACATGCTCCCAGCACCCCCCAGCCCGGCCAGCATGGGGCCCCGGGGACGGACAGGCAGAGAGGACACGGGGGTGGCCTGGCACATAGAGCCCACGCGTGCGCGGCAGCCTCAGGCAGCACAGACGTGGCTGCCTCCCGGCTGCCCACGGGGGGCTGAGGAATTAAAAACCAACCTGGGAAGTGCGAAGGGATTCGCGTGTCCCATGCGGCAGGGGTCTGTGGCCACGACGAGACCCAGTCAGTCTCCCAGCTGGCCTCGGACCATGAAATGGCCACACTGAACGAGGCAGAAGCTGAACTGACCGTGCTGGGGTTCCCAGGCTGCGGGCCTGGCCCCGGTCGTGGGTCCACGCGGAGACCACCGCAGGGCCAAGTGCACCACGCAGCTGCCGCCCCTCAGCTGAGCTCTGGAGCCAGTGGGGGGAGAACTGCCCTCTCCTCTCTGCACCCATCCAGACCCTCTGCTGGACCCCTGCCCCAAACTCCACATAGCGCTGCCCCACTCCCCAGCCTTCCCCAACTTCTGGGCCCATGGAGTCTGAACTTGGCCTTGCCAGACTCCTCCCGAGACCCCAAGAAACTCCCACCCCAGCGCTTCTGCACCGCATTCTGGACCGTCCTGCCCTAGGCCGTGACAAGTCACCAGCCAGAAAAGACGACGTGTTGGTACAGATGCGGAGAAACTGGAACCCTACCCTTATGTGCATTCTTGATGGGAAAGTAAAGTAGGATGGCGGTTTCCTGAAAAAATGAGAACGTATAATTACGTGATTCAGCAATTCCACTTCTAGATAGACACCAAAAGAATGGAAAGCAGGGATGCGAGCAGCTATTTGCATGTCCATTCACAGCAATGTTATTCAAAGGAACAAGAGGTGGAAGTAACCCGAGTGTCCATAGAAGGATAAATGGAAAAGCAAAAAGAGGTATATGCGTACAATGGCATGTTGTTCAACCTTAAACAGGAAAGGAATTCTGTCACATGCTACAGCATGGATGAACCTTGAGCACATTATGCTGAGTGAAATAAGCCAGTCACAAAAGGACACATTCTGCATGAGTCCACTTATACGAGGCCCCTAGAGGAGTCAAATTCATAGAAGCAGAGAGTGAAAGGGTGGTTGTAATGCGCTGGCTGGGAGGGTGTTTAATGGGTACAGAGTTTCAGCTGTGGGAGACGGAAAAGTTCTGGAGACGGATGGTGGTGATGGTTGCACAACAATGTGAACGCACCTAATGCTACTGAGCTGTACGCTTAAAAATGGTTAAGGGCTTCCCTGGTAGCGCAGTGGTTGGGGGTCCGCCTGCCGATGCGGGGGACGTGGGTTTGTGCTCCGGTCCGGGAGGATCCCACATGCCGCGGAGCGGCTGGGCCCGTGAGCCATGGCCGCTTGGCCTGTGCGTCCGGAGCCTGTGCTCCGCAACAGGAGAGGCCACAACAGTGAGAGGCCCGCATACCAAAAAAAAACAAAACAAAACAAAACAAACAAAACAAACAAACAAATAAAATGGTTAAAAGGGTAAATTTTATGTTACGTACACGTTAGCCCAATCACAAAAAAAAAAAAAAAAAAGTCTCTCCTACAATGGAACATCTGCAGCCAGCCCTGGGCTGAGCAAGTCTTGGGCAAAACCACAGCAGGCTTCTCAGGAAAGAAGGAGGCCCTCCTCTGGGTACAGCCGCTCCAGGGGACCCGCAGTGATGGGGTGACAAACGGAGCCTGCCCAGTCTAAACCGGCCGCCACCACGGTGGGTGAGGAACTCCCTCAACTGTCTCGGGGGGTGGGGGGCGGTGACAGGACCGAAGACGAGACCAGGGCACCAGCCTCAGGCGTGACCCGGCCGAGAAACCTGTTCCTGTTCTTTGGCCAGACGGCGCAGGGGCGCAGCAAGCACCTGCCTCGCCTGGTGGGGACAGGGGCACACAGCCACCCCCACACTCCACGCCGATGCTGGGGACCCTATAGCCCCAACCGCCTGTGAGGTGGGGCTCCAGAGGCTCACTGGCAGCAGCAGCCAGGCCTCTGCCCCGCCGGCCCCCAGCCGGCGCTCTCAACAAACACACGAAGTCAACGCGACAAAGACCGTGAGCCCAGGGCGACGGGGAAACCACTGGTGGTCCTTTTAGGATTCCCTGACCTCAAACCTGGGACACGAGGGTGGACAGAAGGGACAGCGGGCAGTGCCCTCTCCTCCGGGGCCCTCTCTGGGCGCCAGGCACCCCAGCAGGCCGCACTTCCCACCCCCAGGGGAATCGGAGAGAGCAGCACGGGCCCCATTTTACAGATGGGGAAACCGAGGCATAGACTGGTCACACTTGCCCGTCCACAACACAGGGGGCCTGAGCTAGGCTGTCTCTGAAGGAAGGTCACGACCTACTCTGTGCCAGGTCCTCTCAGCAAAGAGTCACGGTGGCCCAAGCCTGTCTTGAGGGACCCCGGTGGTCAGTGGGACAGAGTCCAAACAGGGCGGGGCGGGGGCTATGATGGACAGAAGCTCACGGCCTCTCACCCGCCCCCAGCCCTGCAAACACTGCCCATCTGCCAGGCAGAGGCTGGGGCGGGGGTGGGGGGCTCGGCCAGGGGTCCTGCTGGCCTCTTCCTAGCCACACCCAACACCCAGGTTTCCCTTTCGGGGCCCAGGCCGGGGCAGCACAGGACATCAGACCCCAGCCAGGTGAGCTCTGCCCGGCTCGGCCTGGCCAACGGACTCCAGGACCCCCTCCTTTTACACCTTCCACAAAATGGGGGGACTTCTCCAGGGACCCCCTCAAGGAAGATTTTGACCCAGAGTTCCCGTGGCTAATTCCAAGGCCTGCCCCAACCTCGTGTCCCGCGCCGTCACGCTTGCCCGAGAAACCAGGACTGCTGTCATTGTCATCAGCCAGGGTCCCTCCTCCTGGGAGGCCAGGAGGAAGAAGACAGGGAGCCAAGGTCCAGCTGTCCAAGGAGTCCGGTCTCTCAGCCCTTGACGGCCTCCTGCAAACCCCAGGGCCCGGCCCTCGCGGCTCTCTGCGGGTAGGGGGCTGAGCGCTCAGCTCCAGGCTGCCCCCTGCCCCCACTTCTGCAACAACAGCGAATTTCCCACGAACACGCGTCTCAATGTCCTGGCCTGTTGGGAGGTGGCAGGAATGAAGGAAGGGGTGGCCCGGCCAGAGGGTGGAAAAACCACTCGGCTCTTAAAGGGGGCTAGCGGGACGGAATTTCACAGGGGAGGAAACGTCTCAAGGGGCCAACTGCTTGTAAGGAAGAAAGGATTCTTGTTCCAGGACGTTTCTGGGTCACCGCTGCCCCACAGCGCAAGCTGCTGCCGGGAGTGTGCGCGGGCGTGTGCCTGGGAACGGGGGGGTGGCTGCGTGGCAGTGTGGGTGCCTCGTGCGCCCTGGGGTCAGCCCCGGGAGGCCCCCGGCCCCTCACCCCGCCCTCTCCCTGGGGAGGGGACCCCGTGTCCCCGAGGAAGTCCAGCCCCAGCCCGAGGCCGCCGCTCTGGGCGGTGGAGGATGGCCTGTGGCTGGCCTGACGCGGAGCAGACATCTCAAAAAAGGCCTCCAAACTAGAGCTGGGGCCGAGGCGCGCTCCCCATGGCGGCGGCCTGTCAGCTTTACCCTGGTGGTGTGCACGGCAGGCGTCGGGGCAGGAGGGGCTCGGGGCCGGGTGGAGACTCAGCGGGCGTCGGACCAGGAGCTGCCAGTCGTGTGCACCGTCTGTGCGCAGGACCGAGGTGGAGGTGATGGTTCCCACCTCGGGGACACGTGTGCAGCTCCAAGGCCGTGGCCCTGCCCGCCAGAGCCTGGCCCCCATGGCATCCTCCAACACCAGTGGAAACCACGGCTGAGTGTGTCCTCGGGGCTCAGCTGGCCCCGGCCTCCCCAGCCAGAACCAGTCAGAGGTCCCAGCTGGGCCTGAGGGCGGGGCGGGGGGCAGAGTGCCAGCCCCTCTACGTGCCCACCGTCCTCTCCCTGGATAAAGTCGAGCCCCAGTCGATCGGAAAACACTCCCGCCTGACCCACGAAGGCAATCCTGTCTCTCAGGAACGCTCACCCAGCACCCGGGAACCCGGAGGGCTGCCAGACCGCACGGCCCCTCGCCGCGCACAGTGGGGCCGCAGCACGCAGGCTTCCAGCCAGGCCCGCACTCTAAGCTGCTTCCGAACGAGGCCTCCCCAGAGAGGCGCAGCAAGAGGAGGACGCCCCGTCCGGGCCCCACGACTCCTGGGCCAGCTCCCGAGCTACGGTACGTGCTTCTGTTGTAGGAAAAAAGAACGGAAGGCAAATATTTAAAAAATAGTTTTCAGCTCTAGCACTAAATTTTCCACAACCCCAAGCTTCCTTTTGCTGCACGTAGGACCGACCGGGCTGCCTCTGGGCGCCCTCTGACTCTGCCAGGATGCTGGCTGCATTCCTGTGATGGCCCTGCCTCAGTAAGTCGCTGCTCCCTGGGGCAGGACTGGCGGCCCACCAGGGCATCGGCCCCTCTCTGAGGACTGGCTCCAGAATGACAACTGCCAAGCAGCTGCAGCCAGGGGTGTGGGTGGTACAGACGGGGCTCCAGGACACTCGGGTCTGCTGCCTGAGCCACGGGACCTCTAGCAAGTCGCCTGACCTCTCCGTACCTCTGCTTCCCCGCCGGTAACAGGAGAAGAGTGGAGCCACCTCTCGGCACACCTGGGACAGTACCTGTGCCCACTGGTCCCCGCAAGCCAGGGCCAAGTACCCAGAGGCCGGCAGAGCGACTGGAGGTCCAGGGTGCACCGAGACTGGGGCAGAGCAGGGCGTGTGTGAAGGGACCCCGACCCGATGTCACTTGGAGAAAACCAGAGTGAGGCCTGGCCGACGGACAGCAGAGTCACCACCCGAGGGGCCAAGGCCCTTACGCTGCCCCGGGAACTCGAGGGGGGGCCGCGAGCACAACCCAAGGGGGATGCCGTGTGCCGCGACCCCCGCGCCCTCCCACACCTGGCTGCCCGTCAGATACAGCCGGGCACCCGTTGCACACACGGTTGGGCGGCCCTGGAAGGGAGGGCTGGGGGCCAGGATCCCACACCAGTGTCCTTCTGGACACTGCACAGCGTGAGGGCTCCGTCAAAACCCACTAAAGGAATTTAAAAAGACTCAGAGGGGTCCACACACAGAGCCCCGGGCGGTCAGGCTGGGGTTTTCTGTGCTAGCTCAGCGGGCAACAGCTGCCAGCCCCCAAGGCTCAGGCTCGTGTACCAGCTCTGTGGCCAGGGCTAGCTGGGACCTCTGAGTGGTTCTGGCTGGGGAGGCCGGGGCCAGCTGAGCCCCCGCCCCGCTGCCTGGGGGCCCCTCGGCCCGTGCGGAGCTGTGTCAACTCCTCTCAACTGCTCTGCGCCCAGAGAGGGTCTCGTGGGCAGCGCTGGGCCTGAGGACGGCTACTGTGGGGTGAGGGGCCCAAGGCACCGGCTGGTGGCCTCGGCTGCTCGAGTGTTCTGCGGCTCGGGCGGGCCAAGGGGGCCAGGGGCCTCCTCCGGCGCGTGCGCCCTGGGCCTCTGCGGGCCTGGGGTGCATTCCGTGCCCCATGGCGAGTCCCGCCTGATGCCCGCCGGGCCCCCTCTCGACCCGATGCCTGGGGGTGGGGTCTGCTCCTGCCGGGGGGAGGCCGCCACCAAACCTACTGCCTGCCTTTGACCCACTTGGCCGAGACGTGACTACCTCCGATGTGATGAAAACGATGCTGGGCGCTCTGCCAGCCAAGCTTCCAGGAAAGCAAAGGAACAGAGCTCTCCTCCCAGGCCTGGGCTTTCTGACTGCGGGATGCTGGTTGGAAAGCAGGGCTCGGTAGGCCCTCAACTTCTGCAGGGTCCACGCCGTAGGCCACCAAGCAGCCTCCCGTCTGGACCCGTCTGAGCAAAACACAGTGCCCGGACCTGCTCGCCCGCCGACCCGCTCGCTGAGAGAACGGAGGGTGCTGGCATGTGCCCAAGCTGCGGCCTCTCCTGCGGGACAGAGGTGGGGGGCGGTGGCTAGGGGAAGAGCGCCGTGGCAAGGCCGTGGGGCTGGGCAGGCGAGGCCGTGGTGCCCCGGGCAGGCGGGAAGTGTGCTCTCACTCCACGGCCCACCTGCTTCCCAGCTCCACACCTGTCCGGCAGGGACCCTCCTCACAGGTGACATCAGAAACCTCCAAACCGCTGGGAGACCAACTGCTCCGCCTACCCTGGTTCCACCGGCCTCGACCCTCTCCCTCCGGGGAGTGACACGTCAGACCTAATGGCGCGGCTGTTTCCAGTGGGCGGCCACTCATGCAGCGGGGCCCCAAGGAGGAGGGGGTCGGCGGTCAGTCGGGGCCTCCCCCCGGGACCCTGTACCATCTTGGGCTGCTGAGAAAGCCCACCCTCCAAGCAGCCACGACACCCTCCCGCGCAGGCAGGCAGCGTGGCGAGCTTGAACCCTACGCCTGGGTGACACCTGGCTCTCCCCTCCTGGGGGACCCTGCCCGCTCCCTGTCATGGGGAGGGCTTAACAGGAAACCCTGGGACCACAGGCCAAGTGTGAATCCCAGCTCTGCTACGTGTGACCGTGGTGACAAGTTACTTAGGCTCTCGGAGCCTCGGTTTCCTCATCTGCAAAGCGGGGCCCTGACAGTGAGGTGGGAGTGAGCAAGGCCTGGCACCCGGTGTGGCTGTCGGTCACGGCCACGTATTGTTCCCAGACTGTGTCCTCCGGGCGAGGACACCCGCTCACCCCGCCCCCAGCACGGTGCAGAGCACCCTGTAAGTGGGGCGCACAGAGATCGGAGCCTTCCCCAGCCCCTCCCTCCCCGGCCGTGGTCAGGTTCCCTAACAGGGAACTGACCCAGGACTCACAGAAAACCCTCACTGCTCTGGGACGACACCCGACCCCACTTCCTGTCTCACTGATACAAACACTGAACCTCTGTGTTTGCAGGTCCTCATTTTCCAAAGACACCAGCACTCCAGGGAAGTAAATATTTACAAGTGGGCCTTTAAAGCTCGTAAGGCAGAGGGGAGATGCTCACCCCCTGCTCAAGGGCCACAAATGCGTGCTGTGTTTGTTCCTGGGGCCCTGGGAACCCTGGCAGGAACTAACTCCCAGACGGACGGTGATTTACAGGCCACCCCTCCCAGGCTGGGTCAGGGAGGTGGTCTAGGGGCAAATGCTGCAAATATGGGGCCAAATGGGGCCTGGCGGCGAGGGGGCGGGGGTTGCTGCGTTCCAAGGCTGCCCTGCCCCCATGTGCCTTTCCAGGAGGATGCAGGAAGCTCTGTTCCAGAGGAGGGCCATGCAGGGGTAAGCCCTGGGGGGTGACTGCCGCAGGTGGGGGACCAGGCGCCCGGGCGGGGCGTGACACAGGCAGGCCTCACTCTGGGAAAGCCCCGCCCAGATCTCCATCAGGAGGGGAAGGGAGGGCCCATGACTTTACAGCAGTGGGCCGCAGGCTCTGGTTTTGGCTGCAGGATCCTTTCTTCCAACTCAACAAACCAGGGCTGATGGGAGTGAGATGCAGCAAGGAGGACTGCCTACTTGTTTGGCTTTCCGGGCTTGTGCAGTTGCTGCCCTGGGCGCTGCTCAGGGCTCCTGAGGAAGGCCCGGGGGTGTTCCTGCTGCAGGGAGGATGGCCGGTCCCCCAGCATAAGGGCGTCCCAGAGGGCTTCAGAGGTCAGCTGGCATGCTCCCTTTCCTCCTCCGCGCGTGCACTTGGCTGAAGGGCAAGGGCATGCCTGGCCCACCCCAGCCCGTCCCAGTACAGGCGCCAGTAAACCAAATGCCCAGACCCACAGGCAGGGGAAGGACATGAAGAGGAGACGCCTGTCAAGCACACCACGCACAGAACGTCATTCCAGGACACACACAGAGGACAAGCCACCTCGCGGGGAGCAACAGCCCAAAGATCTGAGCGGGTAAGCAGCTGGAGGAAACCTCGGCAGCCAGTAACCACACAACAGGATGCCCGGCTCACTCGGTTAGGGGGAAAGAAGCATGTGCTAAGACCACAGTGGACCAGCTCGTGGCTGCTGGCTTGGCGGAAATGGCAGCACCTGACAGGCCAAATGGTGGGGACCTCAGGCATGGCTGGGGCATGTGTGTGTGTGTGTGTGTGTGTGTGTGTGTGTGTGTGTGTGTTTAGACAGGGCAGTCAGGGAAGGCCTCAATGACAAGGGGACACTTAACCAATAACTTGAAATGAGGAAGTGAGCCATATGGTTACCTGAAGGTATCTGAGGTAAAGCATTTAGATACAGGGAACAGCAAAGGCAAAGGCCCAGAGGCAGGAGAGTGCCTAGCATCTTCAAGGAAAGACAAAGAGACAGTGTGGTCAAAGCAGAAAAAGTGAAGGGGAGTCTGGGAGGAGATGAGGGCAAGAATATGACAGGGGCAGATCATGAAGGACCCTACAGGCCACAGTGAGGAATTTGGCTTTTACTCTGAGTGAGGTGGGAGTCACATGGGCTCTCAGCAGAGGAGGATCAGGATCCGACATGGATTTAACAGGATGGCATTACCTCTGACCTCAGTAAAGCCTAGTTAAACATCGCAACCTGGTAGTGGAGCCTGTCTGTGTCTGTGTGTGTGTGTGAGTGGAGCCTGTCTGTCTGTGTGTGTGTGTGTCAGTGGAGCCTGTGTGTGTGTGTGTCAGTGGAGCCTGTGTGTGTGTCTGTGTCAGTGGAGCCTGTCTGGAGAGTGCTGGCAGAGCTGAGGATGGACAGCCCTCCCTCGCTCCACTCCGAGGGACGCGGGGGCTGGGGGCGGGATGGGCAAGCCTGGTCACTATCACCTGGCCTGTGAAACATGTCTCCCGTCTGCTCTCAGAACAAAGCCCAGGAAAAAAGATGTGTCTAGACAAACCCAGCAGTCAATGAATTAAATATGCGTGTCATGGACCAACACAGATAAATCTCAACAACAAGGCCTAGTGAAGGAAGCAAGGAGAAGAAGGTCAAGTACAGTGTGTAACACCCAACGGAGCTGTGTGCTGTTCAAGGGATTACACGTGTTTGCAGTGAGTGAAGCATGAGAGGATGCACGGAACATGGTGGTGGGGGGGGTGGAGGCGATCGCCACGGGAACACAGGAGCCTGCCTGCCACTCCCCTCCCGCCGACGCCCGTGGGTGGGGGACCGCAGCCCAGGGCCGGGGCAGACGGGGGCCCAGGGAGCGGAGGGGAGTGAGGCCGCGGGACCCACCTGGCCTCTCTGCCCCTCCCTCCCCTCACCACTGAGATCTCCTTGGTTGGGTCTCCTGGTCCTCAGAGGGGTAGGTGGGCAAGCTGCCCGCACAGCAGAACCACCCTGCACCGTCCCCACAGGCCATGATTACAGGAAGGCAGGGGCCTTCTGGAGACCCAGGGAGCGAACAAGCCCTTTTGTCAAGCGGGCACAGGCGGGAAGGAACAGCGGGTCCCCAATGCCACAGCCTGGGGTGAGCAGGAGACCCCCATGGCCGAAACACAGCACACCCCAGGCCATCATGTTGGAAGGCCGGTGACGCCTGTGGACGTCACTGGCCTCCCAGCTAAGTGCCTGGACTTCAGCTGCTGCCTGGGAAGTGCCCTGCTGACCCCTGAGCTGACCAACTCAGAGTGGGGACAGGAGCCGAGCTCCCAGCTAGCTCTGAAGGGCTCTGCCCTGTCCCCGGAGAGAGGGGAGGCACTGTAGCCCCTTGTAAAAAAAAAAAAAAAAAAAAAAACAAGGCATAATTGCAAGCTCCTACCTATCAGACAGGCACTGTCACTACGCCTGTTTCACAAATGGGAAAACCGAGGCACAGACGTCACAGAGCTCGCAGGTGGCAGAACCCGGGCTCCAAGTCTGGGCCCCCTCCCCTGCTCTGCCACCACCCCTGGTACAGGGACAGGGTTCCCGGGCTGAGGCGGGGCCTGGCCGCCCGCTGCTCCTGCTTCCTCACGGCTGGGGGGCCCACAGATGACCTCTGTCCTTATCATCGAGGGTGGAGAGAACCTTACGGAGCTGACCACCTGCTGGCGTCCGGCATGTCCCCCGAGTCCTCCCACGGCTCTACAAGGCAGGTCGAGAAAATGTGGTTCAGGGTATCACGCGTATACAGGTGGGGAGCAGGGAACACAGACGGGTCTGACTCAGGAGCTCAGGTGTCCATCCTGGTGCATCAGGTAAGCACAACTTCCGTGGAGGGACCTGGCCTGCAGAGAGGCTGGGGTCCCAGCTCCTGCCTGTGACCAAGGGGGGTGGGTCCCCCGCACCACTGACTTCCTTCAATTCTACAGCTTTGTAAACAATTAACTCCAGAGTTTTAATTTCTCTAGTTACTATCCTTTTAGACGATTACTGATTTGCTCTGATGCCCACCCCCTACCCCGACCCTGGGGCCTTTTACCCATGTAACAGAGGCTCATGGGCTGCCGGGAGGCCAGACTCTCTCACAGGGCCCCAGGCCCACCCCCTCCCTCACTCTGCACTGAGGGAAGCTGCTGACAGCCGCCCCCATACAGGTGAGGACCTGGGCCCCACCCCAGGGCAGTGAGGCCTGCGCTCACCCCTGGATTGCAGAATTCTACGGGGTTACGAGTGGCCACGGCTCCAACAGGACACGGACACAAACTGGGGCCGAGGGCCCAGGAAGTCACAGGAGGTCATGGGTAACAGGACACTGGGTTCCTCCACAGAACCAAATGACAAGCTCCATACCCCCATTTTAGAGATGGGGAAACTGAGGCTCAGAGGGCTGTTTCTCTGTGCCCATGAGACCCACTGGCTCCAGACACAAGGTGAGAGAGGCTGCCGGGGCTCCTCCCTCCTCCTCTGGTTCCCAGTCGGGCCTGCTGGGGCCCAGAGCTGCTGCCTGGGCTTCTCGGAAGGAACCCAAGAGCCAAGTCCTCACGCGCCTCCGCCCTGCCCCGGAGCCTGAGCCCCGGGCACCCAGAGAGGGCCCAGGAGCTCCTGTGGAGGTCTTGCAGAACTCGGGGTGTGTCAGTTCCCGCAGGCAGCCCCTGGTAAGCCGAGGCCCCAGACCCTGGGTGCTTGGCTGAGCGAGTGAACAGACCAACAGCTAGGGCGGGGCGGGGCCTCCAAACAGTCCAGCTGTCCTGGAGGAGCCTCGAGAGACACGGACGCAGGCAGCGCTGCAGGGAAAGGCCGCCGGCCAGCCGCGGGGCTGTGTGTCCTCAGCAAAGCTGCCAGCACCCACAGAGCCGGCTGGGAGCCTGGCCGGTGGCCTTGCTGGCAGTGTAGCAGGGCTGCCCTGGCTGGTTTCTGCTCCCCCATCAAGGAAGAGAGACCCCAGGTCTAAACCAAGGCTGGGGTAGGATGTGTGCGGTCTCCAGCAGCTGGACGCCTCCTCCCTGGGCCCACCCCCCGCTGACCCTGATGCCCTCCAACGGTGCCGACCCAGGTCAGGCAGCCTGGGAGCAGCTTGCTAGCTCTCTGGTGTGTGGATGCGGCCACGCAATGCTTTTCCAAGATAACAGGGCCTGGAAACCGGGGACTTGGGACAACACCACACCAGGAAGGGGACATTTTACCCAGGGAGGAACAGAGAGATTAGGCCACAAGTCCCACAGCCAGAAAGTGATAGGCCTGCCTTCGGGGACAGGCTGGACACCCTGGCCTCTGGGAGGGCCCTTGTCCACGCACACTGCCTCCCTGTCCCCACTGCCCTCTTGTTACCATTTGTCCCTGTGACTGGCTGTGGCTCTCAGACGACGTGAGTCACTGTGGTTCCAGAACACTGCTTCCCGTCTCTACTCCTAGTGACCCTGCAAAACCCCACGCGGAGGTGCCTCCTCCGAGTCCCTCCCATGACACAGGTCACACCTCCTGCTGTCACCACTCGCGTGCCTGCCTACTTTTGTGCTTAGGACTATTTTTCTGCATAACATCCTCCCCTCCTCCCCACCAAAAAAAAACCCCAAACCAAACTGACAGCAAAAATGTAACAGGAAGAGAAAGAGCCCGCTGAGTTCTGGAAAAGGCAGGAGTAAGAGTGTTGAGAGATGGAGACCCTGCAAACGCGCCTGCCCACCTGCGAGTGCCGGCCAGTGAGGCCAAAGGACGGGCCCGAGAAGATGAGAGCGGGTCGGCCACGAGACGCATCCACACGGCTCTAAGTGCCCACCAGGGAGACCCCCTTGTCAGACGTGCCCCCTTCCCTTCCCGTCCTCCCCGCAGACCAGCTGAATCACGTCCTGGCCTGAATTCCACAGCCCTTCCGGCAGGGCTGGGGGTGGGGCTGGCAGCTGCAGGACCAGGACCACCGGAGAAGGACCCGGTCACCCAGGAGAGGCGGCAGGAGGTGCTGGCCCCGCTGTGCCGGCAGCCCCCGGAGCCTCGCCCGCTCTCGGCTGTCAGCAGCACCGACGCCCCCCGCAGCCCCTCCTGCCCTGCCCTGCCAGAGCCAGGAGGGTGTGGCCTGAGTCCGTCTTGCTACTGCAGGGGCGCAGACTGCCAGATGTTCTCCAATACACCGACTACCCACATCTGCACGTGAAACCGCCCGTGTCCGCCCAGGGTCTCGGGAGCCCTTCCGCCCCGGGCGGGACAGATGTGGCGGCTGGTGGCTGGTGGCGGTTCTCACCGAGCTTGGTCTTCCCAGTTGGGGACACCAAGGGGGAGGGCTGCACGGGGCACACGGGCCATAGGACAGACAGAGGTCGGGATGTCAGCTTCCTAACTTTTCTGGGCCTTGGCTTCCTTGCGGGGAAAGCGGGGACAACTGTCACACGTGCTTTGTGGAAGTGGGGAGGGGGAAATGAGAGAGCCCGTTCCAAGTACCCGCGGAGCGCTCAGGGGACAAGAGCCAACCTCCCGTCTGCACCCTTCCCTTTGTGACCCTGGCTCCCCCAACTCAGGCCCCCACGGCCCCTCACCCCTCCCCTTTGGCCCCACATGGCAGAGAACTGCACCTCTGCTCTGGGCAGGGGTGAAATGCACACATCTGTGACCAGACGGGCCGGCGGCATTCAGGGTGGCTGGGTACAGCCCTGTCCACCCCCCCTCCCACAGTGATGGGCCACCCTCAAGGGTGCACTTGTCAGGCAGGACTTTTCAATAAAAACCAGATACAGACAGTTTGCTCACTGAAGAAAGTAAACTCTATAAACCCAGAACAATATTGAATACCAACGAGATGAGTACTCAAATACCATACTTGGCTACAAAACAAGGTGTAAAGTAATTTAATATTTACATTGAGAGCACTTGAACATTCAGACCATTCCACTCAGAAATTCCACACCCAGGAATTTCCAAGGGAAGTCAGGAGTATGCAAAAATACTGTATGCACAAGGATGTCCGCTGCACCGTTACTTACAGGAACCAGAAATGGGAAATCTGCACATTCAACACCAGAGGAGAACCAACGATGGTGCACCCAGAGGTGAGTCGCCTGTAGGCACTAAATTGCTTTTAATGACACAGAATAACATCTGTAGACAATTTACGTTATAATTCCCATTATAATAAACAGAAAAGGTATGCATAGAGAATACAGTAACTTTCCTTTTTTATACTTTATCGCCGATTATCTACTACAGTCGTTACTTTATAACAAAAACGAGAAGAATAGGAAACGAAAAGACTCAGGGCCCCTTAAGAATGACAAAGCCAGGCCCCCGCTGACGCCCTGCCGCTCTCCTCGGGCAGCACCCCGACGTCTCAGTCCTGCCACTGAGAAAGAGACCCTGACTGATTCCACGAAGACCGGGGACTTCACCGGCCCCCGGGCCCCAGGGCTGGGAGCTGCACCCACCGGGAAGGCTCTCTGACCTGGGGGCACACAAGCCCCTGCACCGTGTCCAGCCCACTCAGCTCTGCCCCGGGTTTTACAAGGGAAGCGCCTAGGAGGACAGGAAGCCCCGGTCTTGCAAGTTCTGTGGTGCTTTGAGGAGAACATGAGTTGTAAAGCCTGATGATTTCACAAGCCAGGGCGTCATTTAAAATGATCGCTGGTAAGTCATTTGAAAGTTTGTCTTCTCACGCATTTGCTTAAAAGAAGAGGTTTTCTGGTTGTTTGTTCATGTTTAAAGAAAATCTAACTCTGAATTTTTTGACCTTAGATTCCTTCCGTCTCAACCCAAGACCTCTCCGGGCGATTCCTTCAGGTGGCCGGGCCCTGTTCGCTGGTCCCTGTCATGTGCTCTGGGTAACATCTGCCCCACTGCAGGCAAATGCAGGTTTTGTCCCTTAGTTGAAGCCAAGTTGTCCGGTGCCATAGGAATGCTCCAATCTAACCTGGCTGGGCCCACTGAGAAGCCCCCGAGGTTCTCTGGGACCAGCACTGCACTCAAGACTGTCTCCTTGAACCTGACTCACCACAGGACACATGGGGGAAGGGCGTGCTGACTGCAGCTCCCAGAGAGGCTGCAGGACCAAGAGGTGAACGTTCTTGTTGGTGCCACACGTAGGCAGCATCCGTTCGGGCTCCGGCCAGTGCCAACATGCCATGGACATGCCAGGATGGCAGATGGAGAGTGGCCAAGGGCACCTAAGGCAACAGGGTGCTATCTGGGAAGGCTTCCTGAAGGAAGGGGCAGCAAAGCTGCGGCTGAAGGGACAGAGGCGCTGGCCGAGCAGCGGTAGAGGGAGGAGGGCGTGCTGCGCCGAGGGCAGCACAGGCTCAGCTGGCAGCACCAGCAGATTTCTGAAACCAGACGGGACTCAGGATGGTGGAGGGAGGGTGCGCGACCAGAGTGAGGCTGTAGGACTGACGCTAAGACTCCTTCCTCCTACAAGGAAGCCCAGCCTGTGCCGGCTAAGATCAAGGATGCTGGGAGCCACCTGCAGAGAGGACCCCATGAAGGCGGCCCGGAAGCCATACTTGGGTCCCAAATGCCCTCTGCGGCTTCAGATGAAGCCTACACGATTTTAGGGACATTTCCAGGGCAACCGAGGCAAGACCCTAACCGCGTCTCCTCTTCTGCCTCCTTCAGGCCGACGGGAAGAGGACGGAGGGCGTTTTGGACCTTAGGAGCACTGTCCCGACCCTACGACGTGAATGGCAACATGGGGCAATGACACACTCTCACCAAAGCGGCCCTTGGCGGCAGTCGGCCACCTGCCTGAGGCCAGGCCTCCCTGGGGGCCTTACAAGCATTCCTGGCAGATGCCAGCAGGGGTGTCCAGCTCCCTTGCTGGAGACAGGACGAAAGAGGGACCTGCCAGTGCTTTTCTCACACACCTGCCCCTCTCTTCCACTCCAGGAAGCACTCACAGATGCTGGAAGTTCCAAACCATATTCCAGCAAAACGCTGGAAACCTGTCCATCTCCATTTGTCACCCCGATGCATGCCCATCTCAGAACAAACCCGGCTGATGTCGTTTGGCGGGGAGGCATGGGAGCCGTGAAAACCCTCACTTCCCCGTACCGCAGGCCCCAAAGCCCTGCGGACGCCGGCACCCAGAGCTGGGAGAGGCTCGGTGGAGAGATTCTAGAAGCATACCTCACAGTGGGAAGACATTCATCCCCCACCCCGACCCCCCAAGGTGGCTGGCCCTGGGGACCGGAGAGGAGGAAGAAGGGGCTCTCGCCCAGGCCCAGACCCCAAAGTGCCAAGTCACTCCTCAGTTCACCAGCCAGGTGGTCGCTCCAACACCACAGGGCCATGGGGGGGGCGGGAAGGAGGGCAAGGGCGACACCCAAGTCTCCTGAAACCAGGCACCACCCGACAGCAGGCATCCCGTGGGGACTGGGCACTGCCACCGTCCCTCTGGGTGCTGGGTCCCTGGGGGAGCTGCCTCCTGAACCCCCAGCACTCTGGCCCAGCCCGACTAGGGGAGCACACAGGCTTGTAAACACACAAAGCCAAGACTACCCTGGCCCCTCCAGGAAGCTCATTAAAAACGCCATCAACCTAGCGCCTGGACCAGAACTGAAGGGAGAGGCGGGGAGAGTGACATGGAAGGCCGGCCGGCAAGGCTCTGTCACCTGCCTGGTGGCAGAGCCCACTCCTCGAGCGGACGGCAGAGGGCGGGCCTCCCGAGAAGCCTGGGAACCCCTCCTCCACGGCTGGCAGCTGCTGAGCTCAGCAACTTCCCCACCGCAGCTGGAGGGAGCCACGGCTGACCACGCACGTGGACCATGCACGGAGTCTTCCACCCCTGCCACACGCAGCCACCCTCGTGCAGCACCCGGAGGCCCTGGCTGCTTCCCCATTTCCTCCGTGCCTGTCTGTAGGGGCAGCGGGGCCTCCTGCTCTGGTGGACAGATTCTGGAGAAGGGACGCCAGGGGCCCTTCACCCTGGTGACCCAAAGAGAAAATCAGCCTCAGGAGGTGGGGCTGTAGGACGAGAGTCCTGGTGGCAAACGAGGGTCGAGGCCACGTCCGCTGGCAAGCCTGACTCAGGGCCCTCGGCAGCGCCTAGAGCGAGGTCTGCACCCTCTCCCCTCCGGGCTCTCGCTACCTAATTGCCTTTGGCAGACAGGATTGTTCCACCTTCCACACCCTGACTCCTGCAGGCGGAGAGGTGCCCACCTGGACTTATGTGGGTCGCTTAGTGCCCAGTTCCGGCGGCTTGCAGCCCTGGTGGACGGAAGGACAGACGGGCACGTGGCTGCAAGCCCCCAGGCCCAGCTCAGTCTAGCACAGAGTGGCAGGACGCTGGGAAGCGAGGGGGTGAGGCCAGGAAAGTGCCTCTATGCAGATCAGACCAAGTGCTGGGCAGGAAGCAATGCTTCAAGGGCCCCTGGACAGGCCGACTGGTAGCCATGTAGCCTTAAGGCACCCAGCACATCACCTCTCAGGCTGGGAGCTGCTGTTGGTGGGGGGACAGCCAAGGGAAAGTGGGAAGACACTCCCCCCCCACCCCCCCGCAGCTCTATGGCCTCAATTTCCTGACCATCTGGGAAAGACAACAGAGGAAGGACTAAAAAGTTGAGCAAGGAGAGCTCCGAGCTGGCCAGATACCAAAGCTTCATCATCCAAACACGCAGAGACCTTGCACCTTCGACCCAGGAGTGCGGATGAACTCAGCTACACGGGTCACACAGCTCCCCAACCCAACGCCCATCTTGTCCGTGAAGGCACTCTTCAGGCAAACGAGGAAGATGAACAAAAGGTCGGCGAGAAGACATCCTTTCTGGACCTTCCCAGTCCAGGCATCTCGGGGCCGCAGGGCACCCACGTGAACAGGAAAAAAAGATTCCCAAGTTTAACCCTTGGAAACCCAGCACCGTGGGGAGAGAGAGAGTGTTTCTGGCTACAAAGCGCTTCCCTGGAGAGCTGTCCCCCAACACAGGTCAGCCCTGTGCTCCCAACCTCCACGGTAATGGGGGCCCCCAGGGAAGGCACCTGGCTGCATAGGTGCCCCCAGCCAGCTCAGCGCCCCCCAACCTGCCCTAGGCCGCCTCCTGCTCTTCTTTCAGAGCGAGCTTGCACCTGGTTCTGGCCCAACTCGCAGGGGCAGGCAGCACTCACTGCCTTCTCCCTGCCCCCAGCCCCAGGTGACACTCGGGCCTTTGTTCGACCTGCTCACTTGGGCACGGCAGAGCCAGCCCCCTTCCCTGGCAGCTCCTCCCCAGCCCTCTCGAGGCAGGCCGGCGGGCCGGGGGCCCCCCACAGGTGCAGGGGGGAGGCACCTCACTTCTCTCACTTCCGATTTGGGCGTGAGAGCGGCGCAGGAAAGCGAGCACTCCAGGTGGGTTACACTCGCACAGGAACCCGTCTTCCCGCCCGACGACACAGGCCAGCCTGGACCCAGAGCTGGGTCACGACCTGGTGACGGGCCGCGGACAGGGGGCGGTGACCCCGGGAAGCCCAAGCTCCGCGCAGCCCGCCGGATGGTGGTGAAAAGTAAAGAGGCACAGAGGAGGGGGTGAGAGCGGGGTTCCAGCGGCGGACCAACTGGGGGCTCGGGTGCCCTGAGATCAGGAGGGGGTCCAGAAGGGCCGCGGCGAGTGGGGTCCCCAAGAGGGCAGGAGAAGAGGGCAGGGAGCGAGGGTGGGCGCAGCTCTACCGGCGAGGGCCGGGCCCGGGGGAGCGGCCGCGAGCAGGCACCCCGCCGTCCCGGGCCGACGGCGCGGCCGGCTGCGGGCGCTCACCTGGGCGTGCGCAGCGCGGCGGGGTCGCGGCGGTCCAGCACGCCGGGCACGCAGTTGGTGAGCTCGGTCCAGTCGGCGTGCAGCCCGCAGCTCCAGCCCGTGGAGAAGCGGGAGAAAAGCCAGGTCTCGCGGCGGTTGGGCCGGTAGCAGGTGCACTTTTTCTGGCCGGGCCGGCAGTCGCAGGGCACCTCGAGGCGCACGTTCTGCACGAGGTGGCGGCCGAAGGTGGTGCCGCCCGTTTTCTGGATGTGCAGGAAGACGATCACGTCGTCACCCTTCATGTCGAAGTGCAGCGAGCGCTCCAGCTCGCGCACCGGGAAGTAGTACTTCTTCTCGTAGTGCGGGTCGGGCGTGGGGAAGAGGTCCAGGTCGTCGGGCGGCGCGCGGCCGCCGGGCGCGCCCAGGCTCAGTCCCGGGCCCGCGTACTGGTAGAGGATGAGCATAAAGCACGCCGAGCCCGCCACCACCAGCACGAACTTGCTGGCGCGCTCAACCATGGTCCTGCCGCCGGCGCGCCGCCGCCGCATGTGTCACCATCGCCGGCGGCCCGGGCGCGGGGCGCGGGGCCTGGAGAGCGGGGGACACGGGCGCAGCTGCCTCCGCCGCCGCCGCCGCCCGCGCTCCGGCCCGGCTACTCGGCACCCAGGCCGCCCGCAGCAGCGCGGGCCCCGGCCCTGCGAGGCGCCATGGCTGCTCCCCGCCCGGGCCCCGCTCCGCGGCCCGACCCCGGCTCAGCTCCGGCTCGGCTCCGACCCGGTCCGCTCCCCCTGCAGCCCCTCGCCAGCCGGTCACCTCCACTCCGCGCCGCGCCGAGAACGCTCTGCGCCGCCCCGCGCGCCGCCGCGTCTCCGCAGTCTGCCACCGCCCCGCCCCGGCCCGCCCCCTGCCCGCCCCCGCCGCGCCTCTTGCCGTCGCCGCCCGCGTCGATCCGTGGCCCCGCCCCCAGAGCCCCGGGGCTGCAGGCCGGTACCTGGCGCCCGGACGCAGGTCTCCGGCCTTGGAGAGGCCGCTCCGAGGCGGGCAGCGAGGACTAGGAACTGATCTCTCTCCTCAGAGGCGTGGGGAGAGACTGGAGAAACGTGTAGTGGGGCGCGGACGGCCCTCCTGGGCTGGAGGGGCTCGCGGCGGTGGGTGCCTTGGGGCCTGGGTTTCCCTCACCGCTTCACGGAAGGGAAAGCCTTGGCTTTGCACGCTGGGCACTCTGAAGATCCGAACCCGAGGGGGCCGGGCTGGATGGACTTGGTGGGATCTGGGGGCGGTGGGGCGGGGCGCGGGTCGGGAAGGAACAAGGGAGGGTTGGGGGTGGGGAGCCTGGGACCCAGGGCAGTGGTGGGACCTTCCTCCCCCTCCCCCTCCGTGCTGCATGCCGTCCTGCCCTCCAGGCACGAGGACGGTGCCCTGGTGTCACCGCTGTGCCCGCCATGGCCCAGGGCTGGGTCCCGGAGCCTCTTCCCACGCAGTCGCTGGGGCTGCTGGGACCTCTCTGCAGAGCTACCCTCCCCACCTCCCCCTCCCCTCCTCCCCCTCCCCTCCCCTCCTCCTCCCCCTCCCCTCCCCTCCTCCCCTCCCCCTCCCCTCCTCCCTTCCCCCCCTCCTCTCCCCTCCCGCCTCGTGGAGAGATGCTGAAGTGTCCGTAGGAGCCGGCTTTATGCAGTCCTTCGTTATTTAAAAGGAATTTCAGTCAATGGGCGCTTTTCCCTCCAAGTTTATTATGATCCCAATGAAAAAGTTATAAAAAGTTGAACCAATATTTAACATTTTGACGGTCCACAAAAACATTAACTTCTGGCTTTGGTAGATGGGTCAGAGGGTCTAGCGGCACTGGGCCTCTCCTATCCGCGGTGGTGCCCCTGGGCCCTGCGGGCCTCCCTCCCCGTTAGCCCAGCCTGCCCCGCGCCTGCCAGCTTGGGCCCTGAGCCAGACTCCCCGCACTAGCCCCGGAACCCACACCGCCTGGCCCTGACTGGGCTCAGAAGCTGTGGCACCTCCGTGGAACGGGGTGGGCCAGGGTGAGAAATGACCTGCTGAGAATCTCAGTGTCCCGCATCGCTGGGTTGGGTCCTAGTTTTTGGAGTCAGGCGGCTGCCAGGCATGGGTTCAAATGCCCACGTCATCCCATGTCAGGAGCTCCCCTGGTTTCTGTTCTGTTGTGGGTCCTGAAAGCATGGGGGCAGGGGGAGAGTTTGTGAGGGTTTATATTGTCAATTATACTTCAACTAAACTGTTGAAAATATATAAAATCATGCCAGAAATCCCTTCTGGTAGCAAACCCGGAGAACTGGAAAACCAACCACCGACCCCCCAAAATCCAACTAAGAGGGGAGCCTGCAATTTTCAGAAGGGACTGAAGGCACATCCACTCTGATGCAGCACGCTGAGCACTATACAGGGTGACCTAAGGCCCGCTGGGGGTGGGGTAGGGTGGCCAGTCCCCAGTGTGGCCCAGGGCCCCAAAGCCCCCACCCATCCTCTAGCTGCCTGAAAACTGGGCCTGGCCCAGGAGGCCTGCGGGTGGCTTGCTCAGACTTCTCCAGCAATGATTCATTCTTGCCAGGAGTGGAGGCTGGCACAGTGGAGAGCCTGGAGCCACCTGCCTGTCTGCAGTCACTTGACCCCATTTTTGGCTGAGGCCTGGGGAGGCTTCCTTTATGGCCCTGGACGCAGCAGCTCAGACCTGGAGGGCAGAGCTGTCCAGGGTCAACCCAATGGGCGTCCTTCCCCAGATGACAATCCTCTATCAAGTGGTGAATTGTAATTAAGGCTGCTCTTTACCCAGAACTACTGGGTACCAATCACTGTAGATGTGTCATATCTGAGCCCATCAGCAAATCTGCGGAGGAGACTATATAATACCCATTTTACAGAGGAGAAAACTGAGAGCAGGGTGAACAAAGCCTGAGCAAAAGCCTCCCCTGCGGGCACCCCATCCCCTCAGCTCTGGGTGTCTGGGCCCAGCGTGGAGACCCCAGCTGGCCCCCAGGCCTGGCAGAGCTCCTCTTACTCTTGTGAAGTCAGCAGAGCTGGGATTCTGATCCTGGCCCATCTGGCCCTTACTCACCCCTGCACTCCACTCGGTTCCCCCAGGCCAGGGGCCAAGGCTGGAGCAGGGCACAGCGAGAGAGTCCAGAGGGTCCATTCCTCAGCTCCTGGCAATGGTCTCTGCTGCCAGATGGGAATGTGGTCCAGAATGTTCAGGAGAAACCTGGAGTGTTACCAAAAGGCCACCAAAACCATCTGTGCTTGGCCTGCGGCCCCGTCTTGTGACAATCTGACTGTCCCAATGGGGAAACTAAGGCCCAGAGAGGGTAGAGGGTCTACTACAGGGTCTGCAGTGGGTGGCTGCCCCTCCCAGGAACCGTAATGGGAGCCAGAGCTTCCTGACCCTCGGATTAGCAGCTCTTCCAGGGAAGCTGTTTAATCCAGCTTTGTACCTGCCAGAATGGCTCATAGGGAACCTCCTATTTAGCTCAGAAGTCCTTTCTTCATAGAATTCCCTTAGGGGGAAGAAAATCTTTCTAGATGGCTATAGGATTTTACTCAGTTATCCCCTTTGATTTAAGTGCTGCACACACACTGTGAGACCCCAAGGCCATAGGTGAGTTTATCGCAAAGTCAAGTCAGAGGAGCCACGGATGGACTCAAGTTGCTTCAGTCAATCAGTGGACCTTTGGGAGCAGGATGGAATACAGACTCTCCCCTTCCCCGACTGGCAGCCTCATCAACCTACTCCCTGCGGAGCCTTCACTGTCATCCTGACAACCGGCAGAAACACACACATCAAAGGGCAGTGTGGATCTCAAGTGAGGTCACAGCGTCGCCAAGCGCCTGGCACTCAGTGGGTCCTCCTCACACGCTGTTTCCTTCCTCTCCCTACCTGATCGGCCTGGTAGCCAAGGTTCCCCGTGGTCCTAAGACTGTGTATGAATATAAGGAGGGCTAATAGTTTGCTGGATGCAGCGCCCAGCTTTGGGTGTTTTCAAAGTTCAGGAAAAAGCAGTCGCCGCTCTTCTGCTCCGTGATTATCTTTGTCCTCTGACTATTCACTTCATAAAGTCTTTAATGTATGATCTCTGGCTTAAATAGCGAAGAAAGAGAAAAAAACACGGCTAGTTGTGGGATGTGATCAACAAATAAAAACAAGTCGTTGTACTTCTGCTTCGGGAAAGTGCAAGCAGAGAGAAGATTTCGGCTTTAGGAATGAAATGCAATTTCCTTTGAGCCTAAAATAGCCATAAGAACCCCAAAGCAAGCTTTCCCTCCCTACCTGCCCTACGTCCTCAGAGTCTGAGAACCAGGAGATCAACCCGTGGCACCCCTCCCTCCCGGGCTGCAGTCCCGCGGAAGGGCGCGTGGAGGCAGCACCGCGGCCGCCCGCCCGCCGCGCGCCCAGCATTGACATTGCAGGATTGGGGGATTTTCCACCCTTGATTCCCTCGTTCTCTTTCGGTCGGTCGCCCATTGTTGTTTCCGCGGGGGTGGAGGAGTGCACCCCCTTCTGTCCTCAGAGCCTCCTGCGGAGATGGTCCCGCTTCCCACGGCGGGGCAGAGAGAGAGAGGGCTTTCTTTGGGACAAACTTTTAAGGGGGACTCTGGATCGCGGCGGAATCAGCGTCGCTGCGATTGGACCCCCCTGGGGTGCCGCGAGCGGCCCGCCGTGACCCCACGGTCTGGCCCAGTGGGACCTGGGAGGGTGGGGTAGCCAGGGGCCCGAGCCGGGAGACTCAGGGCCACTCTGGTTTAACCAGCGCGTCCTCCCCTCTATGGAGGCCTCTCTCTCCAGGGGTCCCCACGCTTCCCCCTCGTGCCTCCTGCCTTTGCCCCGGTCTCCTGGGGAGTCCTACCCACCTATTTAAGGCCTACTCCTCCAGGGAGCCTTCTCACCCGCCCCTCCCGCCGCAGAGCTGTCCCGGTATCCAGGGCTGGCTTGCACCGCAGGCTATGCGCGGTACCCAGTTCCTTCCGCCTCGGCCCCGCACAGAGGCCTGCGCAGTGTCTTCCCAGGGCGCGGTCTCGAAGGGCTGTCCCCACCTCCACCTGAACTTTGGAAGGGCCGGGGCCGGCCCGGCCTGGGGGAGGGGCGCCCCAGAGCAGCGGTCTCTAACTCTCTCTGCCTGCCCTGACCGCCGAGTGGCCAGTGGCTGGTTTTTGTGTTCTCTCCTGCTGGATTTTAAGGCATCCTTAAATCCTTTCGGGGCGGGGGGCGGGGAGGTGGAGGTGGGAGTATAAATAGCTTAATGAGAATCTGAGCAATTCAGATGTAAATAACATAGTACACATTTAACACGCGCCCCCAAAAGCTGAGGTTTGTGACCCAGTTGTGGCCCAGAGGGTAAACCGGTGTGAATGGCTCTTCGGCAGCCCTTGCCCGGGTAGACCCGGGTGACTGCCCACCCTGGCCAACCTATCACACCTGGCAGCTTGGCCCTGCTCCCCTCTACCCGGTGCCTGCTGTGTAGAGGGGACTGGGAGGTGGGCGAGGCAGGGGCCCACCTGGCCTGCTGCCTGGTGGAGATTCCCCGCCCAGCACTGGATGCCCTGTTCTGGATCTCCCTCTCTTCCTGGACCACAGAGAGGGCAGTGAGGCCCACCTTCCTCCCAGGTGTTTCCCTGCTGACCGGGTTGTTGACAGGGCAGTGCCTGAACTAGGCAGGGCCAGGTTCTGCCAGCTCGGTGAGGCCTGGACGGGCATAATGTTATCCCGAGGGCATTGTCTTCATTCTTATACGTGGAAACTTCTCATAAAGGGACACGCCTTTGGAAATTCCAGGGCTAACGAAGGGTGAGGTGAGAGGCCAGAGGTGTCTTGTTGGTGTGTCCAGCTCCCAGCAGGACCTCATCCCACATTTATATCATTGTTTTTTCTGCCAAGAAGGGGCCCCAACCTAGCTGGGGTCAGGGGAGCCATCTGGGAGGCCAGTGGGGGCACAGTGGAAAGATGCACTGGTAGGAATATTCCCTGGGGGGTTAGCACCCTTTAGAGGGCTGAATGGAATAGATGGAGATGAGCCACCAGGGCCAGGGCACGGGGTGGCGGGGGAGGGTCTTCCGGGGACCCGACACCTTGCAGAGCTGGCGAGGGGAGAGGGTGTGTGAGGTCAGCGCCCTCCACTCCATGTGAGGCTTGTGACCAGCTCGCGTCTCTCTATCTCCGGGCTTAGCTGGTCGCCTCTCACTGAGTGTCTGGCCCCTCCACCGACTTCTCTGTGGATCTCACTGGGGTGCATTTCCCCCTTTTGCGACAGCTGCCCTTCCTCTAAGATAACGGCCTGCCCCTCCCTTCTCTTCCTGGCTCTTTTTAACAGATCCCTCTGTCATTTTAGGCTGTTATTTAAGATTCACCCTCCTGATAGATTCGAGTTGGTGTGACACCTGGTTGATTTTTCTGATGGAAGCTTCTCTCCCGGGTGGGGTCAGAGGGCCTTTAGTGGGCTCCAGTTGGGGGTACAAAGGTGGGGATACGGGTGGCTTATGGAGAGGGCTGGGTGTCAAAGAGGGTCCCTGGGCTGCTGCCTGTGTGGCCTGCCTGCCCCAGCAGCCCTGTGGGGAGGGGGCTGAACTGTCTTGGAGACCAGGCCCCAGGAGGCACTGCCCCTGTGTCCCCCAGCTGTGACCTGACTGGCCATGTCACTTTCTCCCAGCTCTGCAGTGACCACTTGTCTCTCCAAATGGGAATGCTCTTGCCGTTCATTTTTCTCCCTTCCCCTTTTTAACCCCCCTCCTTCACAGAGGAGCCTTTTGTGACACAGTCCCAGCTGGGCCCTGGCCCAGAGGTTCTGAGCAGCTATTGGGAGGAGGGCGGCACCCCCCTCTGGGTACCACAAGAGGGATGGGGAGGGCTAGCCCCCAGCTATGGCATCTACTTCAGTTCTGCAGCTGCAGGGGGCAGAGGTCACACCGTGGGCAGGGTGAACCAGGACACCTGCCTGGCTGAGGTCTGGGCTGGGCCCAGTTCCCTGCGGTGGCTGCACTTGGCTGGTGGTCAGGAAGGAGTCTGCTTCTGGCTCAGGTGGGCAGCAGGGCCGGTGAGCACAGCTCAGACCCACTTGCCCCGGGCAGTCAGGCTGCCTCTGTGCCGGTAACCAGCCTTACCAGCCTCTCAGGCATCATCTCATTTAATCTGCACACACAGCAACTTTTCAGGCAAGTCCAGTTGTTGCCCCGTCTTTACAGGTGAGGAAGCTGAGACCCAGGGAGGCCAGGCCAAGGCCACAGGGCCAGCAGAGGAGGAAGCAGGCAGGGAATGGAGGCCTCTGCTTCACAGCTGAGGCCTGCAAGGCAAGGAGAGGCTCCACCTCAGGTGAGGAGGCCCAGGGATGGGGGCCTGCACTGCAGCGCCTGCCTGCACATCCTGACCACCCTGGGGCTGGACGAGAGCCTCCTTGTGGGACTTTGGCTTTTGGGTGACTGAGGCTTGGGACAATCCTTCCCTCCTCAGGCTGGTCCCTTGAGGCCATGTGGGGCAGGGGCCCAAGGAGGAGGGTCTCGGCCTCACCCATATAAGAACAAAGTCAAGTGGGGCTGTTAGGAATCAGGGTGCTATGTTCACTTCCCAGCTCTGTCTAACCAGCTGTGTAACCCAGAGCAGGTTACTTGAGCTCCCTGGGCCTCCGTTTTCTCATCTGTAAAATGAGGATAGACTACTTCATAGGGTCATTGTAAGGAATAAGTGAACCAACGTACATCACACACTAAAGATCCGTAGTAAGCACTCTATTGAATAGAGACGACCAGCTCCTCCCATGTGCCGGCCCTTGGACTGGCCTCCTCTAGGCATTATTTTATTCAGTTCTCTCAGCTGCCCTGTGGGCATCATTGCCCTGTTTCACAGATGGGGACGTTAAGGCTGAACAAGTGGAAGTGACTTGGCCAAGGTGACACTATCCCACGCCTGGTGAGAGCCGGGGCTGAGGGTCCTCTCACCTTCACGCTTCTGGGCAGCTGAGCCCTGGGGGAATACAAGAACCAGGTTCTGGGTGGGGTCCAGCCTTCGCCTCCCCCTGGGCTGGCCCAACTCTTCTTGGCTTGGCATTTCCCACCCTGGGACCCTACTGAGTGTGCCTCTGGGCCCTTGTTTCCCTCACACAGCCTTCGTCACTTTTTCATGGGAATAATATTTTTTGAATATGTTAATACACCCATCTCATTTGCATCCCCTGGTCCTGACGTCTCCCTCTTTTGCTGGAGGCATCCTCTTGCCTTGGTTAGTTTGGGATTGCAGGAGCCATCTTCAGCTTCAGAATTCCAAAATGAGACTTTCTGAGTTTGCACCTGGCCAGTAGGCTTGAAAGGCAGACTTCGTTGCGAGATAAACATTTTCGAAAACTTTCGTCTCTTAACAGTTCAAGATGAAAGTAGGTGTCCGTGAACACAGAGGTGCCTGTGGGGGGCCCAGTCCCTTCAGAGCTGCTCGGTGATGTCATCCGCTCTGCAGGGCAGCCCGTGCCAACAGAGGGAAGCCCCGACGGGCTACGCGTGGCGGGCAGGCTGGGTTTGTTCTCCCAAGCAGCCTTCGGTTTCTTTGTGGCTGAGGTGGGGCCTGGAGGCTTCTGACGCCCCAACTAGGGATTCAGAACTTGACTGCGTCCCAGGGCAGGGTGGCTTCCCGTGGGCCATGGGGCAAGGTCTGGGGTTGCAGTAAAGCCCGTGTGCATGCATGCGTGGGGCTCCACCAACCTCCCTTCATGGGACAGTGGTCAGCTCAATCCCAGCAGTGAGCCCACTTCCCATGAATCTCACCTGCCCTCTTGCTCTGGGCCCTCTTGGACTCCTAAGAATTCAGAGTTCTGAAAGAATTCACTTGAGCCGTGCAAGTAGAGACCAGGCTGTCCAAAGGGAGGATTTGAGGATCACAATCTGATGAGAGACACAATGTGAAGCACTTACGGAATTTGCTTTAAAATGCTCCTGTGGGGAGGGGTGCCTATGAAACGTGATGGGCGTCGGGGGGTTCATGATGCTGTACTCTCTACTTCTGCATGGATTCCAACTTTTCATAAACAAAAGCTAAGAAAGAAAATAAAAAAAGAAAGAAGATAAAGCCTTAACAATGATTGGATCTGTCTAGAATGACTGGATGGGGCTAAATCAGGTGTTCTCTGTTGTAACCCTGGGACGGGGCTGTCAAGCAGATCAAGCAGATGGAGAAATAAAAAGCAATGTTTTGGTACTTCCCTGGTGGTCCAGTGGTTAAGAATCTGCCTTCCAATGCAAGGGACGCGGGTTCCATCCCTGGTCTGGGATGGAACATGCCGTGGAGCAGCTAAGACCACACGCCGCAACTACTGAGCCTGTGCGCTCTGGAGCCCGTGCGCCACAACGAAGAGCCTGTGTGCCACAACTAAGACCCGACGCGGCCAAATAAATAAATAAATATTTTTTAAAAAAGAAAAACAAAAAATAGAAAGCAATGTTTCAACTTCTGGTCTGGACAAGGTGGAGTAGACCTATTTCTCCCTACTCCTCCTTGCTAAGTATAGCTACAAACCCTGGAAATGGCACAGGAGACAACCCGTGGAGGATTCTGGAAGGTAGAAGAGGAGGGCGAGCTAGTTTGAGACCCTAGGACTGGAGGAACAGCACAGGGGCAGGGCTACATACAGACCCCAAGTGCTGCTGAAATCACAGGTGAGCCAGGCAGCACCAACAGGAGGGTCAGTGGGGAGGTCCCTGACAGTGAGTGGCCAGGTGAGATGCTCTCCTTCCCTGCTGGGCCTCAACCCCACAGCAAGGGGGAGCTCCACCTCCACCCTTAAGTGGCCCTACCCAGGAAGCCCCTTCATCCCTGTGGGCTGGAGAATCCCTTCACCCACCTAGAGGCCCCAGGTGGCTTGGCCTGGGGAAACCCCATCTACCACTCTGGCACCAGCAGGGACCAGTGGGAGACCCAGCATGCACAGGATCAACCAACAGACCAAAATAATGCTGTAAGGCTCTGGAAATTAGATTCTCATTGGAAACTCAGTCCATAAAGTTAGGCCAGAATATCCAGGCTAAACCTAAACTGGCAACTGACTGCTAAAATGAAACGTAGGATCGTACAGTCACCAAATGTAGTAAGGAGAATGTCAAGAATACCATAAAAAGTCAGCCATCATTCAATGAATCAGGAAAATCACAACTTGAATATGAAAAAAAATCAATTAATGCCAACCTGAATGAATCAGATATTGGAATTATCTGGCAAGGATTTTAAAGTTGCCACCATAAAAATGCTTCAACAAGCAATTACAAATTCTCTTGAAACAAATGAAAAAAATAGAAAATCTCAGCAAAGAAATTGGTTATAAAAACTATACCTGAAACATACAATTACAGAAATTTTTTAAAAGCCCACTGCATGAGCTCAGTACTAGAATGTTGATGACAGAGGATAGAAAATCAGTGAACTTGAGGACAGAACAATAGAATTCATCCAATCTGAGCAAAACAGGGAAAATAGACTAAAAACAACCCCCCCCCCAACAGAAATCTCCAGGGATCCATGGGACAATAACAAGAGATCCCACCTTTGTATTATGTGTTGTTGGAGCCCAGCTGGAGAAGGAGAGTGGGCTGAAAGAGTACTTGGAGAAATAATGACTGAAAACATCTCATATGTGGCAAAATACATAAACCCACAGACTCACGAAGCTGAGTGAGCCCCAAATAGGATAAGTGCAAAGATATTCAGGTCGACACATCATAATTAAACTTGTGAAAATAAAAGACAATAAAATCTTTATAGTGGTCAAAGAGAACCTTGCTTTCTCTTTCTTTGCAGTTCCCCGAGACTCACCTTTTAAAAACACTTTCCCTTATCATTTTGGTGTGTCATTTGATTTTGAAACATTCCTTCTTGCTTACATAAGTAATACATGGTGATAGCAAGAAAATTAAGCATGTTATTTATTTATTTATTTTTAAATTAATTAATTTTTGGCTGCGTTGGGTCTTCGTTGCTGCGTGCAGGCTTTCTCTAGTTGCTCTGAGCGGGGACTACTCTTCGTTTGTGGGCTTCTCATAGTAGTGGCTTCTCTTGTTGTGGAGCACGAGCTCTAGGCGCATGGGCTTCAGTAGTTGTGGCACGCGGGTTCAGTAGTTGTGGCGCACAGGTTTAGTTGCTCTGTGGCATGTGAGATCTTCTAGGACTAGGGCTCGAATCCATGTCCCCTGCATTGGCAGGCAGATTCTTAACCACTGTGCTACCAGGGAAGTCCCATAAGCATGTTATTTATTAAAGATATAAAAATTACCGCAATCCCACCACTCAGCAGACAGCAACATTCATGTTTTGATATTTGTATTTCCATACATTTTTCTATGTATGCAAATGCATATGAAAAAACATTTTGGCTAAAATGGAATCATAAAATACATATCATTCTGTAATCTGCTTTTTCATTTTAAAAACGTATTGTGAACATCTTTCCTTGTCAAGAAATGTGCAAGTATATTATTGTGCTTAATAACAAGGTAGAATTCCATTGTACGAATATACACGATTTCAATAACCACAAATGTTGAAAATTTAGGTTACCCTGTTTTCAATAGTAAATAATACTGTGATGAACATTCTTCTATGTATACCTTGGTGCATTCATCTGATTATTGCTTCAGGATAAATTCAGAAGTTTTGAATTTTGGAGTCAAAGGATACGTGTGGTTTAAGGTTTTTGATAACTCTTGTCAAGTTGTCCTTCAGGAATGTTTGCCGATGAATATTTCTGCCAACAGTGTATGAGAAAACTAGTTTCCAGGAATTCAAGGTCTCTGACTCCATCATTCATGCTCCCCTTCATTTCCAGACAGGATGGCTTTCCTACTGTTACCCTGAGTGTTCCTAGCATGTCCTGCCCTCAGGGGCTGATCCCTGACTTGACCTGCTGATCCGTCTCCTGAAATATGTTTTTCTCAGACCTCCAAACGGCCCTCACTTTCTTCAGGTCTCTGCTCAGATACTATTTGATTAGAATTGCCTTCCCCATTCATCTTATATAAAAGAGCCATCCCCTTTCCCCATTATTTCCTAGCCCCCTTTCTTTCCCTTATCTTTCTCCCTTACGCTTATCACCTTGTCTTGCCCACACTAGGCCCTAAGTGCAGAGACTGTCAATTCACTTCTGGATTCCAGCTCCCAGGGATACATACAGATGGTGCATATAGAAGATGCTGAACTGATATTTACTGAATGAAGGACTCTTACTATTTTCAAACTGTTGTAGGTTGACTGGTGAAAGTTGGTATCTCATTGTTTTAATTTGCATTTATTCAATTACTGATAACAGTGAACTGTTTTCATTCTTTTCTGCCATTTATTTTCTTCTTTTGCAAATTACCTACTCATTTTCTTAGTTTGTTTTTCTATTGGGGTGTTTATTTTTTATTTTTATTAGTTTCTAAAATATTAATAGTGTTAATCCCATGTCTACTACAGATTTTAGAAATAATTTCTCAAAGACTTTCATTTTTCTTTTAATTTATATTTTTTTGTCATATAGAAGTTCTAATTTTCTGTTTGGTTAAATACACCAGGGCTTCCCTGGTAGTGCATTGGTTAAGAATCCACCTGCCAGTGCAGGGGACATGGATTTGAGCTCTGGTCCAGGAAGATCCCACATGCCGTGGAGCAGCTAAGCCCGTGTGCGACAACTACTGAGCCTGCGCTCTAGAGCCCGTGAGCCACAACTACTGAAGACTGCGTGCCCAGAGCCCATGCTCCTCAACAAAAGAAGCCACCGCAATGAAAAATGAAGAGTAGCCCCTGCTTACTGCAACTAGAGAAAGCCCGCACGCAGTAATGAAGACCCAATGCAGCGAAAAATAAGTAAATAAAATAAATAAATTTTAAAAAGTCTTTAAAAGAAAAAAAAAGAACAAAATGGAAATTCTATAAATGAAAAATACTTTATCAGAAACACAACATTTATTTGCTAATGAACAACAGAAGAAAACATCAGTGAACTGGAAGATAGGTCAAGAGAAAATCTCCAAACTGAAATACAAAAGAAAAGAATATTAAAAAAAGAAGGGATTATCTCAGATCTGTGGGACAATACCACATGGTCCAATAAGTGTGTAAGTGGAGCATCAGAAGGGGAGGCTAGAGAGATTGGGGCAGAAGAAATATTTAACAGAGATGATACAGAATTTAACAAGATTGATGAAAGACAATAACCCCACTGATGCATGAATCTCAGTGACCCTCAAGCAGAGTAAAAACAAATAAAACCACACCTTGGCACATCATAGTCAAATTACTGAAGCCCAAAGATAAAGATAAAATCTTAAAAGCAGCCAGAGAAAAAAAGGCATTATATACAGAGGAACAGTAGAAAGAATTACGCTGACTTTTCATCAGAGTAAATGGAGGGCAGGGGACTTCCCTCATAGTCCAGTGGTTGGGAATCTGCCTTCCAATGCAGGGAATGTGGGTTCAATCCCTGGTCAGGGAACTAAGATCCCACATGCCACGGGGCAACTAAGCCCACGTACTCTAGAGCCCACGCAGCACAGCTAGAGAGAAGCCCACATGCTGCAATGCAGAACCCATGTGCCATAACAAAAGATCCCACGTGCTTCAAGGAAGATCTCAGTTGCTGCAACTAAGACCCGATGCAGCCAAAATAAATAAATTAATTAATAAATATTTTTTTAAAAAAGAGAATAAATGGTGGGCAGATGACAGTGGAACAACATTAAATGCTGGGGAGAAAAAAAAGAAAAACAACCAAAAACAAAGGGGAAAGGAAAACTTGTTAAACAAATGATGCTGAAACAAACTGGATATCTGCATAAAAAATAAACAATACCACACAGAAAATAATTCAAAAGTTCATCTAAATGTGGACCTGGAGCCATCGATCTTTTTGAAGAAAACATAGGAGAATATTTACAATTTTGAGGAAGACAAAGACACTGACCAAATTTGCACAAAAACCATGAACCATAAATCAAAAAATAATAACTGGACATCATCAAGAGCATCAAATGACGCTATTAAGAGAAAACATGCAAGCAAGTCACAGATGAGGAAAACATATTCATAATATGGGTAAAGGATTCATATTTATAATACGTACTGAAGAATTCCTAAAAATCATTAACATTCAGACAACCCAATTTAAAACGGGCAAAGACTTGTCCTCAATTCACAAAAGAAGATGTATACATGGCTAATAAGTGCATGAGAAGATGCTCAACATTAATAGTCATCAAGTAAAAGCAAATTAAAACTGCAAGGAGTTACCACTATATACCTACCTGATTAGCAAAAATTAAGACAACTGACAATATCAAACATGGAGCAACTGAAACTCTCATACATTGTTGGTGGGCATGTAAAATAGGATGGCAGTTCCTTATGAAGCTAAACTTACACATTTCCCAGCAATTCCACTCCTAGGAACCTACACAAGAGTCCAAAAAAAATGCTTGCACCTGAATGTGCATTAAAGCTCTATTCAAATTACCAAACGCTGGAAACATCCCACATCCATCCATAAGGGAATGAATGAAACAATATTGATATACAATTTTGGAATACTACTTACCAATAGAATGAACTATCGATGCACACAGCTATGGGGTTGAATCTTATAAATATTATGCTGTGTGAAAGAAACCAGACACAAAAATGTTCATATGGTATGTTTCATTTACATGAATTTCTAGAACAAGCAAAACTAGCCTCTGGTGGTAGAAATCATAATGGTGATTGATTCTGAAAGTGTGTGTCGGGTATTGGCAGAAAAAGAGCACGAGGAAGTTTCTGGGGTGATGGAACTATTCTGGATCTTTTTTAAAAAATTTAATTTATTTATTTCATTCAAAAAAATTTTGGCTGTGTTGGTTCTTCATTGCTGTTCACTGGCTTTCTCTAGTTGTGGTGAGCGGGGGCTGCTCTTTGTTGCGGTGCGCGGGCTTCTCATTGTGGTGGCTTCTCTTGTTGCGGAGCACGGGCTCCAGGCACGTGGGCTTCAGCAGTTGTGGCGCGTGGGCTCAGTAGTCGTGGTGCACGGGCTTAGTTGCTCCGCGGCACTTGGGATCTTCCCGGACCAGAGCTTGAATCTGTGTCCCCTGCATTGGCAGGCAGATTCTTAACCGCTGCACCATCAGGGAAGCCCCAAATTTCTGGATCTTGATTTGGTTGTTTGCAACTGTTAAAATTCTTGAACTGAAAGGTGAAGATCTTTGCATTTTGTTGTATGTAAAAGATACATCAATTAAAAAGAACAGTACGGTGGAGAGAAATTTATATCTAGATACTTATTTTGTATTGCTGTTATAAATATAATACATTTTTCTATTGTAATTTCTCATTGGTGCAAGCAATTTTATAGTCAAAGTCTACCAAACTTTAGGTAAGTAATTCCCATAGGATTTCCTTGATGTCAAAACTTGATAAAGTCAGCACCCATGCGTGCACATGCACACAAACACGCACACACACACACACACGCACACACACACACACACACGGACGCATGCGAGCTCACAACTCTAGACCAAGTTCACTTTTGTATATAAGTGTGAAAACACTAAATAGGGGAAAATTAAATCCAGTAACACTACACCATGACAAAATAGGATTTATTTTAGGAATACAGTGAGAAAAAGCACATGATTCTCTTAAAACACACAAAAAAACCTTGTGCAGAGGACATGACATTGGAAGGTTAGGAGCTGTGCTTAACATTTTTAATTTTTTTTAAAGAATTTTTTTTTGGTATTAAAAAATATTTATTTATTTATTTTTATTTTTGGCCGTGTTGGGTCTTTGTTGCTGCGCGTGGGCTTTCTCTAGTTGCGGCGAGCGGGGGCTACTCTTCGTTGTGCGCGGGCTTCTCATTGCGGTGGTTTCTCTTGTTGGGGAGCATGGGCTCTAGGCGCGCGGGCTCCAGTAGTTGTGGCTCGCGGGCTCAGTAGTTGTGGCTTAGTTGCTCCGCAGCATGTGGGATCTTCCCGGACCAGGGCTCAAACCCGTGTCCCCTGCACTGGCAGGTGGATTCTTAACCACTGAGCCACCAGAAAAGTCCCTGTGCTTAACATTTTGAGGTGGGTGAGTCATACTGCCTTGGGACATCGGCCCTGAGGGCATGGCCTCTCTGCTCGCAGGGCCGGCTCCGCAGGGCAGGACCTGGCGTGTAGTAGCCACTCCATCAGCACTGATCGGACAAAGAGATGAAGTCAGCAATCATCTCACTGTGACCACCGGTCATGCTCGACCTCCGCAACCTTTGTCCTCTCACTGGGTTATCTCTGTAGCCACATCCTTCCTCTCCTCATTCCTTTCTTTTTAAGAAAACCCTTAATCTTAGCCAACATCGTCAGAGGTATGTAAAGCAAGGGTTTTCCATGGGTCAGCTCACTAAATCCAGGTATGTGCCGTCCCGTTTCCCCTCTTCTGGCTGCTGGAGGTTGGGGGCAATGCGTAGATGGTCAGGGATGTTGTGGTCACTCACCCGGGCCACGTCTTCTTCACCGGTTGGAGGCGTTTGGTGGAAACCCCGCCCGCTGGATGGTGGGGAAACCTGTCCAGAGGAGAACCGGGGAAATGCACCTAATATTTTAGGTGATGAGCCAGGCCATGGAGCCCTCGCCCGGGTGGGCTCTGCGCTCGGCAGCTCGAGGACCGCCAGCTTCCACCATCCTCACAACATAGTGGCGCTTCTGTTGTCCAGTTTAGAGAGGAGAACACCGAGGCCCTGGATGACTGGTCCACCTGCGCAGCTGTGACCACAGTGCGGTCACAAGGTGTTGGTTGTGTGTGAGGACGTGGGCTTGGGCGGATGAAGACGCTGGGATGAGGGGAGCGAGGGGTCTGGAGGAGTGGCACCTCCTGGGCCAGTGCCTGGGGTCAGGATGTCAGGAGGTGTGGCGCCACAGCCACCGAGCCTGCCTGCTCACCCCGCCCGCGCGCCCTCCGCGCACCCTGCCACGGATGAGCCTGGGGGGGCTCCCCGGGCCCACGAGGGAGCCCTGCCTGTGCTTCTGCCACAGGGCAAGCGGAACACAGGCAGGGTTAACCACTGGTCCACCCCTCGCCAGCTGGGGGGCCTTGGAGACATCACTTCACCTCCTCTGTAAATGGGGAAAAGAGTAACAATCTAGCTAACGCATTTGGTGCTCACATGGGCCAGGTGATGTTCTAAGTCAGCGAAGCAGTCAGGAATGCTTCTGGCCTACTTTACGGATAAAGAAATTGAGGCTCAAGAAGTCATGGTCCCTGGCCAAGGTCACCCAGCTAAGCCGTGCCGGGACTCTCTGGGTCCCTGTCTCTGTCTCCATGCCTGTCTCTCCTGCAGATTGGGAGGGGGTGGGGGGGGATAGGACAGGTTGCCTGGGGAAAGGGGGCTGGGACACAGAGGAGGGCGTTCTCCATCCTGCCCAGCACGCTTACCACCTGAGCGTGCTGCCCACCCCTCCAGGCCTCTGATGACTACCTGGACACCTGGGGTCACACCTAAGACCAGTTCTAACCCCAGGGAGGCAAGTGTCTGCATTTCTGTCCACACCTGGTCCTTCTTTCCTTCTCTCCTTGCTGCCTCTGCTCCATGCCCTCTCTGGAGGCATGACCCCTCTCTCGCCATCAGCGCAGAGCTGCTTCTGCATCTCTTGTTCCTCCCACAGTGGGTGGGGCCCTTCCGTGCCCACCAGCCCTGGCACTACCTGCTCTGGAAGAAAAGCCTCCAGCCCTTGCAGTTCCCAAGGCATCCAGACTTGTAGCCGTGGCCCCGAATAACTGTGGTAATTGCTCTCAGTTGTTGAAAGTAAATTCAACTCATCACCAACTGGAATTGCATGAAATTTATGTTAAAAAATGGAAATAGTAAGGAATTGGAATGTTAGTGGATATAAGCATGCGAATATATTTAAGTTCTAATATCGCTTTTAACACGGACTTTTAGCATTTTCAGCAAGTGAATTTTTCTCCTTGAACTTCATTTGCTCTGTCCTGCCTTTGATAGAGTTTGTTCTGTCCCTTGTAAAAAAAAAAAATCAAATTGGACTTTAACGACCCAATGGCTCCATCACTTAATTCTGTGCAAATTCCTTGCTCTCACACGTCTCAAAATAGCCTTGGGCTTTATAGCCCAATTTTACCAGGGTCTGTGGCCTGGACACAAGGGCAGTGTGGACAACTGTTCCTACCACCAGCGATGCTTATGGATCAGCTTCTGGAACTTTCTCATGGTGGTTTTTAATATCAAACCCAGAATCAGCAAAACCTTGTGACTTTGAGCCAATTCTGGCGGAATTTTTGACAAGCCTGAAGTATTAACTTTCTATCAAATTTTATTACTTTCAAATAAGGACAACTTCCTTAAGTAAGCTAATGGCCAACAGTAGACTCCTTCCCAGAAATTTTATATTAAGTTCACCTTTCTATTAATTGTATAAGTATTACATGTGGTTCATGGTTTCATGGTGATTGTGAACATGATTGGAGAGTGTGCTTTCTTGAGCTGGTTAAAACCTCTTGCAGATAACACTTTTTATTTCTTTAGCAGGTCCCTAAATTCACCCTTAGTCAAGAAACTGCCTGGCCCAACCTCTGTTGCCATACAAGAGTCTTCTGGAAGGGAGTGTCCCTGAGAGGAGAAGGGTACCTGTAAGAGTCAGAGGGAGTGAACCGTGTGAGGATTGCAGGGGGCCTGTGGACAGCCAGGAAAACTGGACCTTACTTAGCCTCCGGGGTCGGTCGTCACAGGGTACGGCTTTATTTTTTTCACCTTTTTATCTTATATTGGAGTACAGTTGATTAACAATGTTGTGTTAGTTTCAGATGTACAGCAAAGTGATTCAGTTACACACATGCATGTATCCATTCTTTTTCAAATTCTTTTCCGGTTTAGGTTATTACATAACACTGAGCAGAGTTCTCTGTGCTATATAGCAAGTCCTTGCTGGTTATCCATTTTAAATATGGTGGTACATACATGTCAATCCCAGACTCTCTAACTATCCCTTCCCCCCAACCCTTCCCCTTTAAACTTTAAACTTCATTCCAGCCCTGGCACATCTGAGGGGCGCCTCATGTTCAGTAAGTCAGTGATTCAATGTATAGGCCATAGGGCTTGGAGACCACACCTCAGGGGACATTGTGGAAGCTTGGGTGTTGACGGGGTGAGGACGCTAGTTTGAAAAATTCCCCCTAAAGGTTTGATATAGTTCCCATGCCTCTTCCCTCCACCTAGACCACTGGAAGAAGCAATGGTGTGTGTGGTTGGGGGTCAGAACTGAGGGCTGTGGGAGCACATCAGTTGCCTACACAACAGCATTTCTCCCTTTCATCTTTCCCTGCTAAGAGAATCTCAGTGTTGTTGGGGCCCGTGATATGCCAGCCTCAGGTGACATACTCTCTTTCCCAGCATCCCTGGAGGCTAGTGGTGAACATAAGTCATGGTTCCTGCCAGTGAGACACAAACTATGACTTTTGTAGGGGTGGAGGTGATGGTGGTGGAGGTGATGGTAGTCGTGGTGGAGGTGATGGTAGTGATGGTGGTGGTGGAGGTGGTGATGGTGGTGGTGGTGATGGTGATGGTGGTGGTGATGGAAGTGATGGTGGAGGTGGTGATGGTGGTGGTGGTGGAAGTGATGGTGGAGGTGGTGATGGTGGTGGTGGTGGAAGTTATGGTGGTGGTGGTGGTGATGGTGATGGTGGTGGTGGTGGAAGTGATGGTGGTGATGGAAGTGATGGTGGTGGTGGTGGAGGTGGTGATGGTGGTGGCAGAGGTGGTGATGGTGGTGATGGTGGTGGTGGTGGGAGTGGTGGTGGTGGTGGGGGTGG
>NC_041215.1:36294331-36301294 GCF_002837175.3 Physeter macrocephalus
GGAGGTGGTGAGGGTGGTGGTGGTGATGGTGATGGTGGTGGTGATGGAAGTGATGGTGGAGGTGGTGATGGTGGTGGTGGTGGAAGTGATGGTGGAGGTGGTGATGGTGGTGGTGGTGGAAGTTATGGTGGTGGTGGTGGTGATGGTGATGGTGGTGATGGTGGAAGTGATGGTGGTGATGGAAGTGATGGTGGTGGTGGTGGAGGTGGAGGTGATGGTGGTGGTGGAGGTGATGGTAGTGATGGTGGTGGTGGTGGAGGTGATGGTGGTGGTGGAGGTGATGGTGGTGGCGGTGGTGATGGTGATCGCGGTGGTGGTGGTGGTGGTGGAGGTGGTGATGGTGGTGGTGGTGGAGGTGATGGTAGTGATGGTGGTAGGGATGGTGATGGTAGTGGTGGTGGTAATGGTGGTGGTCGCGTTTCTGAGGAAGCAGGGACAGATGTAGCTGGATTTTCACCCTTACTGATCACCCCCTTTCAGTGACATATTTGGAGTGGCAGCTCGGTCTTATAACCATGAGGCCGCAAGGATGAGGAAAACATTGGTTTACTAAGGGAGGCAAGTGGAGAGATGGGAGCCTGGGCCCGAGATGCCACAGGTGAGCAGTTGAGCCATTACCAACAGAAGCCTTCCTCTGAGGTTAATACTTCAGGCTTGTCAAATTTCCACCAGAAGTGGCTCAAAGTCACAAAGTTTTGCTGATTATATGAGAAATATCCTGGTTTGACCAACCACTGTTGGTCATTTGAGCTTTCTATTCCTTGCAGTCAAACACAATATTGACAGAAGAATCCTCCTGGGAAATGAGGAGTGCCTGATGTCAATGCATGTAGCAGCCAACATTTTATCTGAGCACCTGCCCTCTCTAATTATGTAATATTCTGCTCTTATAATTTTCATCTCTTCCTTCATATGTTTAATAATTTTGCACGTTTTATAGTACTTATCAGCGTACCCCATTATATGAAGTATCTGGAGGCTGATTCTCTGTGGTCCCCTTTGACTCTTCGCTCCTGATGGCTCATTTCCTGTTTTGTAGTTTTGGTGAGTGAGCTAGGGCTTTTTCCGTGGTACTTATTTGTGACCTGGATAGCCAGGATAGCAATTAAAATTATTTAATTTTGCCAGGTATCCATGGGTTGTTACCAGCCCAAGAACACTTTTCATGTGATTTCTGGTATGTGTGGTACCTAGGTTATGAGGTGCAATAAATCTGAACCCTAAACCTATGTGAGGTGAGCCTTGAGTTTACTAATTCTGAGGAATCTTTTTCCCTACCTTTGAGCTAAAATAGATGTGTCTTTGTTATCCCTTCTTGCAAGGTGCGATTTTCCCTTTCACCAGGTATGGTTAATCAGCTGCCCTGGGAGGCAGGGGATCCTTCCTGAGAAGCCAGCCCCCTGAGAGTGTCAGGCAAACCAGGGCACTGCCCCACTGGCCCCTGTCCACTCGTTCTTCAAGTGAGAAAGATAATTAATAATGCTGACTACACAACTACCCTCCCCTTGCTCAGGCTGCCGTGCTGGGTGGTGTCCGTGTGTACAGAGCCCTGCGGAGGGTCTGGTCTAGGTAAAGCCCGCAGTGCCTTCTGGCTGGGGGTGGCCTCACAGGCCAGCAGCTGTGCCCATGCAACATTCTCAGCACTGGACCCTGTCTGCCGTGGTCCAGCGGGGAGGGGGCTGCTGGAATCAATGCCAGACCTCTCTTTGCCTGCTCTGCTGGTGCCTCCTTACTGGCTGGTGGTGACATAGGGCCAGAGGGCAAAGGAGCCTTCCAAGACCATCCAGTGGGTGGCGGAGGGTGCCCAGGTGGGCAGACAGAAGAGGCTGGCACATGGCTAATATGTCTGGGGTCGGGGCTCTGTACTCAAGCCCCTGTTTGGTCCTTTTCTCCTGCAGACCTGCTTTTTCTCAGTGTAGGGCCCGTGGGTTGGACTCCTGGCTTCTGTCTTTACACATTCGAGGCCAGAAGGAGAGAGGGTTCGAAGCAGTGGTTCTGGCCAGGTGTCCGGCCTGCCCTATCTTTGGGGAGGGCAGGACCCCATGATTGCTGTGTTTGGGTGGAGCCCCTCTCAGAGAGTGGGTCTTCTGTGGGCTTAGCACAAATACCAGTCATCCTTGGCAGGTCTGGACAAATCCAGGGGGCATCACCTGGGCCGTTGACCCCTCACCCTGGTGCCTCCCCACCTGCCCCATGCCAGGCCCTGCCCCGGTCCCTGGGCCACAAGCCCTGGTCTTGGCTGGCCTGTGGGGAAAGCCATGTACTTTTAGGACCAGAAATGTCCACCAGTGGGATCCAGAGTCAAAGCTGGAAAGAAAAGGCCCAAACCCTCAATACCAGGCTGTGGCTGCCAATTTGCTGTCTCTTTCTTGACATCTTGTTTTTGTTTCTCCCCAGGAATATCTTGACGTGAACCTGCCGTGTATTTGGATCACCTCTGGCCTCCGTGTCAAGGCCTACTTCCTCTGTCAGGGTGGGCCTCCCAGGAGCTCACGTCTCTGGCGTGGGGTGTGAAGCGGGGTCTGGGGGGTGTGAAGCAGAGGCCGGGGCCGGAGGCTGCATTTGCTCAGCGTCTGTGTCCCTAAAGTGTGCGGGGCCCTGCACACAAACTATTTCTTGAGTCCTCACCACTACCTCTTGTTATAGATAAAGCAACTAAAGTTAAGCACTAACAGAATTTTCTAGGGATCCGGCAAGCAAGTGGTGAAGCAGGTGCTGGACTATGCAGGTGGATCATATCACACCTGCCTCAAGCCCACAGGGAGGGCCCCCAGACATGTGCCCCGCTGCAGGGCAAGGCTTCTCTGATATGCCCTGGGCCTGGTCTGCACACACGCGTGTACCCAGATGTGCACACATGTGCACGCGCACTCACCCAGACCTCTTGCAAGTGCCCGTACACGTACGCCCACGACTCCCCATCCCGGCCCGCCTCCCCTGGGTCTCTGAACGTCTGTGCCCGCTCCCAGACACCACCCCCGCCTCAGGTGTTGGCCTGGCAACCCCGGTGCCCTGCCCCTTGGTGCCCGGCTTGGCTGCGTCAGGGAGTGGGGATTTGGAGCACAGAAGTAAAGAGAGATTTTTCCCAATTCGAACCACGTCCAGGCCATTGTCTGCAGATGCAGCCCTGTGGCCACCACATTTTCACAAAGAGTGCCTTGCCAAGAAAAAGAGGTGCCTTGCCAGCAGCCGTGAGGGGGGAGGAATACCAGGGAGTTTGGGCAGCCTGGCAGGCCTGGCTTCTGCAGCTTCCGACGAGGGCTCCTGCCAGAGCAGCGTCTGCAAGGGCGGAGCTGGCAGATGTGGCAGCCTGGGCTGGTGGGGCTGGCGGGTGACGGTCCCCTCCCAGAGCGGCCAAGCCTACTCCTCAGGCGCCCTGGTCCTGGCCCGGCTCGGGGAGCTGCACCCCTTCAGGACTTCAACGCCTCACTCCTTCTATTCTTTCTTTCTTACAACAATTATTTTGATTTTGTGAACAGGCAGAGTATTCACCGGCTCAAATGCCAAGAGCTGTGAAAGGCTCCTGGTGAAGGGTCACCTTCCTCCCTATAGCAGCTGATATCACACATTTCTGCGTATCCTTCGAGAGATATTCTCTGCCTAGTCAAGCAAATATTGCGTAAATTCCCCCTTTTGCCAATTTTTGCAGAAAAGGCAGCACACTCCACACGCTGCTTGCCGCATTGCTTTTGTCCTTCAGCAACGCTATAGAAGAGCCTGCTCTGTGTCAGAGCATAATGTGGAGATTCCTTATTAGTTTTGCACTTCCATCATCATTCACGGTGTGGAGGAATCATGATGAACTTAACCAGGGTTGCACCTGGTTTTCCAAACTCCTGTGTGCAGCTCCCACCAGTCCCGAGGAGTTTGGCTTTAACGCAGGTGCAGAGAGTGTCCAGTGCTGCGGCCGGTCCAGAAGGAGGAGGGAACCCACAGGCCACTGGTGATAATGTTCGGTGAAGAAGCGCGGGGCTCGCTGCTGTGTGTCGGCCCTAAGGACGCTGTGTGGGAAAGACCCCACATTCACGTGGACACACGAAAGATGAGAAGCAACGCTGGGTTAGGTTGGGGGGTGGTTTTTACCCACTTTCTTAAGAGCAATGTCATGATGGCAAAGGAGTGTTTCCAAAGGATGTTTATAATGTAAACAAATTACATTTACAAATATAAGGTCTATGTGTAACGCCCACCCTCTTGACCCCTCGGTCCCTGTGGGATGGGGACTGTCCCTGCCCAGCCCCCCATGCCCAGATCTGTGTGCTATGCTTCTCTGCTAGGTCTCTCCATGCTCAGACTTTCACTCCATTACCTGCCCTTCTCCCATCAGCATCATCAGGGCTTTCAGGACCATTTCAGCACCTTTGTGCCCCTCGGGAAAACCAGCCATCGTGTAGGTCAGTTCTAGGGCTCTGTTTTCCAAAGCAGGGGAAAGGGAGGAAACCAAGATTTAATGAGCATCTAACTGTGCACCAGCGTGAAGGGAAAATAAGGACTGAATTATAGGGTGAAGTCAGTGGTAAATTGGTTTCAGAAATCATGTCATAAAGTCTGACACATTATTGAAAGTGGGCAGCAAATTTGAAACTGAATTTCTTTCTGGCCAAAGCAGATTAGCTTAGAAAACACAGACCTGTGAATATATGCATTCTTGATTTGTAAAAGAGGTGGCAAAGCAGTAGTAAAGGAAGGTTTTTTTTTTTTTAAATAAACGGTGCTGGTTATTGAGTATCTAATTGGAAAACAAACAAACAAATAAAACCTTGACCCCCATCTTGCACCAGACACACAAAAATCAACTCTATGTGGATTTAGATTTAAATGGGAAAGGCAAAGTAATCTAGGTGTGTCAGTCAGGGTCCAACCAGAGAAGCAGAGCCAGCAAGGGATCATATATGTGTGTGTGTATAGATTTATTACACAGCTTACACAATCGTGGGGACATATAGCTGACAGGGTCTCATATCCAGCATATATAAAGAACTCTTACAAGTCAGCAAGAAAACACAAATACCACAATAGGAAATTGGGAAAGAGACTTGAATAGGTACTTTGAAAAAAAGTAAATCCAAAAAATGGCCAGTAAGAACGTGAAAAGGTATTCAACCTCATTAGTCAGATAAATGCAGATTAAAACCACAATGAAATACCTCTGGTAGCTTTAAAATCTGCCCACAAATTCTTGAATAGTCAGCTTTTCAATAGGTAGAACTTAATCCCCCTGTCCTTGAGTGTGGGCTGGACTCACTTTTTAAAAAAAATTATTTTTTTATTTACTTATTTATTTTAATTTTATTGAAGTGTAGTTGATTTACAAAGTGTTAATTTCTGCTGTATAGCAAAGTGATTCAGTTATACATATATACATTCTTTTTCATATTCTTTTCCATGATGGTGACTCACTTTAAATGAAAGGATATGGCAAAGGTAATGGTGTGTCACCTCCAACACCAGGCTGTAAAAGACACTATGGCCTCTCCCCGCCCGCCCCCCCTCGGTTCACTTGCTGGGGAAACCTGATGTCTTGTTGTGAGGACAGTCAGGCAGCGCTATGGAGAGGCACAAGTGGTGAATAACCGAGGCCTCCTGCCCTGACGTGAGTGGGCATCTTAGAAGCAGTTCCTCCAGCCCCAGTCAGGCCTTTGATGACCGCAACCCTGGCTGATGTCTCGACTGCAATCTCCTGAGACACTCTGAACCAGAGCTACACAGATAAGCCACACCTGACATCCCGACCCACAGAAACCCTGAAGTCACAAATGCTCGCTGTTTTAGGGTACTTTGTTATGTGGCAGTAGCTAACTAATACAGCACCTTCACTCACCAGAATGGTTAACGTTACAAAGACTGACAATACCAAGTGTTGTTGAGAATGTGGAGCAACCAGAACTCACAAACTGCTGGTGGGAGTGTAAATGGGTACGATCATTTTGGAAAACACTTTGGCATTATTTCTATTTCTATTATTTTCACATAATTGAAGGCCTCCATTTTCAATAACCCAGCAATTCCACTTATAGGAATATACCCAACAGAAAAGTAGATATATGTGGACTTCAGGATGCAGGTCCAGAACATTATTGAGAGCACTATTTGTAATAGCCCCAAATGGAAAATGGACCCAAAAGTCAATTCACAGTTCATTCTTACAGTGGAATACTTAAGCAATGAAAATTCATGAATTATGGCTGCATGCAGTAACATGAATAGGTCTCACAAGCATAACTTTGGGTGAAAGTAGCCTGACACAAAAGTACAAATTGTAGGTTCCACTTAAATGAAGTTATCTTTGGTGAGGTGCGGGGCCCCAGGGGCTTCCAGGGAGTTGGCAATGTTTTCTTTCTCTGGGTGGTGGTTACATGGGTGTTTACTTCACTGTCTGCATGTTTTTTGTTCTGTGTCTTTTTCTGTGTGAATGCATACTTTAAAAAGGATTCTGAAAAACCCCAACAAATCAACAGCATAATGACAACAGAACCCTGGTTTCCTGGGCCTGTCTTAACAGCCCTCAGCAGACAATCCTGATGGGCCAAACCACACAGCCGGGCCTGCGGCTCTCAGGTGGGTGTGATCTCCAAGAGTCCAAGGAATGTGCGTTCTCCGGGCATTCCTCCACGAATAACGCTCCTTTGACTGAAGCTGGAGAACAGAGAGTTTGAGGTCTGTCCTGACGTGCTGGCCCTCAGCGTGGCTGACCGGTGGGATGGCGATGGAAGGACATCACCTCAAGGAGGTGATGTCACCTGCTTCTCGTCTGAATCCACGTGACTTCCTGCCCATGATGGGAGCTGCCCAGTGTGTCCCTGGTGATGGACCATGTTCCCAGGTTGTGCACTCCCATACTGTGGAAAGGGGACCTGAAAGCTGCCCACCATGAGGCATGGCTGTGGGAGAGTTAGGCTGGGCATTTCCAAAGCTGAAGTTACACACACACACACACACACACACACACACACACACACACGC
>NC_041215.1:36301721-36331893 GCF_002837175.3 Physeter macrocephalus
CGAGCACTTCCAACTGGGCATTTCCAAAGCTGAACATACACACACACACACACACACACACACACACACACACACACTTCGTATTATGTGCTTAACAGAGTAACTGGCCTTCTTCAGGACAAGATTGAAGAATGGGCTGAGGTGACTTATGGTGTGTGTTAGTCATTGCTCCTGTCACCTCCCCTGTCCCCCTCTGCTCAAGGAAGCAGTGCAGGCTGCTCTGGCCCAGGGGAGGCCATTGTGGTACCATGCGGGCGTCTGACCACGTGGGCTGGCCAGCGACCTGCAGAAGGGGGGTTGGTGGTTCATGAGCCAATCTGATGGGGTCGCTCTTTGGTCCCTGCTCCTCCAGAGCCCTGAGGCAGCAACCCGCGTGAAATGTGCACCAGAGGGTCAGACTTTGTTCCTTCTCAAAAGTTGGGGGAGGGCTTCCCTGGTGGCGCAGTGGTTGAGAGTCCGCCTGCCGATGAAGGGGACGCGGGTTCGTGCCCCGGAAGATCCCACATGCCGCGAAGCAGCTGGGCCCGTGAGCCATAGCCTCTGAGCCTGTGCGTCCGGGGCCTGTGCTCCGCAACGGGAGAGGCCGCGACAGTGAGAGGCCCGCGTACCGCAAAAAAAAAAAAAAAAAAAAAAAAAAAAAGTTGCAGGACACCTCCAGTCCTACACCCAGCTCTTCCAGGCCATCCCTGGTCCCAGTGGCCCAGGCAATCACAGCCAGGCCTCATCACCATCCACGTTCAAGAGAAAGCAGACTGCCTTCCTGGCAGAGGAATAAGGCAGAAAGCAGAGTAGGGCAGCCCCACTGAGTATCAGAGAAGAGTCTTTTGTGTTTGTTTGCAAGAAACAGAAAGTCTACCTCAAATTGGCTTATACAATAAGGATCACTTTTAAAAAATAAAGATATAATTCACATACCATTAAATTCGCCATCTTAACGTGTACCTTTTGGTGGTTTTTAGTATATTCACAGAATTGTGCATCCTTAACACTAAGTGCAGAAATTTTCATAACCCCTCTGCCCCCTAAAAGAAACGCTATACCCATTAGCAGTCACTCTCCCCCACCCCACCAATTCCTTTCTTCCTCCAGACCATGGCAAGTATGAACCTACTTTCTGTTTCTTTGGATTTCATGTAAAATGGAAGTCTTCCGGGGCTTCCCTGGTGGCGCAGTGGTTGAGAATCCACCTGCCGATGCAGGGGACGCGGGTTCGGGCCCCGGTCTGGGAAGATCCCACATGCCGCGGAGAAACTGGGCCTGTGAGCCACACCTACTGAGCCTGCACGTCCGGAGCCTGTGCTCCGCAACAAGAGAGGCCGTGACAGTGAGAGGTCCGCACGCCGCGATGAAGAGTGACCCCCGCTCGCCGCAACTAGAGAAAGCCCTCGCACGGAAACGAAGAACCAACATAGCCAAAAATAAATAAATAAATAAATAAATAAATAAATAAAATAAAATAAAATGGAAGTCTTCTGTATCTGGCTTCATTCACTTAGATCTTCAAGGTTCATACATGTTGTAGAGTGTATCAGTACTTCGTTCATTTTTATTGCCAAATAATATTCCGTTGCATGGATATGCCACATTTTGTTCATTCATTCATCAGTTGATGGACACTTGGGTTGTTTCCACTTTTAAGCTATTATGAATAATGCTGCCATGAATATTTTTGTACAGATGTTTGTGTAGACAAATTTTCATTTTTCCATTCATATATACAAACTATGAGTGGAATTTCTGGATCAAATGGTGACCCTGTAACTTTTTGGTAACTTTCTGGTAACTTTTTGAGGAGCTGTCAGACTGTTTTCCAAAGTGGCTGCACCATTTTGCACTTCCATCAGCAGTTCATGAAGGTTACAATTTCTTCACATCCTCACCAACACTTGTTATTGTCTGTCTGATTAGAGTCATCCTCGTGGGTGTGAAGTGATATTTCATTGTGATTTTGGTTTGCATTTCCCTTATGACTAGTGATGTTGAGCATCTTTGTGTGTACTTATTGGCCATTTGTATATCTTCTTTGGAGAAATGTCTATTTAAATCTTTTCCCCATTTTAAAATTAGTATTTTTTTTTTATATTCTGGATATAAACTTTTATCTATTATATGAGTTATAAATATTTTCCCCATTCTGTGGTTTGTCTTTTCACTCTCTTGACAGTGCCCTTTGACGCACAAAAGCTTTCATTTTGAGGAAGTCCAATTTACCTATTTTTAACTTTAGTCACTTGTGCTTTAGGTGTCATATCTAAGAAATCGGTGGCTAAGGTCGTGAAGATGTACACCTGTTTACTTCTAAGATTTTTATAATTTTAGCTCTACCATTTTGGACTTTGATTCACTTTGAGTTAATTTTTGTATATGGTGTGAGGTAGGGTACCAAATTAATTCTTTTTCCATGTGGATATTCAGTTGTTCAAGTACCATTGGTTGAATTGACTTGGCACCCTTATTGAAACTCCATTAATCATATCTGTATGAGTTTATTTCTGAAATCTCAATTCTGTTATATCTATCTATCTATCTATCAAACCTTATGCCATACCATACAGTCTTGATTACTGTAACATAGTAAGTTTTGAGATTGGGAATTGTGAGTCATCCAGATTTGTCCTTTTTTCCATGATTGTTTTGGCTATTCTAAGTCTCTTCCATTTCCATGTGAATTTTAGGATCAAAGTGTCCATTTCTGTGAAAAAGGTAGTTGGAATTTTGATAGGGGTTGCATTGAATTTGTGGAGCAATTTAGGGAGTATTCACATTTTAATGATATTAAGTCTTCCAATCCATGAATGCCAGGTGTCTCTACATTTACTTAGGTCTTCTTTAATTTCTTTCAACAACGTTTTGTAGTTTTCAATGCACAAGTCTTACACTTTTGTTAAATTTATTCCTAAGTATTTTATTTTGTTTTTGCTGCTGTTGTCAATAGAATCGTTTTCTTTCATTTTTGGATTGTTCATCACTAGTATATAGAAATAAACTGACTTTTGTATGTTGATCTTGTATCCTGTAACTTTGCTGAATTAGCTTGAATAGGTTTCTTTTTGGTATGTATTTCTCAGGGTGTGTACAAGATCATGTCATTTGCAAGTAGATAGTTTTACTTCTTCCTTTCCAATCTGGAAACCTAGAACCTTCAGTAAACTGTTGACTGGAAGGGTTTCCTTTTGAAAGAATCCTTTCTGGAAGCCCTGACTGAGAACTTCTGCCTGTGTACCATTGGCCAGAATTAGTTACATGTCTCCTCTGTTGCAAGGGAGGCTGGGAAATGTAATTTTTCTCTTGGGCACATTGCTGTGCAAAATCAAATTTCTGTTTCTGAGAATAATAGAGGAAAGAATGGATATTTTTGCAGGCACCCAGTGGTCCCTGCCCCATAGTCTCTTATAAGTAAAATTCAAAAACTCTGCCTTCATTTCTCTGTGATTCTCCTTCTGTACTCAATTATATGGCCAGTCTCCTCTCAGGCTGATTTCTGTCATGGTAGGAAATGCCTGTTGCAATTCCAGGCCTCACTCCTGCACAGTTACATGATCTAGAACTAGAGAAAGCCCCGTGTCTTAGAATTCCTGCCAAAGTGCGATTCCCTCTTATCAGATGAGCTTGGGCCACATGCTCACACCTGAAGTGATCACTGGGGCCCAGTGGGTGGGATGTGCTGTTTGGATCAGCCTAGGTCACATGCTTCACCTCCTGGAGCTGGGGGCAAGCAGAGAGGTAGGTCCCACTATGTTCACTCCACCCCTGCGGGTCTGGCATTGGGCTTGAGAACCTGGGAGCTCACCGTGCATTAAGAGCATAGCTGCATTCTCTTTCCCGGCTGTTAAACCTGGTGGGCTTAGACCCATTGCCCAGTGGACCCTCACCTCCGCCTCCACCAGACAGGGGTCTGGCAGACCCTCTGACTGCCCCAGCCATCCCGCAGCTCTGGGACGATTGTGAAGGTTTCCAAAGTTCGGTGTTTGTGAGACAAGCTTCGATGGCAATGCCTTATTTTACTCAAGGAGTAACATATGCGTGTAAATCGAGTATTTGAAACGCACACTCTATTTTTCCCTCTTTCAGCTTTTTCAGAGGTGCATTAGTGTTGTTTCTGACTGTGTATCTGAGGCTTGCAGGTTCTCGCACTTGAACTCCAGGTCTTGGTGGCTGAGAGCTGTGGGGTCAGGCAGGCCTGGGGCAAATCCTGGCCTCGCTGTACCAGCTGGCAACTTTGGGCATGTTACTTGGCGTTTCTAAGCCTTTGTTTCCTCACTTATTTTAGATATATATATATATATATATATATGGGGGTGGGTTCTGCTTATCTCGCGGGGGTTTGGAAGAGCAAATGGGATGGTTTGTGTAAAGGGCATTTGACACATTTTAAAGTCAGTACAGGGCGGAGTGATGACAAAGACGAAGTGGTGCTACAGCAGACATGTACTTACTTGGCGTTTCTAAGCCTTTGTTTCCTCACTTTAGATATATATATATATATATATATATGGGGGTGGGTTCTGCTTATCTCGCGGGGGTTTGGAAGAGCAAATGGGATGGTTTGTGTAAAGGGCATTTGACACATTTTAAAGTCAGTACAGGGCGGAGTGATGACAAAGACGAAGTGGTGCTACAGCAGACATGTACTGTTTGCTCATTCATGCTCAGCCCTGAGAGCTGCTAATTCCTCCTGTTTAATGGTCTGACTCTTCATTTCCCCATTGCTGACTATGTTCCTGCAAATGAAAATGTGACTTTTAGTTACTGATCACTAAAACCAAACCACCTTCACACTGCTTGGGCCAAAAGGGCATTTATTGGCTTTTGCCTGCGACCCCCGGTGAGGGGGAGGGGAGGATGGCAGGGGAGAGGGGTCTGGGGCAGGGGGTAGGGTACACCCATCCCAGTGGTACTAGACATGGGGGATGGGGGAACTTTCTGGGCAGAACACGCAAAAAAAAAACAGGGACCAGGTCATCTGGCCCCTCTGGGACACAGGAAACCTCGCAGCTTGGAGTTTTTAGCTGGATGATCAAAAGGAGCTTACCCTCTGTAGCCATTGTTTCCTGCACAGGGTGCCCCTCAGGGCAAGCCCGGGACCGTGGTTTCACCCTCAGTGTCTTCTGTGCCCTGGGGGCCCCCAAGGTCCTCTCTCCCAGTCCCAGGGCTGGTTCACACCTTTGCACGGACTTTCCAACCCCGGGACACTTGTCCATCCTCACAGGCACCAGGCATTCCTGCCCCTCCTCCCCCCGCCGACCAGTGCGCTGGATGATGCCTCCCCTGGGCCAGGCTGCTGTCTGCACCCTGAGGTCCCTCCACCCTCAGGGTTTCCCTGCCCATCCCCCACTAGGGAAGGCAGAGCAGCCTTCATCTTCTTGGGGCTCCCAACTCCGAGACCAGAGCTGGGCTGTGGAGGCGCTGGGTAAAAGCATGGTGAGCTGGCTGGGTCAGGGTGGTCACGAACCAACTGGGCTTTGGCCTGGCAGCTCCTCGCCCGCTACAGGTTGGTCTCAGGGTCAGTGCATAACCTCACGTCTAGCCTATCTGGCTTAGTTGGTGGCCTTCCAGAGAGATCGTCCCCTGTAAATCATTCTTCAAACTGCCAGCCTCCCTCTACTCCATTGTGGGGCTCTGGGGTCCTCTGGGAGGAGTGTGGCTCAGAGCAGACCAGGGTGGCCGGGTCAACGGGCTGATCACAGCCGCTTCCATCAGACACCAGGTCTCCTGACAGCAGAGCCCAAGCTCTCCGGCTTCCAGCCCCTTGCAGAGGGCCTGCTCTTTCCGCCTCTCCAGACCTGTGGTTACTGCTCCTTCAGCCCTCCTGCTGCACATTCTGTCTGACCATCCAGTGGACTCTCCCCTTGCTTGAGTCTCCACCAGGGTCTCCCCTGTCAGGCTGGCACTCTGGAAACCAGGTCCTCGGCTTCCTGTGTTTTGACTGTACCCAGGGCTGTCCTTTGCACATTTTTTGGTCAGGGGTGATGTAGAGCAGTGGTTCTCAAACTTTCTGATCTCAGGACCCCTTTACATTCTTAAAAACTGCTGAGGACCCCAAAGAGCTCCTGTTAATGTATGTTCTATCCAGGGCTGCGCTGTACTGGAGCTGTCTCTCACCAATTGGCTGCAGGTGATTGTGAGCTCTTTTTAAGACTCTGTTCAGGGACATTACCTTGGTAGCTTAAAATCGGCCATGGTAAGAATATTTACAATATGGAAACTGGCAAATGCTACGTATCAGGACTTTACTGTATGGATACCTGGTTGTTTAACACTTACCAGCAACATGGTTACCTCTATCTGTGTTCACTATCTCACAATTTAAAATTGGGAAATTTGTAAAACATAGGAATACACAGTATACATTTCATTAGCTATCAGAGTGAGGATGTATTACATGTCATCAGCCTCTGAAAAATGCCTGGGCTTATTTGTGAGAGAATGACAGTGAAAAAGGCAAATAATGTCTCAGTATTATTATGAAAATGATTTTGATATTTCAACTGCCCTGGAAAGGTCAGCCCAGGCCTCCCCAGACAGCATCATAAATTTTACAGTATCATGGATATCTATCTCTTTTATGAATTGAATGTTTGCGTTCCCCCAAATTCATATGTTGAAATACTAACCTTCAATGTGATGGTATTAGGAGGTGGAGCCTTTGGGAGATGATTAGGGCCCAAGGGTGGAGCCCTCATGAACAGAATTAGTGCCCTTATAAGAGGATGCAGGAGAGAGAGAGATGACACCTCCCCCCCACCCCACCTCCTGCCCTGCCTGCTTCCGCCCAGCCATGTGAGGATACAGTGAGGAGATAGTCATCAAAAAACAGGAACAGGAGCTGCCCATGAGGAGTGCCCTGGGAGGGGAAGAGGGTCCTTCCTGGAACTTAGAGGGCCCTTTAGGTGGGACATGGTCCTTGCAGGGCTTGGCCAAGCAGGCCAAGCTTACTGCTCTGGCCCAAGCTTCGTTAAGCAGGGAGAGGACTAAAGAGGGGCCGGCCCCTGGATGCTGCCCATCCTGTGAGTCACTGTGACCCCCATGTGTGGTGGTTTTGAGCCCTGTTGTGGACTCCCATCAGGAGGGCTGGGCTCCGGGTAGGAGGCTGCAAGAGCAGATGGGGCACACATGGGCAGGGGCCCCTAGGACCACTTCCCTGACACCAGCAAGGGGCCTTGCCTGAATACCACCTTAGAAGGGGAGGACGCACCTTGCCAGGGAGGCCCTTTCCCTCAGCCCTAATCCTCCAGCCAGCCCAGGTGAGGAGAGCATGGATAGCAGAATGAGTTTTAATGAGACTGGATACATGGACACTTTTCTTTTGGGCTGGATTTTCTTGGTGCTTGAATGTGTGCCCAAAGGGAGATTTGACACACATGCCTGAAAGCAGTGATTGGAGGAGAAATAAACGCAATTTGTACTCAAACCACTGACACCAGACTCATCGGTCAGCTCAATGCAAGAACTTCCCTTCCTACCTCACCAGGCACCGACGAAGAATGCAAGGAGGGTCTCTAGTATAGGCAGATGTGCCAGAAAGAAAGCAGTTGTCCAGTCGGCTGTCTCCTATCTGCCACCCCGTCTGCCGTGTCCTGTCTGCTTTTCCCCGTCTGCTGTGCCCTGGCTGCTGTGTGTCCCCTGCTGTACCTTTCTTCCCTCCCTTGTCTACTGTGGAGAGCACACACCTACTTGCAGGAGGTAGTCCAGCCCAGTCTCAGGGACATAATCTACGCTTAATGCCAGACCAGTTTCTGGGGGTTCATCAGGGACATGGATCTTTTGGTGGGTGTGCCCTCTCTTTCCACCAGCCCCTGACTTCTCAGGGCCGATGACAGGGAGGGCTTTCTGGATGAGCTGAATTCAGAAGAGCTCTTTAGGAAAAATAGGAGTTTGTCAGGGGTCAGGAGGAGGGCGTCTGACTAGGGTTTCTGCCGTGCCCCCTTGTTTCCACTTTTTGGATCAGGAGGCTGACCTGGGTGGGGGTCCCTCCTGGAGATCATGCCCTGGGGTGGGGTGGGGTGACTGAAAACTGCATTATTGGGGTGACAGGGCCAGCGTTCACCCTTGGAGCTGGCCCACTGGGCACACAGGCAGCTTTGGGGTGTGCACAAGAAATCCCAAGGCTGGACTCTGTGGGGATGGGGTGGGGTGGTGGTGGGGTAAGCATGAGTTCCACCCTGTCTCTGGGAGGGGGGAGGGTTGGGTTTGCTTTCCAGGCCCCACTCCCCACTCTCTCACAGTCCCAGGAGGCTGGGGAAGGCAGGCAGAGGCCTGAGACGGGTGCATTTTTGGAATTCCAAGCATGTCTGTTTCCTATCCAGGCCCCACTCTGCCTGGAAGTCAAGAGCTGTGCAAGCCTTGGCTCCAGGCTCCTGGTTAGTCCCACCCCAAGGGTCGGGGCAGCGGGGCGGGCGTGGGGAGGTTATTCCAAAATTGCCAGATGGAACCTGTCCAGCCAGGCCTTCCCAGACCACCCACCGGCCTCTGCAGGGGTGCAGGGCTGTTCTCCTCCCTGGCCTCTCCAGCGCTGGGGATGGTGGCAGGAGACTCTGCCCCAGGGCACGCGGGGCCGAGAAAAAGGCCACAGAAAATGATATCACATAATTTAGGCACCAAAATATCATTGTTTTGAAAAGAGATTTACATGGGACATCACATTGAGATGTTTAATGGAAACATTATTTTAAAAGCTCGATTTTCTCTTATTCTTAAATTTTGGTTATGATTATTCTTAGGCAAAGATGATGAAGTTGATGATGTGTGTGTGTGTGTGTGTGTGATGACACTGACAAAGCTGGATAACTGGCTCTGTGATATGAACCCAGAAAGGGTCACTTTTGAAAGAAAAGTCTGCCTGCTCATCAATTTCTCTGGGCACCCTGTGAGGCTGGGTGCTGGGTGTTGGCCTGGGGTCTCTCCTTCTTGCCATGGGGGAGGGGGTTCTTCTTCTTCAGCTGATCACCTGCCCACCCTGCTGATCCCTCTTTACGAGGGATTGGGCTGTGAGAACAGCAGCTCTTTCCTTGACTCTACCACGTCCTGCCTTTTTCTTGCCGGATTTGCCACTACCATCTGCAAAGTCTCTGTAGGATGTGCACATGGTTGAGACGGGCAGAGAGAGGCTGCGGTTTAGAGGCTGTGGACACCTGCACATGGTCAGAAGGGGTCCTCTTGTGTGAGGGTTTTTCTGAAATGTGACCTTGGCTTTCCCACCCACCTATGGGGAAGCGGGGGCCAGAGACTTGGATGAAGAGGGCCCGGGACCTGCAGTTCCCCTAAGACTCCATGATCTCTGCCCTCTGTTACTGGCGAGTCTGGCTGGAATTCAGCTCCAAGGCCCTCCTCCTCCTCCCTCCAGGTCAGCCAGGGAGTAGAGTCTTGCTGGCCCAGTCCCAGCTTAACGGGGCTGCACTCCAGGTCAGCTGTCCCTGACAGCACCCTCGTGTGGGAACTCTGATGTCCCCCTCCCTGCCGGCAGATCTGGGAATGGCTGTCTGCAGCTGAAATTGACCTTGCATTCCTGGCCAGGTGCACCTCCTCTCAGAAGCCATTCCGAGTTCCCTGCAGAGGGGCAGGCCTGCCATTTAGCCTGCCACCGGGCTTCAGACTCTTCCGGTGTGAGCCTGCCTTGTTGCAGCCCCACCTGTCCCGGGTTCCCAGACTCTGGGTGATGGCTCACCCCTACTCTTTTGTGAGAGCTCAGCCTGGTACCTGCGGGACACTGCATGGCCACTGCTTCCTGGCTGGGTCCATGAGTTCTTCCTACTAGCCTCAGCCTGGGGGTGGTGGACAGGGGCCCCTCAGGTTCATCCCTTCACTGGGAAGGGACCTTTGGGAATTGTATTGTTTATCTACCACCAATCTTGGGGTAACAAGCCACCCCAAGATTGAGTAGCTTAAAAATAACAATAATCTGTCTTCCTCATAAATATTCAAATTGGGCTGCTCACGGCACCAGCTGAGGGGGCCTGTCCAAGATGGCGCATGTGCATGGCACTTTGGTGCTGGCCATCAGCTGGGAGCTCGGCCTGGGCTGTGGGCCTGGGGTCTTGATGCCTCTCCATAGGCTGCTTGGGCGAGCAGGACAGCTGGGTTCCAAGAGTGAGTGTCTCTAGAAAACAAGGTAGAAGGCTTAAAAGTCACCTCCCATCACTTCTACCACTTGCTATGGATTGAAAGTCTCAAAGTTTGACTCAGGTGCACAGAGTGAGGACATCGGCTCCGCCTCTTGGTGGTGAATGGCAAGGTTCTAGAAGAGCATGTGGGATGGGAGGTACTGTTGCAAGAAACTAAGATCTGCCACGGGGATGAAAATGCGGTAGGCAGCCTCTGAGATGGTCCCAAGAATCCCCTCCCCCTGGGATCTGTACCCTTGTGTAATGTCCTCCTCTTGAATGTGGGTGGGGAGTTCATGGCTCACTTCTAAGGAACAGGACACGGCCAAAGGGATGGGATGTCACTTCTGAGATTCGATTGCAAAAGGCTGTAGCTTGTGTCTTGGGTGCCTTCTCTTGCTCTCTGTTGGGTCACTCATCTGGGGATATGGGCTGTCATGTCAAGGAGGAGCCCCGTGGAGAAGCCCACGTTGCAAGGGACCACGTGTGTCAAAAACCACGTGAGAGAGCTTGAGAGCCGAGCCCCCAGTCAAACCCCTGGATGAGACTGCAGCCCCAGCTGAGAGCTTGACTGTGTCCTCATGAAAGACCTTCACCAGAGGCTAGGCTGAGTCCAGATTCTGACCCATGGAAACTGTGGGATAATAAACGTAAAAGACATTTTAAGCTCTCAATTTTCATGTAATTTGTTACATAGCAGTAGATAACAAAAATTTTGCCTGTCCCGTGGCTCCAAATAAACCATGGGTCATAGTGACAACTGTGTTGTCATAAAAAAAAATTGTTTGAATGAAGAGTGAGGGAAGGAAAGAAGAACACAGTATTTTGGGGATAAGGTTTCTGCATCTGGAAAGAGGTGTTTTTGCCAGGCTCCCGGCTCTCCACCAATTTCCTAGTTCATTCATATGATCCCCCCAGCATCTGCTGGGCACCATCCCTCGGCCGTGCAGTGCTTCGGACAGACCCACGTTTCTCCAGTGCTGGTGGTGAGACAGGTGGGTGAGCATCCTGTTTGGGGCAGGCAAGGTTGTGGGAGAGAGGGCGTTGTGAGTCCTGCCTGGGGAAAGTCCCCGGAAGGGGGACGTCTAGGGGGGCTGCAAGGAGGCACGGTTGTGTGCAGAGTCTGGGGGAGGAGGGTCAGGTTTGGGGGTAGGGGTTGGGAGAAAGACTCGCCACTCGCTGCTTGGCTGGGACAGGTGGCTGAGACTTTCCCCCGGAGCTACTTTCCCTTTGCAGAGGAGAAGCTGGTGGGAGCTGGAAGCACACCTTCTGGTCTGTAGTAGAGGTGATGTTTTGGAGGGTTTTGGCAGCCGGACCTGGGCACTGTGTCAGAGGTTGTCGTGGATGAGGGAGGGTGCAGCAGATGCCAGGGCTGCAGCTCCTCTTCATGGGCCGGAGGATGCTTTCCATGTTTTGGGGTGAGGGGACGGCCAGTCCTGGAATCCCTCCCTGTAAGGGGAAGCCCCGACTCCCCACCGCGTGCTGGCCCCTCCCCAGCCTCCAACACTGGTTTACCCACCAGTCACCCTGAAATGCCTGCAGTTCTTGGAGTGGCCAGGCTGTTCCCGGTGCTCTGTGCAGATGCTTCCCCGTTCCCTGGGATGCTCCTTCCCCAGCTGTCATTGTGATCTGTTCAGGTGTCTCCTCCCTGCTGAGGTAGAGGGGACCCACCCCATTCCTCCCTGCCTGGCAGCGTCTCTATTTCCCCCACATTGCTAGGTCCTCCTTCCAGACGCAGGGCTGCTCAGATGGTGCCTAGTGGGCCTGGGCCTCCTTAGCCAACTTCCCTGTATCCGGATGTCCTACCTCCGCTGTGCAGACACCCCAACCTGAGAGCCTACCACTGACTCATTCTGAGGCCCTTCTTTGCATGAAAACAGAGTGTTCCGGAAATGGAAGCTGGTCAGAAATGAGGCCGGTCTCTGGTCTCCTGACCCCCACCCCACTCTCCCTGGAAGACACGCTCCCCTCTACCTTTGGTACGTTTTCTTTGCTCCTCCCCTTTCGTGGGTTGGACCTTGAACCAATGTCCTCACACTTGTGTATCCGAGTCACACCTATTCTGCTGATGGAGACTCCAAATTTTGTCAGTCACTGAAGTTCACAGGCCTGGGACCTCCCGAAGGGAAGTTAATTCACATCTGGAGAGATTCCTGGGGTCCCTTGTGGAAAGATGCTACGTGTAGGAGATACTCTTTGAAAAACTGATTATAGAACTCCCCTCCTGAGACCTTATAATTAGACAACTGTTGCTGAACTTGAGTAGCTGCAACTTAAACATCCAACTAGACTGTAATTAAGTCGGGACTCCTGGAACCGGAGGCCCACTGCTTTTGCAGTTGAGGAGAGGAGAATTCTACTCATTACAGGAACGTACTTAGGTTCCAGGAACTTTGCCAATTATTTTTTTCTGTAATTTAAATGTGGTTTTAATCTCCCTCCTTGCAATTCCTTGTTAGGTGAATTGAAATGTCTTCCTGTCTCTTTACACTTCTCTGGTTTTTAATTGATCAAACATCCTGTAGCTAAATCCACATGTAGAAGTTGAGTTTGAACAGCCTTGGTTCAGCCCCTGTCCCAGAAGCAGACTCCGAGAGGACGTGTGTGGGGAGCCCCACTGGGCGGATGGGTTGTAGCATGAGTGGAGCCAGGCCCGGGCGTCTAACCTGGGGCTGCCGGGAGCTGGCCTGATGCCCCAGCCCCAGTTCCTCTTCCTGAGCACACCTGGACTACGTTTCCCAGCCTCCCTGGCTGTAAAGCTGGGGTGGTGTGACTGTGCTTTGGTCAATGGGATGTGGGCTGAGGCCAGGGGCAGGCCCACCTTCAGGCCTGGCTGAACGACATCCTGTGTGGTTCTCCACACTTTCAGGGATTGACCAACAGAATGCAGGGGGTCCAAGGGAGGACCCTAAAGACCCCCAATGACAGTGCCCTCCCAGAATGGCAGGAGCTGGCCAGGAGAGTCACAGACTAGAGCATCTGCACTGGGTTTGAATAAATAAGGCACGAGCATTTTTTTCGTATTAAGCAAGACTTTTCAGTTGTTACAGCATCCAGCAGTAATAAACCTGACTCATACATGGAGACTCCATTTTCTCACCCGCAAAATGGATAGAATGGCGCTTTCTCCAAACCACCTCCCAGGGCTGTTGAAAAGGCAGACGGTGGATGAGAAAACCTGCAAAGAAGGAACTGCGTTGAACTCTTAAAGTTCGTATTTACATGCTATGCTTTATGTTCAAAATGGTGCTTCACGTGCGGTTCACAACTGGCCAGACAGATATCTGGGGCCCGAGGTAGTGGGTGGGTGTGGGCGGAAGTCTGAGCAGCTGAAGCTCTAGGATGTGTGGAGATGGAAGTGATGGTCACATGTCCCTTGGGGGCGGGAGGCCTGGGCCCTTCCTCTCCCCCGCTGTCTTCCCTCTCTCAGTCCTGGCCATCCTGAGGCAGGAGGTAGATGGGCCCCAGGCTGAGAAGCTCGAGTCTGTCCCCTGTGGACCAGATGCTCCAAGATAAAGATAATGGAGGAGGCAGAGAGGAGCTGAGTCCCGCCCAGATAAGAGATAAAGAGACCACATATTTCTCATTCTCGAGGTCAAGGAGACCTTCCCAGCTACACATGTGCAGAAAGGCTCCTTGGGGGTCAAAAAGGGAGGGGGCGCCACCCCATAGTAGGTGATGTCAACCTTCCCACAGGCCTCTGCACTGGAATCCATCTTGGCTTAGAGATGCGCGCGCTCACAGGGGAGGACCCTGAGATAAACCAAATACGGACTCAGAGCCAGGCAAAGCAAGACGATTGGCTAGAGGAAACCCGGAAGAAATGCCCCATCAAAGCGATTCAAACTACCACGAAGGCGCGACTCTCTCTGAGCTCGCCCTTGTGAGTCCATTCGCACGTACTCTTTTTCCTCCTAATAGGCACTTCCCATCTCTTTGTGGAAATTCATCTCTGCAAAGCCAGCAGGCCAGGGGCCTTTTCACTGGCCACTGGCCCTCGTGGTCTAGAGGCTAGGATTCAGCGCTCTCACTGCTGTGGCCCGACCTCAATCTCTGGCCAGGAAACTGAAATCCTGCTTCAGTCCGCTGCAGGCTGAGGCCACCCTCAGCTGCTTGGGGAGGTCTGGCTCCCTCCTCTCCGGAAGGGCCTGGACGACTGGTGGTCAGCACTCCTGGCAGTGGGCAACACCTCTGAGCCCCTGGCTCAGGGGAGAGCTCAGCCCTGCGGCCAACAGTCATGGTCCTGATTGGCAGGCTGTGTGGTATCTTTGTCGAGGAGAATGTGAGAAGAGTCTGGTGCCCGAGAGCCAGGGAAACGCGTGCTCGTCTCTCTCCCCTCTCTGTGCTCCTGCCCAGGGGCTCCAAGTGAGTGATGAGGGCTGGTTCTTGGCCCAGCACCCTCCTCAGCCAGGCGCCCAGATTCTCTGTAAGGGACACTCCCCTGGCTCCTAATCCTCACCGCGTCCCTCCTTTGCTCCTGTTTGGCCCTGGCCACGTTCCCTTCCCTGGGGCCCTGGGTAGCACACACTGACTGTCAGGGTGCAGTGAGGTTGGATCCCGTGGCTGCTGCCCCACTCCTGCCCCCCACACCGTCTGGCAGCGCTGCCCACTGGGCTCTGCAAATGGGGGTTCATTCCTGGTTCTCAGATTGCCTGCATGGCCTCAGCTTCCTGGAGTCCCAGTTTCCTCACTTCCTGGGTTAATGATACCACCTTGCAGAGTTTGAAACTGAGCGGGACCCTGTGGGGTCCTTCTGGGTACAAATCCTTTCCGGGTCCTCTGTTTCTTGTCTGTAGGAAAAAGGCTTCAGCCTCCTAGACCTTCCCTGAGTACCGAAGGGTAGGTTCAAACAGTGGCTAATTAGGGAAGTAAGGGAATGCAGAAACAGGGGAAGAGCAGTCGGGAAACAGTAGAGCAGGGTTAAAGCAGGATCCTGGTTCCTCCTCAAGGGATACACATAACAATATCTTTGAGTTCCTCTGCAGGCAGAAGGTGGCCTTAGCCCCCACCCAGGTGGAGGATGGTAACTACCTGCTGAGACCACAGACTGGTTGAAATCATAAGGCTGATGACTGAGATTCCTGGAAACACCACCCTGTCACCTCACTACCAACCAATCAGAAGAAAGTTACACACCCTGCAGCCCTCACCCCAAATGTTGCCTATGAAAACTTCTCCCCGAAAACCATTGGGGATTTTGGGGTTTTTTTTGAGCACAAGCTACCCATTCTCCTTGCTTGGCCCTGCAATAAACTTTTCTTTGCTCCAAACTCCGACGTTTCAGTTTGTTTGGCCTCACTGTGCGTCGGGCACATGAACTTGCATTTGGTGACAGGATAGGAACCTTCAGTGAGGCCATATGTGAAAAGTGCCTGGTACAAGAGCAACGTGACAAGCACAATAACAGCTAACACCACGGAGTGCCCACCTGCACTGGCACTGTCCTGTGTGTGTGCTTTATATCCTCTGTGACCCGTGAATAGGACCTACCACCTCTGGCCCCATTCCAGACTGGGAATGATCCCTGAGAGGTGTAGCAGGCAGGGACCTGCAGGCACAGAGTGGCAGTCACCAAGCTGGCATGAGTCATCCTGACTCAGCGATTGCTGCTGGATGAAGGGGTGAGGGTTGGTCACAGTTGGAGCTTTATGCACTATGGCTGACCCACCAGGGAGACGCACGGGACTGGGGCCTTCACTGGTGCCACCGATCTTCTCAATCTTCTCACCCACCGAGGAGGCTGAGATCTCTGTCTGTCTGTGGTGGGAAAGAGATGGGTGCTTTCAGGATTGATGGTTCTTCTGAGGACCGGACATGGGCAGTGGGAGATGGGCCTGGGCTTGGAGCCCAAGGGGCTGCTCTGAGGATGCAGAGGTGAACTGGGGGCTCTTCTGAAGCCTCTGAGCATCTCTTACTTCTTTGTAGATTCTCGAGAACGAAGGCGATGATCGTGCTGAGGAAGGTCATGGACAGGAGGAGGAGGCATGGGGCAGGGCTGGGACTTCCCTTGGCTTCCCAGAAAGGAAGTGACTGCTCACGTTTGTGGGGAGGTTAGAATCAGCAGTAGGAACAGAGCTGCAGACGTGGGGAATCCATTCCACGGTTCTGATTGCTCAGCGATAGTGTAGAAATGGTGTGTTCTTCTACCCTACTCAGGCTGCCATAACCAAACACCATAGACTGGGTGTCTTAAACAATAGTCATTTACTTTCTCACAGTTCTGGAGTAGCAACGTCTAAGATCAGGGTGCCAGCATGGTAGGGTTCTGTGAGGTGTGTCTTCCCTGCTTGCAGATGGCTGCCTTCTTACTGTGTCCTCAGGTAGCAGGAGAGAATGGAAGAGAGGGAGAGAGGGAGAATTCCCTGGTGGTCCAGTGGTTAGGACTCAGCATGTTCATTGCCGGGGCCTGGGTTTGATCCCTGGTCAGGGAGCTAAGATCCCACAAGCCCCGTGGCGAGGCAAGAAAAAAGAAAAGAAAAGAAAAGAGAGAGGGAGAGGGAGGGACGGAGAGACAGAGAGAGACAGAGAGACCTTTGGTGTCTCTTCTTATAAGGGCACTAATCCTATCAGACTAGGGCCTCACCCTAATAACCTCATTTAACCCTAATTACCTTCTTATAGGCTCTATGCACAAATATAGTCACATTGGGGGTTAGGGCTTCAACATACAAATTTTGGGAGGATATAATTTAGTCCACAGTAAATGGTGACATTCTCATTAAAACGGGAAATGAAAACTTTACACATAATTTCTAGGCACTTTGGTGGTGCCATGCCTGTGATCACTACGTTGAGGTCAAGACATCTGGGCTCTAATTCTGACCTCATCATAAATCACTGTCTGTGTCTGACTCAGTACTCCAGGCCCCTCCTGTGTCCATGGCAGGCATCACTAATCCACTACAGAGCACTTTTATTCTGAACTGACAGGTAACGTCCAAGTGCTGTTCCAGGGAGCTCTGAGTAACCAGCTGCAGGTGGCCAGTGACTTAAAAACAACTGATTTCTCTTGTGTTAAAGTATGAGGTTGCTCAGCGCAGGGCAGGGTCTAGCACTCTTCCTGGCATGGCGCAGACCCTGCAGAGGCTCTGGTGAATGACAATCTGGATCAGAGTGGATCGGTACAGTCAGGTTTCTTACCTTTCACGTGGTGAGGGTAATTCTTGTCTTGCCGCACCAAATTGTGGGTAGAATCTAAGGTGGCAGTGAAGGAGCAAGTGTTCATTGTGGTAGCTGCTTCGAGCAAAGACTCAGATGGGACTCAATACCTGTTTGCTGCAGGGTAAGATGTGAATATTGAAAGCAGTGACAGTGAACGCGTGGGCGCGTACCACGAGACAGGTGCTGACTAAGCACTTTCCTCCTTCACTCCTTTCTACGAGAGGGGTGCTCTCGGTACCCTATTTAGAGATTGGGATACCGAGGCATGGTGAGGCCAGGAACTTGCCGAGGTCATGCAGGCAGGTAAGAGGGCCGGCAGATAGGTGGGGTTGTGTGGGGAGTGCCATCCTCCCAGGCCATCAAGGCCTCTCCCAAGTACCCAGACTTTTCTGACCAAAATGGTGCAGACGTTGGCCCGCCCACCTAGGCCAGAGCCCAGGGGCCAGGCCCAGATTGTCTGGAGCTTCGCGGGGCAGGGGAGATCGGGAAAGGTTGCAGCGCCGGGGATTGAGGGATTGGCAGCGGTAAGCCTGGTGAATGGGGGCAGCCAGCCGGGCGGCATTCAGGGCTGTGATTGGAATACCGCTTGGGTTTCTCTAGGGGAGGTTTGTGCCTCTTCTCAGCACAGCATTTGTTCCTGGAATAAGAAGGGCTTTTGATGTGGGTTCCCTGGGAAATCAGACACGTTTAGGCTCCCTGCTGCGGGTCCATGTTCCCTGCAGGCTGGCAGGAGATGCCTGTCGGCTCTTAGCACTTGAGAACAGCTCTCTTACAAACAAACAAAACAAAACAACCTATTGTTTTCTTTCCTCCCTTGATTTAAACAGTAATGCGCACTTTTTGCAGAGACTTTGGACACATACAGAAGAGAATGAAAAGCAAGTGAAGCCACTGGTAAAGCCCACGAGACTGAGGTGCCTGTGCTGGCCTTTCTGACCCTTCCATCAGGACAGCAGCGCCGACCGTGGGAAAAGGCTGCCGGCTGGGGGCCCGGACGGGGTAGCATTGTCCCACGTCCTTCCCACCCCGTAAATCCTCCTCTGCTGGAGCCTGAACCGTCTTGTGGGAAGATTGATGGGGACTCCATGACTGTGAGCCATCCCTGCCCTGGGACTCTTGTGATTTAAGTCCCCCCACTCTTGTGATTTAAGCCCGGCAGAGCCTCTGAAACTGTCCCTTGCAAAACCGATGATATTCCTGACCTGGAGAGGGAGGAATGTGGAGGATTTGGGGTCACCGCCAAGGCGACCTGTGAGGTCAGGGCTGGTCAGAGCCTAGAGCCAGCCCTGGATCTGCCTTGGCAGGAGGCATCTCTGAATAATGAAACATTTATCTTCTCGCAGCTGCGAGACGGTCAAGGGGCACAGAGGGACATCCCCCCCAGAAATGTCCAAGGGGGATGAATTCCTCTTTCTCAGCCGGGCCGCATCACATCCTGGCCTCCTGGCCTCCTGTGTGTGCTGCTGCAGTTTTGGAAAAATTTCCCAGAATTTCAAGGAATGAAAATTTGGAGATTAATAATGACCCCACTTCTTATCTCTGCAGGGGGAGGTTTGAGGAATAGACTTATGCTGAAGAAGTGACTGCTGTGAGAGAAAGAGCAGTGTCTTTGGAGCCCGGAGACCTGCTTTGTGGGCCTGTCACTTGCTAGCTCTGTGGGTTTGTCTGGTGCCTTCTCTCTCTGAGCCTCAGTGTCTCACCTGTAAAATGGGAATAACTGTCATGCCGCATGCATGCAGGAGGCCATCAGAGAAGGCCTTTGGTAACCAGGAGTTGCAGTATTATCTGTGTCTCATGTGTGAACACAGGATCTGGCTTCCTCTCACCAGTGTTTCTGCTAGACAGGAATTCTCAGTCGTACCAGACGGATGGGGAAAACCAGTCTTGGGGAGGTTGAGCAGCTTGCCTGAGGTTCCGTGGTCAGGCTTGAACAGGGCTCTGGTCACTCAAGTCTCCTCTGGCCTCCTCACAATGTAATCTTACTTCTCTGACTTCAGGTCTAGAACCCGGCCTGCCTGTGCTTGGAGCAGCTGCTGCCTCTGGCCAGGCTGGCCTCCAAGACCTCCAAGGATGCCCCCTCCAGTCTGATCCTGAAGAACTCTCCCTGCTCAGCTACTTCCAGCTGCCTGGACTCCCATGACAGCCCAGCGGCCATGCCACTGGGTGGATGCTCTAGATCAAGCCTACTGGTCCTGATCTCTTCTCCCTCCTCCAGCCCCTTCGGCTCCCAAACTGTCTGTGTTCTCGACTGTGCTCAGAGCAGCTCCCATGATGGGCGGGCTGCCTGCTTCCTCAACATCGGTAACTCTGGTGACCTCCATTGGATGCTCTTTTCTTCCCTCTCTGAGATGGCTTCTCATCCTAACAGTGAGAAGGCTGCAGGAGTTGTATTGTCTGCAAATAACAGAGTCTTAGCAGATCACAGCTCCTCGGGGCAGGAAACCCTATTGGAGGTGGTGCCCCAGTGGGAGAGGCCCAGGCACTGCTGTACCTGCTTCCCTGGCCCCATAGTGTCTTTGCTGGCAATGGTTGGGGCCACTTCTCGCCGGCTCCACGCCTATCTGAGTGCTGGCGCTGGAAAGCGCCCCCGAAGCCTGGTGACCAGGGGCCGTGGACAAGCTCACAGCCTGCCCTGGTGAGATTCCTCCTCAGGCCTTTGGCTGAGTGTGGCTGCCTGTCCGTGTGAAGAGTGCACAGAGGGGAACCCTCTGCTTTCTACTGGCTCTGAGACCTTTTCTTTATTATCTTTTAAAGTAAAATATTTGGCATGTGTGATGGAGTATACAAGGCGTGACCGTGACACAAACACTTTGCCAAGATCCGTTGCCTGATTGGCGCCCGGTGTAGGGACAAGCAGCTGGTGGAGAATGTGGGTGTTAGACCATCAAGCATGGATTTGAAACTCATCTTGACCACTTACTACCGTGTGACCTTGGAAAGGTCACGGCCGCCGAGACCTCAGGGTGTTCAGCTGAAAATGGGGAGGCAGACGGCCAGGGTCCTGGAGGACCATGCTCTGAGATGCTTGCAGACCTTTGCTTTTATGTTTCCCCCAACTTCCTGCACCAAGGCTGACCGTGGATTCCCTTTTGGGGCCGTCCCGCTCAAAGACGAGCTCTTGACCTGCATGCTCTGTGAGTGAGCCCCGCGGTGCAGCAGGCGGGGGAGCTGGGTCACCCAGGTACCCACAGCTGCCCTGGGCCATCAGCCCAGCTTTGGTGACGCCCCTGCCTCGGGGCCCCTTAGGTTCCTGCTGCAGCAGGAAGGGCCATGATGAATCCCAGGGGCTCCTGTGGGCTGGGCGCGGTCACTCGCTCCGTGGCCCCTGGGACTGCACGGCGTCCCGAGGCCCCACCCGTGCAGGTGCGTGCGTGTGATGCTCAGACATCCTGGCACAAGAACTGAACAAAGTGACGCCTCTGCGCGTCTTTCCCACCTCTGCCCCTGGGCCCGCGTCCCTGTGGCCGGTCCCTCCCCACCGTCCTTCAGAGCCCGTGGCTGCACGGCCGCCTCCTCAGCAGGTGACACCTCCCCGCAGCAACCTCTCAGCTCCTTGCGGGTCTGACGCATCTCGCCTTGGCCATAAATTACAGACATCTGGTAATTTGGGGAACATTTATGAACTCTTTTGGCTGTGAACACGCAACTTCTTTCTTCCTCCTTTGGAGCTGCCGGTCTGATGGGCTGCGGGGGGCTGCGTGAATTCCCGGCATGACGTCAGCAGAACCTGTCGAGATAACCGAAGACCCAAACAGGCAGATGAAACCTGGGGGAGGTGCTGCCAAGGTGTGTCTGGGGGCACTTCTCTGGGAGGCAGCATGTGGGGAGGTGGAGGTGAAGCGGGCCTGGGGAGACGCCTGCTGCACACGTCGCGGGGGAAGCCGTGGGCGGAGCGGGGCGCAGCCGGGGTCGGGGGGAGCTGGACGGACACCGCAGTCCGCAGCTGTGTGCCCTCCCACGGGCGCCTCGCCCCTCTGGGTGTCTTCGCTCACACGCAAGGCTGTCATGAGAATGATGGGGGGTGACGATGACCCTGGCAGGATGCCGTGTCCTCTGGTGGCAGGGCTGGGCGAGCCGCTTGGCGATGACGCCAGGGCCAGGGCCCCCAGGACTCCGCCCCCCCTGCCCACCTGAATCTCTCACACCCGCCGTGCGGTCCTCTTTGGCTGCATCTCTGGAGTTGTCACCTGCGTCATGTAATTCTCCCATTCCTGTGCGAGGGGAGCTCTGGCCAGACGGGCAGGACGGCAGTTCTCTCCCCACGTGCCGGCACGGGGCAGCTGCCCAATGAACAGTTATGGCAGGGGATGGGATTTCAGACCTTACTCGAACCTAGGTCCTCACTGACAGCTCAGGCCAAGGGCTCCCTGACTCTGCTGGGGCCCCTCCTGGGTCAGGGAGCTCCCTCCCTCCTGGCTGGCTAACTCTGCCTGCTTGAGGCCCTGCTCGTGGAGCCACACAGACTAAAGGCGCATGACAGGCCTTTGTTTGGAGAGAGCCTTTGAGGCCCTTCCTGAGTCTGCTCTCTCCTGCTCGCTTTAGCCTCTCCTCCTAGGCAGGGGCCCTCCAGCTCTCCACGACTGCCCCAGGGATGTGTCTCAGTTTCAAGTGGGAGCACGTCCCTCCCCCAGGCTGAAACCAGCCTTGGCTCACCATTGCCCGCCGGCTAACGTCTGGGCTTTCTTTCCAGTCGTAGGTCTTGGCCTTCCGCGTTGACCCCTTCTCCCACCTTCTGTCCCTGACCCTTCCCTCTCCTCCTGGATCCCAACTAACCTGCAGGCTCCTCTCCTTCTCTTGGGAGCGTCTCCTGTCCTCTGAGGAGGCTGGCCAGAGCACAGACTCGGCTGCAGCACCCGGCAAACAGAGGCGCCTCTCCTCCCTTGCTGGCCTGTCTCCCCGTGGGGCTCCGGGCACCCTGAAGCGTCTGGTATCCCTGGAGCGAGGCGTGGGGTCGACACGCCTGCTGGCTGGACAAACGAGTGGCCTGGGCTTCCGTCCCCTCCAGACTCTTCTCAGGGCTGAGCTCCTGGATGGCGCCCCCTCCCCTTTCCGGTTGGGTCTTCAGTGGCGGGTGCTAACGGGTAGCCGCGCTGCTGGAGCCTGGTGGGGCACCGAGGGGAGCAGGCAGGGAGAAGACGGAGTGCGCTGGAGCTGCACGGCCGGACACGTGCCTGGGGAGCTTTGCGGCTGCCTTGGCTCGGCGTGGTGGCCCAGGAAGTATGGTGAGTAAGTGTGCCTTGTAAACGCCAGGTACCTTCAAGCACGCTGGCAGGTGTGCGAGAGCCCGGCGGGGCTGCCTGGCCTCCCTCTCTGGTCCCCCCACCTGGGGGACGTCCAGCCTGTACCCCGGGCTCAGAGAGCAGTGGCTCAGGTGACAGCCTTCCTTCTGAGATGCTGGGCATCTGGGGTATTGTGGCCACGGCCTCCCGGGCCCCCGTTATGGGCCAGACAGACATATCTCAAACCCCACAGGGAACCCCATCTCTCACTCTGGTGAAAGAGGAGGTGCCACGCTCCACAGCTCTCGAATCGAGGGACCAAGATTTGAAGCCGGCTCCGTCCTTTGTCCTGCCCGAGGACTTGCCTTCAGGCCGTGCTGCGGCCGCCTCATGGGGAGGTGTCCTCAGAGCTGGGGTTCCAGCCTCACCCCCAGTGCTAAAGCAGACCCTTGGGAGGAAGGTGTAGTCAGGGCTCTGAGCTGTTGGCCCGGTCAGACTCTGCCTCTGTGAGGACCCCAGGGCCAGCTGTGCACGGTGCCCCCCTCCCCTCCAAGCCTAACTGGGCAGGAGGAGGGGTCTCCAGGCCAGGGCAGGGCTGGGAGGGGTGGGGTGGGGATGGGGAGGAGGGGTGAGTCCTCCGAGGACATCAGAGGGCTGCTGGCTTGGGGCCGGGGGCAGGGAACAGCGAGCTTTTAGATTTCAACCAGGCTCCCCCCATTTCTCTCCGCTATGTAGATCTTCTCGTTTTCACTCCAGACCACTTCCTCCTTTCCCTCTCACCCTGTGACCAGCTCCAGAGCGTCCTATCCAGCAGCCCTGGCTCAGGGACTGGGAGAGGGCTGAGACCAGATGCCGCGGGCCCAGGCAGGCTCATAAATAAATGATGGCAGCACACCCTCCATCTTGAGGAATTCGGAGGAAAAACAGATGGTTGTAGCTGGGCGACATTTACTTTACTGTCTGTCAATATTTGAGGGGTTTTATTACTTTGCAGCGCCAGGTTTTAGAATAAATTAAATGGCTAATGGAAATATTAAAATAGAATTAATTTAACTAAACAAATAAAACTGGGTGGGTTGGTGTGCTTTGTTTAGAAGTTACTGAATATATTTTCAAAATGAAGCCTCAGGGAAGGGAGTAATTCCTTACGTATCTGGTAGGAGCCCAGTCACTAGACTCCACCAGCACTTTCTGGGTACCAGGACCTGGGCTGGTGTTGCCACAGAAGCCAGGCTGGCTTGGGCACGCCGGCCCCCGAGAGCTCCCAGCCCGCAGACCCCAGTGCAGGACACAGACGTGGGCCGTGGCAACCGCACACCGTGATTCCGTTGTGTCCTCGGGGCTGGGAGGGAGGCCCGGAGGTGCTGGACCCCACCTGCTGTTTCTGTCCCTTCATCCAGTCCCGGGACACCTGTTCAGTGCTTGGCTGGAGGTTAAAGTCCAGAGAGTAATCGGTCATACAGCTGCTCTGAGCAAGCTCCCAATTAGGAAGGGGCGCAGGAAAGGTAACAGGAAACACCGGTCTCTCCACTGCTCCCAGGGAGCCTGGTTCTATAGCAGCATCTCCTGCTGTCAGGCCTGTGTAGACAGCCAGCACTGAGCTCCTCAGGGCTGCTGGGGCCGTTCACCGTCCTAGTAAGATACTTTTAAATAACATGGTGCTAGAGATATGCACAGGGTGTCAGGAGAGTGTAAGGCAAAAGTTTATCCCCCCCAGATGTTGATTTAGTGCTCATTGAAAGAAATATGGAAGCAATTCTTTGCCCAACAGCACCTGACTGCCTCATGGCTCTGCCTTTTTGTCTGAAATTCACCATTAGAAAGTCTTTTCTTGGACTACGACATTGCCTTCCCTGTACGTTTTTACAACGCGGAGGTGACTATCGGTGTCCACACCCTAACAGCTTTCCTCAGAAACAGAGAAGTGGGCCTTGGGGGTTTTGGTTCTTGAGAAGGAGAAGGAAGCAGAGAGGAAAGGGGCAGTCCAGGAAGTGGAAGAGAATTGGCCTTTATCAAGGACAGTTCTTGGCAGCAGGTAGGGCTTGGAGAGAAAAGACAGGGGCGTGGAGAACACCCTGGGGCCCCCAGCACTTGGAGGTGGAGACCAATAGGCCAGTGCAGGGATGCTGTGGACCCAGTGTGAGCCGAGCTGGGCTGGGACTCTGCTGATGGCTGGTCCCTACACACCCAGCTCTGACAGTGGGACACATTCCTCGAATCAACGTCTAACGATCCCAGAGGGCCTGGCATTCCCATCTCCCCAGCACATGGTTACCCAAGTGAATGGCTGTAGGCCCCCCGGGGAAGGACAGAGGAAGACAGCTGACCATCCTTGCCGTGGGCTTGGGGACCTTCCTCCTGGAGGCGCAATCTCTCCTCCAGTCAGTGGTTCTGGCTTAGGACCTGACACTGGGCATGGGATTGGAGCTTTCTAGTGGAGCTTTTGCCCTCAGTCTTTGATCTTCCAACCGTGATTTATTCTGATTGTATAAACTGAGCAGTCCCCATCTGGGCCCGTGTCTCTAGCCCCTGGGAACACCGTGTCCTTTAACTGTCTCCGGTGCAGTGGGCCACCACTTGGATCTCGTGGCGCCAGCATGCACACCTGGCTTCTGATGCTGGGTGCTGCCTCCTGCCTCTGTCAAGTGGACTCGTGTCTCTCCACGGCTCCCAGGGAGCCTGGTGCTGCAGCAACACCTCCTGCTGTCACGCCGTGTGGACAGCCAGCCCTGAGCTCCTCAAGGCCCTGCTCGCATCCTGGTCCTCCTCAGTCACGGGCGGGGTGCCCACGCCCTCCCAGTGACACGGGCACCTGGCAGATTCCTTCTGGAAGGGGAGCACACAGGGAGAGCGGGCTGGAGGGAGGCGCTGGCTGGAACGTGGCTGCTGCGGAGGCCTCGGCCCACCCTGTGGGTGCTCCGGGGCGGGTGGCCCTCGTTCCCACGTGGAGGCTAGGGGCTGAGCCTCCGTGCCTCCCCAGCAGGCAGTCCCTGACGCTCAGGCAGCCCTGGCAGGAGTGCAGGCTGGGTGAGGTCGGTCTCTGGGGCTGGGGGCAGTGGCTGGTGGGGAGGCAGCTCCGAGCCCATCCTGCCAGCAGCTGGCTCTGAGGAGGAGATCTGCTCTCCAGGCGCTGGCAGAGCTGTGTGCTTCCAGAACGAGGCAAGGGTCTGTTTTGTTGAAGGCTGCTGCGGGTCAAGTAGGATGCGGGCAGGGAACTGTCCCTTGTTGCAGAGGAGTGGTGGGGCCAGGCTCCTGAGTGAGAGGAGGGAAGGCTTGCATTTTGAGTAGAAACCCCACCGGAGTTTGGGGGTAACCATCCCGACCCGGACCAGAGGGCGGCGGGAGGGCTGGCTGTGGGGTGTGTCCACTGTGCCTTTTGAGGGGCCTTTCCTGGAGCTTGGGTTCCAGGGGACAGGACTGCTGCTCCCTTTTGTCTCTGAGCAACTCTGTCTCTGCCCCAGCGTGCTCCAAGAAGGTGGCGGAGGAGAGAAGGAAGAGCAAAACCACAGTGCCAAGGGACAGCTTGGTGTAAGCTTCCTCACAGCCCGCCGGGAGGTGCCATCTGGGGCTGGGAGACTGAGGGACCGTGGCCTGCTCTGCGGGTGCAGGCAGCTTGCTCTCCCTTCATGGAGCTGGGTCCCAGCCTGTCTATCAAGGATGGCACTGCTCCAGCTTTTATTAAATCAAGAGAGGAGGGGCTTCCCTGGTGGCGCAGTGGTTGCGCATCCGCCTGCCGATGCAGGGGAACCGGGTTCGCGCCCCGGCCTGGGAGGATCCCACATGCCGCGGAGCGGCTGGGCCCGTGAAGCCATGGCCGCTGGGCCTGCGTGTCCGGAGCCTGTGCTCCGCAACGGGCCATACCCCAAAAAAAAAAAAAAAAAAAAAAAAAAAAAAGAGAGGAAAACATTTTTGCAAGAGGCTATATAGAACTTAATGGGCCGTGTGGTCACAATGAACAGAGGACCCTTCCCACCAGCCTTTGAAGGCTTTGGTGGTGGAGGAGGCCTGGCTCTCTCCACCGTGGGCCTCAGCTTGGTTCAAAGCCTCAACACTGAGGTCTGTGGAGGGTCCCTGACTGAACTGGAGCCCACAGGCCCATCCTGGGTAAACGCACGACTTCAGTGGCTGCACCGAGGTCTCTGTGGAATCCTGGAGAGACTTGTTCCTCTCAATCCCTCCTGGAACCCAGTGGAGGGCTGTCCTGAGGTTCACGTTCCAGGGGTCCAGGGCAAGGCGGGGGCTGGCTGGAGGGACTCGCCGGGGGCTCAGCCAGCTTCTCTGGTCCCCCCACTCCACGTCCTCGGGTCTTGTCCCCAGATACCCAGTAGCCATGTGCCATAGAGTTTATGGTGTGGAGAAGGTGCACACTTAGTGGAGAACATTGGGCTGGCATGAAAATTCATTAAGTAATATTTTAAAGCTGCATGGTACTTCCCCTAGGGATGTACTATAACACACTGATCAACCTCTATTGTTGGGCGTTCTTGTGGTTTCAGTACCTGAGCATCTTGTCAACTCTCAGGCAAAGTCCCTGCTGGGGGTGGGCGCGAGGGTCATCCCCTGTGCGGTCTCATGCCCTGCGCTTTGCTCTCTCCACCGTGGCTGCGTGGACCCGCCCCCAGCCTTCCCTTCTGCAGCCCCACCACCACCTACAGGAGCTCCCTGGTACCTCTTCTGCATGTGTGCAGGTCCCATTCCTCTCCCTCCCACACAAGTGCTGCTGGCACAGGCTGTGCGGTGAACTGCAGACCCCGTAGCATGGGTGCCACCAGCCAATTCCCCCAGCCGACTCTGTCACAGAGGAGAGCCACACCGTGCCTCTGGGGTGCAGCTGTCCTGGGGAGGGAGCTCTGTGAGCCCCAGAGTCGTGATAGCTGGCGTCTTCATGGTGAAAATGTCAAGCCAGCACAGCCAGACATGGGAGCCCCTGCCAGGACAGAGTTTCTCACTCTGGCTTTAAGAGCTCAGCAGTTTAGTTCCTCATCTGTAGAATGGGACTGAGACTGACAGGGGAATTAAACGACAGGGGACAGTGTGCCCTCCCCTCACTCCTCCCTGTGGTGACTGCTCTCAGGCCTTGGAAGGCCCCGAGTTCCCTTCGCCCCTGCCTGGTACCCGGGGCTCTCACGCAGCTGCTGCCCTGTCCTGCAGAGCCTGTGCTACCTGATGGCTGTGCCCAAGGGTCCCTGATGGCTCTGAGCATGTGGGCCTCTTTGGGTGGGTTTGAAAACGGTAAGGACCACTCTAGATAACCCTGCATTCATTAAACACCTGCTGTGTGCAGCACACCGGCTGACTAATTTAATGCATGGCCTTGTCTGACTCAGTTATCACAGTGATTTGACCAGGTACCTATTCTCCCCATTTTGTGGATGAGGAAACCAAAGCCCAGAGAGGTTGAGGGACTTGTCCAAGGCTGCACAGCTACTCACAGGTGGAGATGAGGTTTAAACACAGCTCATTGTCGTTGACCAGGACGCTCCATGGTGAGGTTCTGGAGCTCCTGGGAGCACGTCTCCCTCGTATTTCACTTACTAACGCAACTTCGTACTTCATTGGTCATCACGATGCAGACCAGAGACCGGCTACCTTCAGAGTGTGGCCTTAGGCTGGGCCAGGGTTTGGGGCTGGGTTGGCCTTGCACTAGCTGTGTGCTCTTGGGCACATTACTTAGCCTTTCTGTGCCCCAACTTCCTCCCTCAAGGATTATGTGAATTAATGCATGTGAAGTGTTTATAAGAGGACCTGGTACCTGGAAAGCCATTGTTAATGTTAGTCCTTCTAATGTTTATCCTTTAGCCCAACAATCTCATGATGTTTTTTTCTATAAACAAAAGGGCTCCTGGCTATACTAACGGAGCCCCGATTTGTGTTGAGCAAACAGGTGGGCAAAGCTGGGTAACAGGTGTGCTCGGTGGGTGGCTGGCCACGTGTGGGGCAGTTTAGGTGCAGGGTCCCCGTGGGCTGGCTGGAGGCACTTCCAGATGTGGGCCAGGAGGGCCAGATGTGGGGAAGCCTTCTCTTTAGTTGTGCCCTTTATTTTATTTTTAAAATGTTTGACTTGCTTTACTGAACAATGTGTCATGCAGGTTCCTCATAGGGTAAATTTTTTTTACTGTTGAAAAAATCCTGTTGTTAAAAAATACTTTTATACATTCTATATGTTTATATTAAAAGCTCTTTTTGCTTAAAAATATTGTTTTAAAAATTTACTTGTTTTCACTAAATTCAATAGCCTGTGATAAACCATAATGGAAAAGAATATGAAAACGAATGTACATATATGCATAACCAAATGAGTTTGCTGTATGGTAGAAAGTAACACAACGTTGTAAATCAACTCTACTTCAAAAAAATAAATTAAAAGACATTTACTTGTTTTATTTTGAACAGCGAATACTTAGACATGGTGAAAACAATTGCATGGCAGTCAGAGGATGGATGAGAAGTCCCCCTCTCACCCCGACCCACAGTTCACTCCCATCTGCGGTGTCACTGTTGCCTACTTCTGCGTTCTTCCAGAAGTGTTCTATGCCTGTACAAGCTAACGTGTTCTTCTTGCCCATTTTCCATACGCAAGGGGCTGCACCTTGCTTTTTTCACTCCTCAGTACCTCTTGGGGACAGACACAGATCAGCAGCCAAGGAGTGACTCCTACTGCAGTGGCTGCCAGCATCCCCGTGTCGAGATGACCATATAATTCGACTCAGCTGCCCCTTATGATGGTGTTCGGATTGATGACTGGTTAAGGAAACGCTCGCGACGATAGAGGTGTTAACACATCCCGAATCGCAGTGGCCTCATCCGGGGACAATCGTTTCTCAGTCACAGAGGGTCCCAGATGGCATTTTGATAGGCTGTCGGCTCCTCTCCAAGGGAGGGGCTTGGGGCCTTCCGTCGTGTCCACGCAGCAGCTTCCATGACAGCCACGGGAGGATGGAGTGTGCAGGGGTGTTTCAGGGCTGCCCACGTGGCCCCCTCAGGGTTTGCTGCCTGCTTGAATCTGGCCGCGTGCCCAGAGCAAAGGGAGGGGTGTTTGACAATCCAAACAGTGTCTCTCCCACTGGTGGTCCTTATTCTTTGCTCGAAAACCGAGGCCACAGAGTAAGATGGGAGAGCCCCAGCCTCACAAAAATATGTTGCCACCATGTTCCTTACACTGAGGCCACGGCCTGGGCCTGAGCTGGTGAACGCCTGCACCCCTGCTGGGGTCCTGGGAGGAAAGCACTGCAGAGCCTTCTGTGAACCTCCTTTGCTGCCAGGGCTCGCTGGCCGCATCGAAGAAGGACGCCACGCTCAGGCCCATTCACATTGGGGTCCGAGGGTAGGTGCACAGACTTCCAAGGGCCTGGGAAGCCCAGTGTTAAGCAGTGCCTGACCCACAAGAAATCAAGGTGTGCCCCCAGCATAGGGGAGTTGGGAAGGTCTCTTTCTGCTCTGCTCTGACCTGACCTCACCTCAACTACCATTTTTATATGCAGTGCAAAAGCTTTCGCCAAGGCATGGAGGCCCTGAGGGTGAATAAAATATGTAACTACACTCCACAGCTGCAAACTTTAGGGCCACTTTGGGGGCACATTAAAATCACTTGGGTGGTTTTTTTTTTTTTTTTGCTTTACGAGGGCCTCTCACTGTTGTGGCCTTTCCCTTTGCGGAGCACAGGCTCCGGACGCGCAGGCCCAGCGGCCATGG
>NC_041215.1:36331933-36360356 GCF_002837175.3 Physeter macrocephalus
GCCGCTCCGCGGCATGTGGGATCCTCCCAGACCGGGGCGCGAACCCGGTTCCCCTGCATTGGCAGGCGGACGCGCAACCACTGCGCCACCAGGGAAGCCCCGAACTTGGGTGTTTTTTAAACACCCCTTTGGACACGCTGACTCCCTTGATCTGGGTGGGCCTGGGTCCTGGCGTTTTTAAAAATCCCCCAGTGATTCTAACACGGTCCCAGGCTGAGAAGCCCTCTAGGGAGAGAGGTGGACACCAGCAGCTCCATGTCAAAGCAGGTGACGGCGACTGTCCTAATGGCAAGTCCTCTGAAAAGCCCACAGGGACCTGCAAGGTGGGGAGGGGACCCTGATACCTGCCAGACGTCCGCTCCGTGCCAGGAGGTTTATACATCATCTCATTTGACGGGCATCCCGGGAGGCTCGTCCCAGCGCACAGGCGAGCCGTGTGAGGCCCCAAGAAGCCTAAGGACACACAGATCACGTGGAAGTCGGTTCTGAGCTTAAACTGGCCTGACTTCAGGCTTGGGCTATCACCACACCTTCCTGTCCCCGGTGAACTCCTTGGTCTGGCTGTTTGGCCCATTGCAGGCAGCCCTAGTGCAGTGGGATTTTGACACAGCTGAGCCCACCTGGCTTTGGGTGGAGCGTAGACCGCAGATTGCAGAAGAGTCAGTATGTGTGCACGCGCTGGAATCCTGTGGAAAATACAGGCCCCCTGGCCCTCCCGTGGTTCTGATTCTGAGGTCTGGGCAGGAAAATCTGTATTTGGAAGCAGATGGTCTGCTGACCTGCGTGGAGATCCCTGAGATCTTTCTGTCTTTGAAAGACAAGGGTTTATTATTCACCAGACCGGGGCAAATCAGTCTGCAACTTGTCCTAGGACAAAATCTGTCTTCAGGCAAGCCTGATGGAACCCAGGGGCGGCAGGGCATGGGAGTCCTGGGGTGCAGGGGTGCAGGTGGGGACACATGTTTGCTGAGCACTTGCCAGGAGCCAGGTGCTGGGCTCGGCTCTTACCACACCTTACCCCATGGACCGTCATAGCAACCCTATGTGGAGGGTATTATTATTTCTTCCTAATTTCCTGATGAGGACTATTATCCTAGTTATAGCTTGCTACTTAACAAACCATTTCAAACCTTAGTGGCTGAAACAGAACAGTGGTGTATTTTACTCAGGAATCTGCCGCTTGGGCAGGGCTCAGCTGGGGCCGCTCATCTCTGCTCCACGTGGCTCCAGCTGGAGGGGTTCGCCTTGGGGCTACTTGCAGGTGGCTCAGTTGTATGACTGGTGAAGTTGGTGCTGGCGCTTGATTGGGGTGAGGGTCAGTGGCCCTGCTTCTTCTGCATGTGGGCCTCTCCCTACAGCATGGTGGCTGGGTTCCCAGAGGGAAGAGGACCTGAGAGAACAGGCACTTCTACTAGTGCCTGGCATTTTCATGACACAGCCTTGGAAATTACACAGTGTCAGGTCCACAGTCCAACATTGCTTGAGGTGGTCCCCTAGATCCGCCTGGAGTTTATTGGAGGGAGATGTAGACCCACCATGATCTTATGGGAGGAATGTCAAGATCACATGCCAAGACGAGCGTGTGCGACCAGAGACAGTGTTGTAGCATCTTGGAAGATACAACCTACCACAGATGAGAAAATCTGGAGGAGTTCCGGATCGTCTAAAGCCACTGGCTTAGAGAAGGAAGGTCCAACGAGATGGGAAGATTTCCCTGCTGGGCTCCTTGGTAGAGGAGGCCCCAGATGCATCAGAATTCGTGTTTTATAATCCATTTCTATCCCACAACATGCCTGCACTTCTAAAGTTAATATTCTCATTGGAAAATGGGTTGATACTACATGTTCTTCTCAATTGTTTAACTTTCCTAGAAAAGCGAAGGCATGGGGGAAGGCGCAGCATGATGGGGGGCTATCTGTTTTATAATTTGCAGCTTTTGGCAATTTCTGAATTCAACCATGACTGATTTCAAGGGTTGCAAAATTCCTGAATATTTAACCTCACCAATAAACCGCTGGCTTTTATCACTGTAACATGAGGATAAGACAGCACCTGGATACGGGTGGGAGCTGCCCCTGAGCAGGCTGCGTCCTCCGGGCTTTGCCCTTCCTGGTCTCTCCGCCTGGAAGGCGTCCCCGCTTGTCCCAGCTCCTGGGCCACGTGCCCTTCCCTCGGAGAACCAAGGGCGCCCTCCTTAGTGCCTGCAGCACGCTGGGTGGAGCGTGTTCTTGTGCGTCCGGCTGCACTTGTTGAGTGTTTACTGTATGCAGGGCTGTGCTGGGTTCTGGGAAACAGTGTACTCCTTGGGTGAGTATTTATTGAGCACATGTTGGATGCCAGGCGTCATCTATTGCCGGGTGGGCCGCGGCAGCGTTACCTGTAAAAGACAGGTCCTCACTGATACTGCGGGGGCCTCTGCGAGTCCTCAGGGTCAGCCAGCAGAACAGGGAAGCTCCTTTTGGGGGATGAAGCTGGGAAGCCGGAGGAGCTGGAGCCCCAAGGGCACAAGGAGGGCACGGCTGAGGGCCAGGAGAGGACACAGGGGGCTCGGATCAGCTTGGGCTGCAGTGGGAGGTCTCTGCATCTCTGAGCAGGGGAGTCTTGGCTCCGATGCTTGTGGTGAGAGATCCCCTTGGCTCAGGCTCGGGGTGCGGATGGATGGGGTAGGGGAGCAGGCGTGGGCATCCAGTGCGGAGGCAGATGCAGCTGTTAGGGGAGGGGCAGGCCTGGGGGAAGGGACTGTAGGCAGGTGTCCTGACATGTGTCTCCACACTGTGGGTCCCCGGTGTCATCAGGCCCTGGCGTCTCCCTGGGATTATCACTCATACTTTTCCTGACCTATTTAAAAATAAGAATAACAAACATTTGTTCGGATGTCGTGTCCCCACCGAGCAGTGCTGCCGATCAGTCTCCTTTTTCCCCTGGTGGAGGCCGCCCATCAGGAAGGTCTGGACCTCCAGGGCCTCCTGGCGGGGGCTGCCTCATTCCCGGCTCCAGCTAGTGTCCCCCACTTTTGATCGATTCCCACTTTGTCTCTATCTGACCCCATATTATTTTGTCTTTTTGTGAACTGACTTAAACCCTTTAGGGTATAAGACGATGAAATAAAATCAGTTAAATGTCAGCTGTTTGTTTGTACTGACTTGTACTGGGAAGTACTAATGTGTGTGTGTGTGCACGTGTCCACTCATGCACATACGTGTGCTGGGGTCTCCCTCCTGGCTCCAGGGTGTCAAAAGGCAGAGGGAACAAGGCTCTGTCCTCAGCTGCCCCTGGATTGGGTGGTAGTAAGAATCTAGGTCACAGAAGGTCCGGGTGCAGGACAGTGGCTATCTTTTTGGGACCAGGCTATCAGACATGGCACCACTTCCCCAGGCATGCGGAAAGCAGGGGTAGGGATGGCCCAGGGCAGTCCTCCACCCCCTGCCTGAGATCAAGCCACAAACATAGAGCCTTACGTTCCACATCACTTCCTCCATCCCACATGCTGCAATGGACAAGAGAAATACTTTGCATTTAATATGATAAGATGCATATGACAGTACTTGGGATCAACTAGGGATAACACCTTTGCATTTTACAAAGTGCTTGCATATGTCTTATCTCTAAACTTAGTCTGCTTTGGGCTAAGTCTCCCTGGGGAAAGAATTTCCAATTTGTGTTTCAAAATGGTAGACTGAGAATAAGCATCACCCTCAAGAAATTATAAAAAAAGATATTTTAAGAGGAGGTTAACTAAATATGCAGTTATGTTCGAAAGAAAGAAAGAAAAGAATGAGAACTCTCAGGGGACCAAAAATTGTGAGGAATCCCTGCAAAGAGGAACCAGACAGGACTGGATTGAGTAGCACCCAACAGCCTGTGGGCTGTTGATTCCAGTGTGCAGTCAGGGCTGAGGGAAAGTGCTGGTCATGGGTAAACGTGACGGGGGACAGGGATCAGTGCAACCTCTAAGGAATCATGGGGCATCTTACTGGGAACAGCCAGGAGGGTCCAGGCAGCAATGATGGGTTGGGGGGGGTCTGTCTCCAACTGGGAACAGGGAATGTGGGGGTCTTCGTTTAGAGACAAGTTGTGTCCCAGGTGCATGAAGGGGCCTGGGTAGAACAGTATATTAGCCTGCTCGGGCTGCCCTAATAAAGGGCCAAAGATTGGGTGGCTCAGACAACAGAAATGTCTTGGCTCACAGTTCTGGAGACTGGAAGTCTTAGATCAAGCTGTCAGCAGGGTTGGTGAGAGAGATTATGTTCCATGCCTCTTTCCTGGCTTCTGATGGTTTGCTGGCAATCTTTGGCATTCCTTGGCCTGTAGAAACATCCCCTGATTTCTACTTTCATCTTCACATGGCTCTCTCCTTGTGTGTGTGTGTGTGTTTAAATTTCCCCTTTCCAAAAGGACACTAGTCATATTGAATTAGGGGCCTACCCAACTCTAGTATGACCCCATCTTAACTAATTACATGTGTAAAAATTCTATTTCCAAATAAGGTCACATTCTCAGGTACGGGGGGTTAGGACTTCAACATACAAATTTTGGAGGGGGGGACAAAATTTAACCCATAACAAACAGGGTTACCCAAATTTAGAGAATAAGCTATAGAGATATCTCCACCTGATAGTATTTCTTGCCCCTCCCCCCTCACTGCAAAACCTCTATATCTGCCCCCAGGCAGGTTCATAAACTATGAAGCAGACAGTGTAATTGTGCATCAACTACAAGCTAAACACACCATTAAGAATCATTAAATACCAGAGATACCTTAGCATCAGAAATGAGCACATGAATGGAAAAACTTACATCCTGGAAAATGAAGTAGTAAAGAAATTAGAACATTAAAAGACATAGTAGATAAAAGAGACTATCACATCCATAAAACAAGAACAGGTGGTTATAAAAAAGAATGAATTAAGAGATTTTGGCAATGAGAAATTCAGTATATGGTTGGATGATAGAATAGGCAGAGCTGAAGAGTGTCTTGTGATTAGAAGACTAAGTGGAGAAAATGTGCTAGAACCTTGCTGCTCAAAGTGTGGTCCACAGGCTGGCAGCATCAGCATCACCAGGAGATGATGCTGTTAGAGATGCAGTCAGTCTCAGAATCAGAATCTGCATTGGACAAGATTCTCAGGCAATGTGTATGGATATTACATTTTAAGAAGCACTGGACTAGAACACAAAGGGATAATGAGAAGGAAAATGAAAGAAAAGTTGTCATATGGAGACAGGTTCTGAAATTCAAGTATTCCTCTATACAGATGTCCCAGAGGGAAAAAATAGAGAGAAATGAGGGGAGGCAATATGGGACAGCTAAGAAAGTCCCATAGTTGGTCACCAATATTGAAATTTCAGAAATGAGTCATAAAGGCTCCTAGAAAAAGCAAAACCAAAACAAAGAAAACAATAAACTTTTTGTCTACAAAGGAATGAGAATCAGATGACATCAGTCTTCTCATTAACACAACTGGTATAAGAAATAGAGCAAAGCCTTCAAAAATAAAAACAATAAAATAATAACTCCAAGTCTAGGATTTTATACCCAGCTAATATATCAATTTTGTGTGATAGAAGAATAAGGACATTTTTGGACATAGAAGGACCCAGGAAATCTATTGTGCACAGTGCATCTCTGGAAGAATTAGTAAAGGGTTACTTCCAGCAAGAAGAAGAATGTATCCAGGATTCCCTTTTTCTTAATGTAACGTAGGTGTGAAGAAAACGAGGTTCGGCAAATTTGTGTAAACTGCCCAAGGCCCCAGAGCTCATAAGTGGCTGGTCTGGGCCTCAGAGTCAGGTCTGTGTGGTCCTAAAGGCTTCTACCTCATCAGCAGTTCCTCACCAGAAACCTCTGCAGCCCTTGCTCCAAATGCAGATTCCCATAGCTACAGAATCAGCCTTCAGGGGGTAAGCCCAGCCCTCGTGCTGTTAGTGTTCCAGAGGACGTTCTAAAGGAACCTCCAGGCACAGTCTGGGGAAGCCCTCTGTCATGCTGAAAAGAGACCAGGTGGCTTGGGTTCCTGGGAGATGCTGTGTGAAGGTGCAGGGGCCTTGTGTCCTGGGTAGGCTGAGCCGGGGAAGGGGGGAGACATGCTCACTGAAACAGCAACACAGGAAGGATGACAAGCAGATTGCAAACCTGCTGTGGACAGGGACAGACTCACCTGTCCACTCTGCAGCCTTATGCTCAGCGTGGTTGGTAGCTTTCATTCTTGGGTGCTGGCAGCTTGCTTGCAAACTCTAGGACTTGCAGGGAGTAAAACTTTCTGACTAAGTGTCTGGTCTGCTTGGGCTGCCATACCAAGATACCACAGACTGGGAGGCTTAAGGAAAAGAAATTTATTTTCTCATAGTCTGGAGGCTGGAAGTCCGAGATCAGGGTGCCAGTGTAGTGGGGTTGTGGTGATGGCCCTCCTCTTGGCCTGCAGACAGCTGCTTTCTCACTGTGTGCTCACATGGCCTTTCCTCAGGGTGTGCTTGGAGAGAGATTGAGTGAGCTCTGTGGGGTCTCTTCTCATGAGGGCACTGATCCCACTATGGGGGCCCCACCCTCATGACCTCATCTAACCCCAATCACCTCACCAAGGCCCCATCTCCAAATACCATCACACTGGGGGTTAGAGCTTCACCACATGAAGTTTTGGGGGGACACTAACATTCAGTTCATAACACTAAGTGTGCACAAATCAGGGACAATTTCAGTTCAGTAATCACTACAGGGTTATGACACCCAACTGCACCAGCAAAACTGCCCGCCTTTCTTCCACCTACCCTTTGGTTGTCCTTTGGTGCTGGCTCTCTGGGTGCGTGGTCTACCGCACGGCCAAGCTCTCTTGTCTGTGCACAAAGCAGAGTTCTCCTTGTTCCACATGTGCATAGTCTTCCTTTGTTGCCAGCTTGCCACCATGCCGCCTGCCACCTCCTATAGCATTCGGACAGCCCAGGTTCCATTGACCAGCACTGCCTGGCTGGGCATGCTCCATGGCACAAGGTATTGTTCCCTGTCCCATGGAGGGGCTTGCAGGTGTCCAGGGTGTGAGGTGCCTCAGCTGAAAATCTCCATCTAGATTCCCGAGGATAGCTCTATTGGTGGGAGGGGGCCAAGCTTGTAGAAGCCTATCCAGTCTTTATTCCTCAGTTTTGTTTGGCTCTGTGTGTTTGTGTGTGTCCATGTGTGAAAATGCTGCTGGTTACAATCTTGGGCTATTATTTGGAGCCTTGGGGCTGGGGGAGAATTTCCTTTCTCAGCCTGTCCAAGACCTGTTGGGAGTTTATGAGCCTGAGACTAAATGCTGAACCAAAATTAAATCGAGGACTTTATTCTTGGCAAAAATACATTTGCCTCTTCCTTGAGAAAGGGGTACTAAATGACTTATAAGGGGTTAAAAAGAGAGCTTTGTGGATGCTAAAAATTCTTGTAAAACCTGCTTTTAATGGTTTGAGTGTAAATTAATAAGAAACAAATGCATAATATTTTCTTTCCTAGACTATGAAAATAAAAAAACTGTAAGAAGGGTCTATGGGGAAATCACTTGTGGGGGGCTGGCCCTTATCTGTATGGATGGGGACCCCTGAGGGTGTCCCGCCCACACTGAATCCAAGTCAGTGGGGATCTGGCAAGGCTCTGGGGCCCTGCCCCAGGCTGCTCTTGGCTGGATCGCTGGGCAGAGGCTTGTAGAGAGGCTGCTAAGGCTCCCCTCCCGGAGTAGCAGGGCTTATCTGGTTCTCACTCCCTCCTGCGTTCAGTAGCCTTTGTAGCTTGTCTGTGCCAGAGATGACCCTGGACACGTGGCGACGGGACAGCATGTTGGTGTCCTCCACGGACTTACAGGAAGTCACTTTTCCAAGGAGATGTGCTATCTTCATGTGCCCCAAACTTGAAACCTGGACTCAGACAACCGGTGAAGGCCCTACCAGGAGACTTTCCCTACCTGTGAATCGGGAGTCAGAGTCATTCCTGATGTTTTCCCTCTGGGCCTGGCAGTGTGTGCCGTTCACCCCATCTTCCTGCGGGGTGATTGCTCCTTTTCTCTGAGACCCCCCAGACTTCCCCCAGGGTTTGAAGCCTTCTGAGTCGGCCTCTCTCTGTTTTTCTGACCTGGTCTTCCCCGTGCCTGCCTGCCTTGAGTTCCCGGATATCTGCTGAGTGCAGCTTACCTGAAAAGGAGACCTGAAGGGGATCCCCACGCTGACCTTGGGCCAGATCAGCAATTAGCAAAAGAGATTCACCTGAGGCTCCCTTTTCACAAACTGTCAGCATGCTCATGAGACTAATCAGAAGTGAGGATTGGACCTTGTAAATGAGGCTCTCCTTTGCCCTTTGCAACCTAGAATTTGGGAGCCTGAAACCCAACGTTTAGTTTAGTTTAGCTTTTTAAAAAATTTTTTTTAGTTGAAGTATAGTTGATTTACAATGTGGTGTTAATTTCTTCTGTACAGCAAAGTGATTCAGTTATACATATATATACATTCTTTTTCAAAAATATTCTTTTCTATCATAGTTTAGTTTAATTTTGATTTGTGTTCTCTCTGTGGCAGTCAGGCTCCCTTACCTGTTGTAACTGAACTGAAATCTTGGCCTGCCAGCTGCCCACTCAGAAAGAAAGCAGCTGGTGCTGAGGACAGGACGTTAAGGCCCTGGGTAGGGGCAGGCCTTGTGGTAGTGGGACCAGCACCGCGTGGAGGCAGATGTGGGTCCAAAGGCTGCTACTTTGCTGTGTGATCTTGGACATTTCCCTTAACCTCTCTGAGGCCTGGTACCCTCTTGTCAGGGAGGCTTCATAATACCTGACTCACAAGGTTAAGAGTCAAATAAGGTAACACACAAGAAAGGTTTTTTGGGGAGACCAGCTTTTATACTGCAAAATGTAAAAGACTATAAGGGAACCTGATTCAGTTTGAGGTTTTGGAATGACGACAGTTTCAGCAAAGGAGAGAGATGACAAATGACCTGTCTGTGTCAGGCTTTTCTCTGGAACCTGGTGCTCTTCGTCTTGAGAGTTTCTGTCCTTTTCTACGGGAGAGATTTTAAGCAGCTGAATTTCAGCTGTAGATGTTCCCAAGGTGCACTGGATATGTTTCAACTAAGCTGAGAGAGTAAACGATCATCCCCTTCCTTTGCTGGGAATTGAGCGTGGCTGACACCGTCCCCCTGCAGACAACAGGCTCAAGGAAGCCAGGCTGGGTTTGCCTGCCCGGGAAGTTAGGGTTTCTCTAGGGGTAACAAGCACAAGAGCGGGCTCTTGATCTGATCCTTGCTGGGAGTCCTCCGCGCTGGGGCCTCAGGAGAGGGGCAGCTGGACAGAACTCCTCGCAGGGCCTACAGCCTTGGATCACACAAGCTTTTGGAGAGCTTGGCACAAAAAATAAGAATTTAGGGCATTGGCTCAAAGTTTAAGTGCATTAGAGGAGGACCTTTGTTACAGAAAGAATTTTGAAAGCAAAGAATCCTTTTATGCTGCCAGTGATTATTTCATTCAAGGTTTTGGTTGGAAAGTGCGTATTTTCATCTTTTGAATATTCTTAAATGGGTCCTCGCAAAGGTTTGGAGTTGACAAGAGTTCCTGTAGAGCAGAAAGTGCTGGGGCATTTTGCAGGGACCTGGGAGTGGGTAGGTCCTGACTCTGTCCATCCTTCCTTGCTTTTTTCTCCAAGGCCAAGAACACTGGATAGGCCTTGGGAGGCTGAGGATCTGGTTTCCAGTCCTGCCTTTCTCTAGCCCTGGGATAAGCTGGCAGTTTATGCTCTCTGACCCCAGTATTCTCATCTTCAAAACCACAGGATTAAAATACCAGACAGAGGGGGTGCCTCAGTGCCTGACAAATGCTGTTGAATGAAAAGAATGCAGAAGTACATTCCAGGAAGTTTTTACTGCCTGTCCTCGACCACCTCCAGCTTGTGTCTTGTGTCCGTGTGGCTAAGCGCAAGGGTCTTTCGTCATGGCTGCTTCCCAGGAAGGAAGGAAGGAAGGAAGCGAAGCCTCTCTGCCAGGATCTGGGCTCAGACGTCTCCTGCTCCTCCCACCAGGCTCCCTGGGGGTGGCTCTGGGCCTCTGTCTGTCCGAGTACCAACTCCCCCATTCTTTCCCCTTCCTGTGGGGCCGGCTGCACATCTGGCCCAGTTCTGGCCCATTTCTCTCTAGGTAGGAAGCACAGCACCTCCTGCCAAGCATCCTTATGACAGCGCATTCAGCACTTGAAACTTGCGTTTTGGACTTCCCTGGCGGTCTGGTGGTTAGGACTCTGTGCTTCCATTGCAGGGGGCCTGGGTTCCATCCACATGCCAGAGCCATGTGGCCAAAAAAAAAAAAAAAAAAAAAAAAAAAGGAACTTGTGTTTTTGTTTTTGTTTTTTTTCTGGGGCCAGGTTATTAATTTGCTTAATAAACAGTCATGGAAAAAGGTGAGGCATGCTGGGAGGCTGCCAGCCAGGACGCGAGAGCCGATAGCACCCAGCCCTGCCCGCATGGTAAAAAAGTAAATGGATGGAAGGGCATGGGGGTCCTCAGGCAGGGCTTGGACTGGCTTCCTCGGTCCCTCGTGTTTTCTCCCGCGCAACATGATGCTGGTCACAGAGGGCCTCTTCATTCTCTTCATTTCTACTTTCCAGTGGGTGGGCAACGGCGATCCAGAACCTTGTGGTCGGGGGGCGGGGGGGAGACCATGCAGGGGGTGACTGGGTGGTGACCATGCAGCTGTCCTGGTCTTGACTAAGTCTCCCCAGGGGTTAGTGTCCTGAACATCTTTTCTATGCTTATTTGCTTTCTGTATATCCTGTTCTGTGAAACGTGTCTTCATGTTTTTTGCCCATTTTTGTATTGGATTGTTATTTTTACTACTGAAATTATATACATAATTTCTATATATTTATACGTATATAAGTTATATACATAAAAATTTTTTTAAACTTAACGTTTTATAAATTATATATAAATAGCATTCTTTAGCCTTGCTTTATTCTTTCATATCACTTTAAAATTTTTTTCTTTATTTACTTACTTGATTTTTGTTGACATCTCTCCCAACCCCCATGTCAACTCTATTGAAAAAAAGTGTTCATTATATAGTCTAGAAGCAAGATATTTGTCAGATATGGGGTTTGCAAATATTTTCTCTCAGTCTAGCTCGTTTTTGTTATTCACAGAGCACAAGTTTTAAAATCTGATGAAGTAGGGTTTATCATGTTTTCTCTGTTATGAATGGTGATTTTGGGGGGCAAGTCTAACTGTTCCCCAAGTCCTAGGTCCTGAAGATTTTCTCCTATGGTTTCTTCTAAAAGTTTTATAGTTTTATGTTTACATTTCAATCTGTTTCGAGTCAAGCAGGAGGTATAGGTCAAGGTATTTTTCTTTTTTCTTTCTGTGGCTATGGATATGTAATTTCTCCAGCACCGTTTGTTGAAAGACGCTTTCATCCATTACTTTTGTACTTTGTCAAAAATCATTTATCTGGGGCTTCCCTGGTGGCGCAGTGGTTGAGAGTCCGCCTGTCGATGCAGGGGACACGGGTTCGTGCCCCGGTCCGGGAGGATCCCACATGCCAAAGAAAAAAAGAAAAAAAATCATTTATCTGTATTTGTGTGGGTGTAGTTTGGAGTTCTCTATTCTGTTCACCTGTTTGGTGTCTGTCCCTGTGCCCGTACTACACCGTCTTGATGCCTATAGAGTGTTTCCTTCCACAGTATTCTTTTTTTCAAAACTGTTTTAGCTATTATGATTCCTTTGCCTTTCCAAATAAAATTTAGAATAATCTTGTCTATGTCTTCAAAAATTCTTGCTGGGATTTTGATAGGAGTTGCATTAAACGTATAGATCAATTTGGGAAGAATTGACATCTTTACTAAATTGACTCAATCTATGAACACTGTAGGTCTCTTCATTTCAGATTTTGATTTCTTTCATCAGCGTTTTGTAGTTTTCAGTTACAAATCAAGTACCTGTTTTATAGATTTACACATATTTCATTTTTTTGCACAGTTGTAAATGGTATTGTATTTTTAGTTTTGATTTCCATGTGTTCATTACTAGTATCTAGAAATACAGTTGGTTTTTGTAGGTTGAGCTTATATCCTGCAATTTTGCTGAAATCACTTATGAGTTCTAGCAGTGGTTCTGTACATTCCTTGGGCTTTTCTGCCTAGACCATTATGGTACTTGCAAATAACTTACTTCTTCTTTTCTGATCTGCATTCCTTCCCCTCCCTTCCCCTCCCTTCCCTTCCCTTCCCTTCCCTTCCCTTCCCTTCCCTTCCCTTCCCTTCCCTTCCCTTCCCTTCCCTTCCCTTCCCTTCCCTTGTCGCACTGGCTAGAACTTCCAGTATGATGTTAAATAGCAGTGGTGAGAGACCATCCTTGCTTTGTTCCAATTTTAGGTGGAAAGCATTTAGTCTCTCACCATTAAGTTTAATGTTAGCTATAGGGTTTTTATAGATAATTTTTTTCAAGTTGAGGTAATTTCCCTCTGGTCCTGGTTTTTTGAGAGTTTTTATCATTAGTGGGTATTGGATTTTGACAAGGTCTTTTTCTGTATCAATTGATACAGGATCATGTGATTTTTCTTCTTTAGTCTGTTAATATGGTAAATTAATATTGATTGGTTTTCAAATATTGACCAGTCTTGCACACCTGGAATAAACCCCCCTTGATCATGGTGTAGAATTCTTTTTATTGGGTTTATTTATGAATTCTGTTAGTTAATATTGTGTTAAGGATTTTTGTATCTATGTTCATGAGGGATATCGGACTGTAATTATTTTTGTGTACTCTTTTTGTCTTATTTTGTTAATACTGGCCTCGAAATTACTTGGGAAGTATTCCTTCCTCTTCTATTTTCTGGAAAAGATTGTGTGGAATTGGTGTTAACTCTTTAAGTATTTGGTAGAATTCTCCAGTGAAACCATCTAGGACAGGAGATTTCTTTTTTGGGAGTTTTAACTTAAAAATTCACTTTCTTTAAGGGTTACACAGCTATTCAAATGATCTACTTCATATTAAGTGAGTTGGGGCACCTTGTGCTTTTTGGGGACGTGGTCTGTGCCACCTACATTGTATATTTATGTGTGGAGAGTTGTTCACTGTATTCCTTTATTATACTTTTGATGGCTACAGTTTCTAGTCCTGGTGGTGATAGCTCCTGTAACGTTCCTGATAGTGGTAATTTTTCTCTTTTCTCTTTTTGTTTTTGGTCAGTCTTGGTAAAGCTTTGTCAATTTTATTGATCTTTTCAAAGAACTGGCTTTTTGTTTCATTGATTTTCTCTACTGTTTTGTTTTCAATTTCACTGACTTCTGCTCTTACCTTTGGTGTTTCCTTCCTTCTACTTGCTTGGGTTTATTTTGCTCTTTTAAAATTTTTTCTAGTTTCTAGGGGTGGAAGCTTAGTTTATTGAGTTGCGTCTTTTTCTCTTTTCTAATGTAAGCATTTAGTGGTACAAATTTCAGTCTACTGCATCAACACTTTACTAGTTTAAATGAAATGTATCAAACTTTCTTCCTTTCAAGCGCCTTTATCCTTCCCCATTTATAACATAATTTAAAAATATTTCCTCTGCATACATTGATAACCATATCAGACCACGATGGATGTCTTGTTTTAACCATCAAACATTGATGAAACTCAAGAGAAGAAGGGAAGTTATTGTATTTATACATATTTTTATTTTGTCTGTTGTTCTTTCTTCTTTCCTGATTTTCCAAGATTCTTTCTTTTATCATGTTGTTGTCTGTTTCAAGAACTTTATTCAGTCTTTTCTTTAGGGTGAGTCTGCTGGCACAGATTCTCTTGATTTTCCTTCATTTGAGAATATCTTGCTTTCCCCTGAAGCTTTTTTTTTTTTTTTTTTTTTCTTTTCCTGAATCTAGGATTCTTGTTGACAGTTCTTTTCCTTCAGCACTTGAATTATGTTGTGTTACTTCTTTCTAACCTCCATGGTTTCTGAGGAGAAATCTGCTCTCATTTGAATCATTTATTCCTTAGGGTAAGCTGTTGTTTCTCTCTTGATGCTTCTAAGATTTTTTATTTGTCTCTAGTTTTTGGAATTTGATTATGATATGGTTGACGTGGTTTCTTTGGGTTTATTCTGTTTGTTTAGCTTCTTGAGTCTGTAGATTTACATATTTTGCCAAATTTGTGGAAATTTCAGCCATTATTTCTTTCAATACTTTTTCAGTCCAACCCTCTATCTCTTCTCCCTCTGGGACTCAGATGTCACAGATGTCAGACCTTTGGTGTATTCCCACAGGCCCCTGGGCACTCTTTGTTTTTTTCACTCTGTTTTCTCTCTGTTAAATTGTAAAATTTATATTTTATCTTCAAGTTCACCAAGTCTTTCTCTGGCCTCTTCATTCTACTTTTGAGTCCATTCATTGAGATTTGTTCTCAGTGATTGTATTTTTCAGTTCTAAAATGTCCATTTGGTTCTTCTTTCGGTATTCTCTTTCTCTGCTGGGATTTTCTATTTTTTCATTTTTTCAAACATGTTCATAACTGCATTTCTGTAGCATCATTGTAGCATGTTTATCATGGCTATTTTAAAATCCTTCTCGGATTAATTACAAACCTGTGGCATACTAGTGTTGGTATCATTTGATCGTCTTTTCTCATTCAAGTTGAGATTTTCTGGGTTCTTGAACCCTGGGTACTTTGGGTATTATCAGACTCTGGATCTTATATAAACCTTCTGTCCTAGCAGGCCTCCTTCGACTCTGAGCTGGTGGGATAGGAGGATGCTGTCCTGTTGCTGTTGAGGCGTGTGGGGGGGGTCCAGGTTCTCCACATGGCCCCCATGGACACTCTGTGGGGAGGGATGCCTAGTCTTTGCTGGCAGGGTGGGAGGGCACCTTTTCAGGTGGTCTCCCCTGACCCTGCAGAGCAGGGATTGGGGGTGACGTCCCACTGCTAGATGGTGGTGAAATCCTAGCTTCCTACTAGATCGCTTGTGACACACTCCAGCGTGGTGGGGAGGGGTACCCCCTTACTACCAGGTGGGGGCAGAAATCCAGGATCCTCACATAGACACCAGTGACACCGTCAGTGGTGTGGGGTAGACTCATTACTGCAGGTGGGCATGAAAGTCCTGAGCCCCCATTTAACTCCTCATTTTGCTGGTGGGAGCAAGGTCAAATTTTTTTCTCTTTGGCTGGAGTGGGGCAATTATTGTGTCAAAGTTTTCTGTTTTGCTAGGCTGACCTTTTCCTGGTCCTTTGTCTAGAGAGAGGATGCTTTCCTTAGGGCTTTGTTTACCTGTGCCCATTGATACTCGTGGATGGCCACTTTCTCCAGCACCCGATCTGGGGTAGATGCAGAAAGAAACCCCCGGATCTTATGTCTGTGTCGTTCCTCAAGGTCCCTAGCAGCCTTCTTTGCTCCACCTTCCAGAGTTTGCTTATGTTTGGTTTATATGTAACATCCAAGATTTTTAGCTGTGTTTTGCAGGAGAAATAGGGAGAAATGCATTTATTCCATCTTGTCTGGAATTGGAATGCAGATGGGTTTTGAAACTACCACATGAGGGAACTGCCTTGTTGTTCCCAATTACCTTTTGGGGTCGGGTGGGAGAGCTCCATCAGGAGGCTACACTGCTGGCTAAAATCAGGTGGGACACCCCCAATCTCCTCCCATTACCAGACACAGGGCATCCTGGAAGCAGGCATGGATCACATACTCCCAGGAGACTCAGGACGTCATCATCGGCCCCTGGGAGGACAGGGCTTCTCTGCTGTGAACTTGTCCGTCACACCTGGTCCATCATCCTCAACTCCCGCAAGGTTTCCCTTTTCTGATAGTCCAAGGCTAAAATAATCACTCTCCCCTATGCTGCGTGCCCCTGGGCTTGTACCATGTGTCCCCCTCACTGTTTACCCATCGATGTGCCTATGACCTGGGTAGATGCTCCAGAATGCTTGTCACAGAGGCTCTTTTATTTCTTTTTATGACCCCCAAGCCCAGCCCAGGTCTGGTACTCATGAGCTGTGAGCTGAACTGGGTAGAGCTGGACTTGGCCAGAGGATGCCCTGGCGTCTGACTGTGTGCGTGTGGGGGTGGCACTCGTGCTGGGAATTGGGCTTTGGAGGCTTCTGTTTGGAAAGGGCGTGTGTGAAGTCGTTTGGCTTCCTGTGACCTGTGGGATCCCACAAAGCCCCCAAATGATGAAGATCTGTGAGAGATCTTTATCATGGTCAAGACAATTAAAGCTTCTGTCTTTCACCCAAGTCTCAAATCCAGGGGACTCTGAATGAAAAAGAGCAGAATCAGGGTTAAAGTAAGTAAATTAAAGAGTGGCTCCTGTTTGAACAACCGGGGTGATTTGAATATTCAGCCCTTCTCAGTGGATTGTCAGAGGATTTTCAGGAGAAAGAAATGAAGATCATCCAAATTAGCAGAAAACCTTAAAGAAGTTTGTTAAACAATTATGTTCATCAATGAGGAGCTGGAGCTGGCATAGGCGAGGGGAGGAGCGGCAGGGTGGGATGGCTCTTTTCATCAAACAGTGCTGGGCTGGGGAACAGGAAGCCTGTGTGTGAGGTCTTTTTCGCTTGAGCCCTTTTGCTGTGTAACCTTGGGTGATTTCCTGCCCTCTCTGGGCTTTCGTCTCATCATTGGTAGTCTGAGGCGACTGGACATGTAGTCTTCAAACCTAATGTTCTTGGAGCTTTAAACTTGACTCCCTTAAAATTCTTCAGTGGATCCCCATGAATACCTGACTCAAGTCTTGGACTAGGGCACCAAGTACACACAATAGAGAGAGGATAATCTCTTCAATAAATGGGTGCTGGGAAGACTGGATAGCCATCTGTAAAAAAAAAAAAAAAAAGAAAAGAAAGAAATTGGAACCCTATCTTAACGCCTCTCACAAAGATGAACTTGAAATGGATTAAAGTATATGTAAGACCTGAAACCTTAAAACTCTTAGAAAAAAACAAAGGGAAAAATTCCATTGACATTGGTCTTGGCAATGATGTTTTTGGATATGATACCAAAAACATAGACAACAAAAGCAAAGAACAAGTGGGACTACATCACTAAAAAGTTTTGCACAGTAAAGGAAAGTGAAAGTGAAAAAGGCAACGTATGGAATGGGAGAAAATAGTTGCAAACTATATGTCTGATAAGGGGTTTATATGTAAAGCACATAAGGAACTCATACAACTCAATGGCCAAAGAACACATAATCCAATTAAAAACTGGGCAAAGGACTGAAATCGACATTTTTCCAAAGAAGGCATACAGGTGGCCGACAGGGACATGAAAAGGTGCTCAAGGACACTAATCATCAAGGGAATGCAAGTCAAAACCACAATGAGACATCACCTCACACCTGTTAGAATGGCTGTTATGAAAAAGATAAGAAATAGCAAGTGTTGGAGAAGGTATGGAGTAAAGGGAACCCTGGTCCACTGTTGGTGGGAATGTAAATTGGTGCAGCCACTATGGAAAACAGTATGGTAGTTCCTCAAAAAATTAAAAATAGGATTACTGTATGATCTAGCAATGCCACTCCTGGGTATATACCCAAACGAAATGAAGTTGGTATCTCGAAGAGATATATCTGCACTCCTACACCCATTGCAGAATTATTCACAATAACCAAGACATGGAAACAACCTAGTTGTCCTTTGATGGATGAATGGATAAAGAAAATATGACATCTATCTATATTTATTTATAATATCAGTCAGTCTTAAAAGAAGGAAATTCTTCCATTTGTGACAGTGTAGTTGGAGCTGGAGTACATTATGCTAAGTTAAATAAGCCAGGCAGAGAAAGACAGATACTGTATGATCTCACTTATATGTGAAATTTAAAAAAACAAAAAACAGGGGTAGGGGAAATGGGGAGATAGCGATCAACGTGTACAAACTTTCAATCGTAAGATGAATAAGTTTTGAAGATCTAATGTACAGCATGGCAACTATACTATAAGAAAGTAGATCTTAAGTATTCTTACCACACACACAAATGTAACTATGTGAGGTGATGGATGTCTTAATTAACTTGATTGTGGTGAATATTTTATAATGTATATGTATATCAAATCCTCACATTTTGCACTTCAGGTACATACAATTTTATTTGTCAAATATACCTCAATAAAGAACAAGGGTGTATGAGCTTAGAAAGAAGAAAATAGATATAAGTCTGGCAGACATTAAAACAACAAGAAATTATTATATGGAAACACTTTTGAAAATGTATAGAAAATAGGAGATTTCTTAACAGAGTATAAATTAACAAAGTTGATCTAAGAATAACTAGTTAATTAACATGGTGTAATTGCTGAGAGATTAGAAATGTTATTAAAGATTTAGTAAGACAAGGCTTCCCTGGTGGCACAGTGGTTAAGAATCTGCCTGCCAATGCAGGGGACACAGGTTTGATCCCTCGTCCGGGAAGATCCCACGTGCTACGGAGCAGCTAAGCCCGTGCGCCACAACTACTGAGTGTGCACTCTAGAGTCCATGAGCCACAGCTACTGAGCCCATGTGCCACAACTACTGAAGCCCGGGCGCCTAGAGCCCATGCTCTGCAACAAGAGAAGCCACCGCGATGAGGAGCCTGTGCACTGCAATGAAGAGAATCCTCCGCTCGCCGCAACTAGAGAAAGCCCGCGTGCAGCAATGAAGACTCAATGCAGCCAAAAATTAATAAATAAAAAAAAATAAATTTATTTTTAAAAAAAGATTCACTAAGACAGAAGTTCTTAGCTTTGACTACATGTTGGAATCATCAGGGGGGCTTTAAAAATTCCTGATGCCTTGACAGTGTAAAATGTTCTAGCTGCTGTGGAAAACATTAAATTGAACATAGAGTTACTATGTGACCCAGAAATTCCACTCTTAAGACTACATATAAAGAATTAAAAATAGGAATTCAAACAAAACTTGTACACCGATGTTCACAGAAGCATGATTCACAATAGCCAAAAGGAGGAAACAACCTAAAGGTCTATTAACAGATGAATGGATAAACAAAATGTGATATGCAATGGAATATTATGCAGCCATAACAAAGAATGAAGTATTTTTACATGCTGTAAACCTTGGAAACATTATGCTGTTAAAGAAGTCAGACACAAAGACCACTGGTAAGTCTACTTATATGAAATGTCCAGGACAGATAAAGCCATAGACAGAGAAAGTAGATTAGTGACAGTCAAAGGCTGGGGGGTGGGAGGATGACTGCTAATGGGTATAGGGTTCCTTGGGGGTGAGGAAAATGTTTTGGAACTAGATAGATGTGGTGGTGGTCGAACATTGTGAATGTACTGAATGCCACTGAATTTTACACTTTATTTTATTTCTTAAATGTGTGTAAAGAAAACAACTCAGATTTATTTCTTCATATTATATAAGTTTCAGGTGCACAGCACTACAATGTGACATCTGTATACGCTGCAGAGTGATCACCACCACAAGTCGAGTTACCATCCATCACCGTGCGGTTGACCTCCTTCACCCATGGTGCCCAGCCCTCCCACCAAGCCCCTTCTTCTCTGGTAACCACTAATCTCTTCTCTGTATCTATGAGTTTGTTTTTGCTTTATTTTGCTTGTTTGTTTGTACTTTTAGATTCCAAGTATGAACAAAATACAGCATTTGTATTCTACTGTACAAATATGGTATTTGTCTTTCTCTGTCTGACTTATTTCACTGATCATAATGCCTTCAAGGTCCGTCCATGTTGTCCCAAATGTCAGGATTTCATTTTTTTTTTTTTATGGTTGAGGAATATTATGTTGTATAAATATATACCACATCTTTATCCATTCCTCCACTGTTGGACACTTAGGTTGTTTCCATATCTTGGCTACTGTAAATAATGTTGCAGTAAACATAGGGGTGCATATGTCTTTCCGAATTAGTGTTACCAGAAGTGGAATAGCTGGATCCTATGGTAGTTCTAGTCTTAATTTTTTGAGAAATCTCTACAATGTTTTCCACAGTGTCTGCACCAATTTACATTCTGATCAACATTGTACGAGGGTTCCGTCTCCTCCACATCCTCACCGACATTTGCTATTTCTTGTCTTTTCAAGAATAGCTATTCTAACAGATGTGAGATGATATTTCATTGTGGTTTTGACTTGCATTTCCCCAATAATTAGTGATGTTGAACATCTTTCCATGTGCCCGTTGGCTATCTGCATGTCTTTCTTGGAAAAATATATATTCAGGTCCTTTGCCCCCTTTTTAAAAAAATTTATTTTATTTTTGGCTGCATTGGGTCTCCGTTGCTGCGCATGGGCTTTTCTCTGGTTGCAGCGAGCGGGGCCTACTCTTTGTTGCGGTGTGCAGGCTTCTCACTGCAGTGGCTTCTCTTGTTGCGGAGCGCTGGCTCTAGGTGTGCAGGCTTCAGTAGTTGTGGCTCACGGGCTCTAGAGCGCAGGCTCAGTAGTTGTGGCGCATGGGCTTAGTTGCTCCACGGCACGTGGGGTCTTCCCAGACCAGGGCTCGAACCTGTGTCCCCTGCATTGGCAGGAGGATTCTTAACCACTGCGCCACCAGGGAAGCCCCCTTTGCCCCTTTTTAAATCAGGTTATTTGTTTTGTTGTTGATGAGTTGTATGAATTCTTTATATATTTTAGATGTTAATCCCTTATAGATAGATCTGCAAATATCTTCTCTCATTCAGTAGGTTGCCTTTTCATTTGGATGATGATTTCTTTTAATGTGCAGAAACTTTTTAGTTTGATGCTTGTTTATTTTTGCTTTTGTTTCCCTAGCCTTTGGAGTCTGATCCACAAAAAACATCACTAAGACTGATGTCAGTGAGGTTACTGCCTATGTTTTCTTCTAGGAGTTTTATAGTTTCAGGTCTTACATTCAAGTCTTTAGTCAATTTTGAGTTAATTTTTGTGTTTTTGTATTTTTTCTAGTTTCATTCTCTAGCATGTGGCTGTCCAGTTTTCCCAAAACCAGTATTGAAGAGACTGTCCTTTCTCCATTGTATGTTCTTGGCTAGTAAATTAATTGTCCACATATGTCTGGGTTAACTTCTGGGCACTCAGTTCTGTTCCTTTGATGAACTGTACACTTAAAATCGTTTGTATCATGACTTTTATATTATGTGAATTTTACTGCAGTAAAAAAAGTTCTGATTTCTGGTCCCCACCCGAAACCACTGAAATCCAAGAAGTCTCTGGCGGTGGGGTTCAGGCATCAGTATTCAAAACTCCCCAGGGGATTCCAATGTGCAACCAGAGTTGAGATTGTTGGGAGTCTAGAGTCCAGTCAATGCATGTAGATTAACAGGGTCAGTAATAATTTGAACAGTTCTGGAGCCAGATGACACTTATAACAATTAAAAGATCAATATTTATAACAAATAAAGAGCTCCTACAAATAAAACACAAAAGTCCAAATATGTCCAAATGTGCAAATAATATTTGAATTGGGCAATCACAGGAGAGGAAATCTTTCTTTTTTTTAAATAATTGCTTTAAAAAAACTGTATTTATTTTTGGCTGGGTTGGGTCTTCATTGCTGTGCACGGGCTTTCTCTTGTTGCAACGAGCGGGGTCCTCTCTTCGTTGCGGTGAGCGGGCTTCTCGTTGTGGTGGCTTCTCTTGTTGCAGAGCACAGTCTCTAGGTTAGTGGGCTTCAGTAGTTCTGGCACGCAGGCTCAGTAGTTGTGGCTCGCAGCCTCTAGAGCGCAGGCTCAGTAGTTGTGGTGCATAGGCTTAGTTGTTCCACAGCATGTGGGATCTTCCTGGACGAGGGCTTGAACCCGTGTCCCCTGCACTGGCAGGCAGATTCTCAAACACAGAGCCACCAGGGAAGTCCCAGGAGAGGAAATCTTTAAAAAATAAAATAAACAAATGAAAGGAGGTTCAGCTTTACTAGTAATCAGGAAATAAAAATGAAAGTAACAATGACTTCCTACTTTTCATTTGTCAGATTGGCAATAATTAAACAAAACAAAACACTCAGTACTTGTAAAGATGTGTTGAGAAGGGCACTCCTGTATATTGTTAGTTATGATTGCATTTTTGGGAAGTTAATATGACAATGTCTATTTGAAATTCCATATCTGGGGCTCCACCCTACAGAAATAGGTTTACCAAAGAATTGTTCATAGTGGCACCAAAAGATAAACCGGAAATAACCTGCCTGCTCTCAGAGGTGGAAGGGCTGAAAAATCAGAATACACTCCCAAAATGGGATATTACACAGCTATTAAAAATAATTAGTTAGACATCCATCTATTCACCTGGGGCAGTTCCATGTCATATGAACTGCCAAGTTAAAAAAAAAAAATCAAATTTCAGAGGAATAAAAAAAAGGTCTCGTGTGTGGTCTATCTACCTCTCTGGCTTTTCTCCCTTCCTCTCCCCTATTCTGTGGTGTTCTTCAGTCACTTGTGATTCTTGGAACGGGCCAGGCTCTCCCACACCCCTGGGCCTTGCCCATGCTGTTCCAGCTTGCTACCTTGCTAATTCCTACTTATGGCTCATGGTAAAAGGGTGTCTCGTAAAACAATTATACTCCAGTAAAGATGTTTTAAAAAAAGAAAAGTGTCTCCTTCTCCAGGAAGCCCTCCCTGATCTCCCCTCCCTCTGATGTGTCCCCCAGTCCCCCAGGCTTTAACCTGACTATGTTTTTGCTACTCATCCTTTGCCCTCTGGCCTGAGGGCTCCTGTGGGGAGAGGGATTGGGTTTTGGTCACCCTTGAAAGCTCCAGGCCCAGCACCAGGTCTGAGGAGGGAGTGCAGGAAGCAGTGTTTGGCTGTCCATTGGGAACTGGATTGAAGCAAGGGGGCGGTCAGAAACTTTCTTGTTTGCTTCCCCAGACTTAGTCTTAGGAAATGTCAATCTATTTAAAAGAAATGCACTCTATATTCTGTCCTCTGTTACCAAAATATTTTCAATGACTTGTGCATTTTCCAGCTCTTTAAAGGTGGTCAGAACCTGGGTGATCGGCTTTCCTGGCTTTGACACTGAAAGCCCGTATCCCAGACAAACACGCTCAGTTGGTCATCTACAGTCTTGAGCTGCTTTCAGAGGCCTCTTTCCTTCCTCCCTTAGAGTCCAGCTTGCTGTGTGAAGAGTGGGGTCCCTGGAAGGAGCTCTCTAGGGGAGAACGGTCCTGGACACAGGCATGTCCAGGTCCGGCCAGATTCCTGCCATTCTGAGTCATCTCAAACAACTTATTAACTCCAGGAGCCTCAGTTTCATAATACACAAAATGGGCATTAAAATTCTAAAGCACGTTGGTGGGCGTTTTCAGTGTGATGTAAATAAGGGCCCTGGGGTGAGGTGGTCACAGGGAGAGCTTCTACCTCTAGTGAACACACAGTGGGGGCCAGACACTGTGGTTTTAACCCTTAACGATCTTCGAGCTTGGCGCTAATAAGACTTCCATTTGACAGATGAGGAGATTGAGGCTCAGCGAGGCCAATTGATCTGCCCAGGGTTACAGCCTCGTAAGCCGTTGCTCAGACGCCCGGGCCGTGTCTATTTCTACCCCTGCAGGCTGCAGGTGCTTGCTGAGTAAATTCCATATGTGGTTGCTTTCTAGGGGGCCAGGTCTCCCCACAATTGTTGGGCCATCCTGTTGGGGAGCCCCTGGCTAGATCCTCTGGCCCAAGGCAGTGGGAACAGCTAGCAAAACCAGCAGCCCTGCTGGGAGTCCCTGCTACACAGCCCTGTGCTTTGTCAGAGTTGGGAGAAATCAAGGGACCTGGCAAGGTGACCTGGGCAGTGATTCACTCACGCATGCAGTCATTCTTGCGTGCATTACTTCACACAGGCGTGCACTGTCTGTCTTTGCCACCTCCCAGGGAGGGAGACCCGCTCCAGTGAACACACTAGTGCTCAGAGGGAGGAAGGAGCACCCAGGACTGTCTGCTTGGGGCAGTCAGTGAAGGCTTCCTGGAGGAGGATGCATTTGAACCGAGGAGCAGGTGGTAGCCAGCTTTGTGGGCTAGGAAGGTGCAGTTGTGCGTACTGGGGGACTGAAAGGTCCAGGTGAAGAGAGCGAGCAGGGCAGGGGCCCAGTCCCTGCCCTTCCCCTGCACCTGCACACTGCACCTGTGCTCCTGTGGCTTCCCAGGTGGCCTCTGTGCTCCTGAGGGTCGGCCTGGGCCAGCCTGGTCCTTGGCACGCCTTGGATGTCACAGATTGTTGATGGAACGAGGGTGGTTAGATAAGTGACTCATTTACGATGGACCAAACCCAGTGGGGTGGGAGGGGAAGGGAGGGGTCTAGGCGGAGGCCCAGGGCCCAAAGTGAGGGGGGGGTGGAGGGAGGAGGGGTAAGAGGAGTGAAAGGACTTGATGTGAATTTGAAAAGAAAGACATTACCCCCTACCTTCCCTAGAAGGAGCAAATGCCTCCCAGCGGCCCTAACAGCCCCTCATCCCGCTGTTCTGCACAGTTTACAATTTCTTTGCATAACAGACAGAGTAATCTCACTTTCTCACTGGCTAGAGCTTAGCTTTCAATCAATTATTCCCAAATACATAAAAAAATCCCGTCTCCATGTCACATCTCTGCCTGCTCAGTGCTTCGTTTTCCCCGTCAAGGAATTTGCAAATCCATTGCTTTAACAATACTTCCCACAAATTACCTTCAAATGCCTGTGATGTCACCCGCGGTTAATGCGCTCCTGATAAATAATGCATAAGGGAGTGGTGAGGCATTTTTTTTCCCCTTCCCTGAGATGCAGTGAAGGAAAGAGCCTGCTCCAGTGCAAAGCTGTCTGATTTCAGCCTTGGGGCTGGAGCCTGCGGCTGGGTGCTGGGAGGCAGAGGGGGTGGAGAGGGGCAGCTGGAAGGTGAGGGGCAGTTGGAAGGAGAGGGGCAGCTGGAAGAGGAGGGGCAGCTGGAAGGGGAGGGGCAGCTGGAAGGAGAGGGAAAGCTGGAAGGGGAGGGGCAGCTGGAAGGGGAGGGGCAGCTGGAAGGGGAGGGAAAGCTGGAAGGGGAGGGGCAGCTGGAAGGGGAGGGTCAGCTGGAAGGGGAGGGTCAGCTGGAAGGGGAGGGACAGCTGGAAGTGGAGGGGCCTCTGGAAGGGGAGGGGCCTCTGGAAGGTGAGCCGGGTGGCTGTGTACCCACCGTCTGGGTATGTCCGTGCCAAGCCCTGCACCTCCCTGCCTGTCAGCTTCTGCTCCGGGACCCAGGATGGTTAGTCACAGTCCGTACAGGTTTAACAAGGGTCCAAATAACCCCACCCAGGAGCTTGTCCTGGGAGGAGCTGCAGCCCAGTGGCCCCCAGTCCTTAAGAACCATGGAGAGGGGTGGGAAGCTTTCCTAGTGGCTTTCCCAGCACTGGCCAAGCTCAGCCTAAGGAAACGTGTGGGTCTGCATCCTTAAACTCACCATCTCACATGCAGGGCAACTCTGGAGAGGCCTCTGTGCTCTTAATGAGACTGGGGACCCTGAATGCAGGGCCCAGGGGTGCCCAGAGGAGTGGTGGCCTTGGTGGAGACCTGTGCTTCCTGGGGGCTCAGGCAGCACCCGAGCTGGTCTTGGCTAGAAGGTCTGGGCCTCTGGCTGGGGTTCATGTAGCTCCTTTATCATATGCCGTGTGCAGTGCGTGTGTGCGTGCATGTGAATGTGTATGTGTGTATATGTGCGTGTGTGCACTGCGTGCATGTGTGTGTGTATGTGGGTGCAATCACTCCATGGGCTGGAGTGACTGAGGCCTCCACAGCAGGGGCCCCAGGACTCTGGAAAGGCCATCCTTTGGGGCTAGAGAATTTGCTTGCAGGAATAAAGCTAATTTTTTCCTGTATGACTGTTACTAGTACTAGTGCCTTCATAGCTATGAGTGTATTTTGATATTGCAAGCTAAAATTGTAGAGTTTCTAGAGAATCAAAATAAACTGTAGTACAGTTTGTAACAGCACCCACAAACCAAAGGTGTGCCAGCAGCCTGAGATCCCAGGCACTTCGAGGAAGGTCCTGGTCCTAGAACCGCTCGTGTCACCTCCACGTGTGCGACTTGGGCTCTGTCTCTGCTTCATTTAACCAGGGCCTGGGAGGAATGCACATAGAGTCTCTTAATGAACCGATCGCTCTGCGTCTAAATTACGGCACGGGAGCAAACGCCACAGGAGAAAACCCTGCATGTTAGCAGGGCTGCCGAGGTACAGGGTAGGAAGGGCCTGGCTGCTCAGGGAAGTCGGAGGGGATTCTGGAAGGAGAGGAGTTGGGTTGAGTGTGAAGGGTGAGGAGGGTGCGTGGAAGCTACTGAGGCCAAGAGAGGGGGCTGAGAGAGTGCTGGCGTTTGGGGATGTGTCCCCTGGAGCAGGCTGGTGAGAGGTGGACGGGTTCTCTGTGAGTACCTGGGGTCCGTCTCTCCTGGAGAGGGGCTTTCCCTGGGAGTCTGGAATCTCTAACTCCAAGCAGTGTCCTTGGATGGGCAGCGAGCTTGGGCTGTGTCAGTGGGGAGGTCTTGGGAGGCGCTGTTTACTGCTGCAAACCCAGGAGGCCCATGGGGACAGTCAGAGCCTGGCCTGACGCGCTTCATACCTAATGAAAAATGTCTCGCAGATTCAGGCCCGCCAAGCTGCTTTGATTTTGTAACTTGCATTAACATAACACACAGGTGGGTTTTGTGAAACGAACTCTGGGTAACACTACTGTGGGTGGAGAGGAGCCTTTGAAAGAACTGGTCCTTCTTTCTCGGGAGCTCCTCCGGCTGGATTCTGGCCTGTGAAGGTTGGGATGCCCGACGTCAGGGCACCGGCTGACTCCCGGGGACCCAGCCCTCTGGGGTCCCGCACCGAGATCCTCTGAGGATCATCCGTGTGTGAGGCCGGTGCACGCGGAGTCATTGGTGGCCCCAGTGTCCTGGTCTTCAGGCCTTTTACCCAGAGGCACCTGAGCTGAGTTTTCTGAACCAGAGGATAAAGTGGAGACTGGAGAAGAAACGGAAACGTATGGAGTCAGAGAGAGTCAGAATTCCGTTTCTGAATTTTAGGCTCCACAAAACCGGAACCCAACCTGGAGGATTTGGGGTCACCTGGGGGCACACGTGGGGGAATTCGGTCCAGTGGGACCTGCCCTGACCTGTGCCCTCCTCCTCCTTCCTAAACTTCCTAAACTCCCTCTGAGGGTGACCGGCTAAGGTGACCAATGCTGGGGCGGGGGATGGGTACAACGTGAGCTCACAGGTAAAACCCCGAGGAGGTGCAGATAGACCTCAGGAGGCCGACAAGCAGAGGAAAAGCTGCTAACTAGGCCAGAAGGGAGATAAGACAGGGAGGTACCACTTCCCACCCAATTGGATGGAGGGATTTAGAACATCGAATAATAGTAAGTGTTGACCAAGATGTGGGGAAGCACGCCCCTCGTGTTCTGTGGGTGCAGAGTGGTCTTAGACGGGGCATACCCTAGGACCTGGAGGGCCTACACCTGGTCTCGCTCACACGGGTTCCCAGGGAACGTCGACCCAGGGGAGTGGGTAAGGGACCTGCAGCAGAGCCACTGACAGCTATGCAGCAGTGGACGCCACGGCTGGGTGTAAACACCCAAGTAGACTGAGAACCAGGGGTTGAGAGCAAAGTCAAGAACGGGAGTGAAATTTGTGGTACAGCTCCATTTACGTAAAGTAAAACGCAAACACTCAAAATACAGATTCCAGGACGCCTCCCCATTCTAGGAAGTCTATCCACACATGGGAGAACATGCCTCCAATGGGAAGGAGGATGGAGGGTGGTTTGGGGATCAAGGGGGAAAATCAGGGCAAAAACCAGAGCAGTGTCTCAGCCTGGGTTCCCCAGGAAGGACTGAGTACCAGTGCCTTATTAGGGGGGATGGATGGGCGGGACGGGACGGATGGAGCGTGGGCAGAGGGCACCCCTGTGTGAGGCCACGCTGCCTGGTGTCTGGCAGCATCTCCTCTCTGAGTCTGGATGAGGCAGGGAGAGCCAGACCCTCCAGGAGTGTGAACACAGGCTGCAAGCCGTGGAATTGCAGGGTGGTTGGGTGTGCTGGGGGCTCAGGAGGCAGTAGGTGGAGGAGGAGGAGGCCGAGGGCCGAGAGGGTCTGAGAAGGTGCCCAGGAGGCGGCCGCGTGGCCTGGTGGTGAAGGTGCGCCATGGGCTCTGGCTGGGAGAGGGGAGCCCAAGTCTCCCTGCCAGGGAATGTGTGAGTGTGTTTGCATCTTGGATGGAGACAACCCGAATTCGAGTCCTTGAGCAAATTACGTAACTACTTAGCCTCTCCTGGGTTTCCATGCTGGTCAAACGGAGACAGTGAGAGGCTTATTTCGTGAGAGTTTTGTGAATCCCTTGTAAGGAGTCTTTCTTGCATGGTAACACAGCCTTGAAATCCTGCAAGACGGTGCCCCCCCCACAGGAGAAAACCCACCCTGAGCAGTTGTTCCTTCTTAACCGAGCTCACCACTTATTTGTGTTTATCTTCTCAGGTTTCTGTGTTGTTTTTTTTTTTTTTTTTTTTGCGGTATGCGGGCCTCACTGTTGTGGCCTCTCCCG
>NC_041215.1:36360643-36380913 GCF_002837175.3 Physeter macrocephalus
CTCTCAACCACTGCGCCACCAGGGAAGCCCAGTTTCTGTGTTTTGACACCTGATTACATGCAGCTTCACACTCAGACCTCTCTTTGCACTAAGCACTAGTTATTTCGTGTGTCCTGTAATAGACAACAAAATGCCACTTATTACATGAATTAGGATTTGCTTTACCTCCAGGAAACTTGTTCTGCATGTAGGGTTTATTCCATGTTTGGTCATTAACTCAGCCATCCACTCACCTGACATTTATCGAGGGCTTACCATGCGCCAGGCACAGTGTGGGCACTTGGTTTGCAGAGGTGAGAGCCTGCCTCTGTCCCCAGTCCCCACAGACCGGGAGGGGGAGATCGATGGCGCACAGTGGATGGCACCGCAGGAGGGGCTGAGATAATAGATGAAGAGCCCAGGGAGCACTCGGGAGCCGGCTGCCCCTAGAGGGCTGTCTGCGCTGGTCATGAAGCACGAATGGGATTTCTCAAGGTGCAAAGTGGGGGACTGTATGGTGGTTTGTCCTGATGAGGTGCCCACATTCAGAGTGAAGAGTCCCTGGGGTGAGAGGAATAGCTGGATGTGAAATTGGGGCCAGATGAGGTAGGTTTGAATGCCAGGCCCAGGCATTATCCTGTTGGATTTTAGGTAAGGGGTCACTCTGGTGGCAGCAGTGGGGTCCAGGGCAGCAAGCCTGGGGGTGGGGAGACGGATGGGAGGCTGTGAGCACAGACCATGCCAGGTCCAAGGAGGACCTGGCTATGCAGACTAGAGGAGGTCTGGAGTGGTCTGGGGTGCGCACACATTAGGGGTTCCGTCGTGCAGGGCTGCCATGGCGTCTGGCCCCTGTCTTCTGACACTGAGCTGAGCTCACTGCGGATGTCTGCTGCCCTTTACTGCGGCACTCGGGAGAGTAAGTTTTGCTTGCAGAAATCCAGCCTTTGGTCCTTCAAAATTTGATCTTTTATTTTAGGGAATGTACTTAATGTACTTATTTTATTTTTTATTTTTAAATTAACTTTTATTGGAATATAGTTGATTACAATGTTGTGTTAAGTTTCTGGTGTCAATCAGTTATACATAAACATATATCCACTCTTTTTAAAATTCTATTCCCATATAGGTCATTACAGAGTACTGAGTAGAGTTCCCTGTGCTATACAGTAGGTCCTTATTAGTTATCTATTTTATATATAGTAGTGTGTATATGTCAATCCCAATCTCCCAATTTATCCCTTTCTCCCCTTTTCCCCCTTGGTAACCATAAGTTTGTTTTTTACATCTGTAACTCTACTTCTGTTTTGTAAATAAGTTCATTTGTACCATTTTTTTAGATGCCACATATAAGTGATATCATATATTTGTCTTTCTCTGTCTGACATACTTCACTCAGTATGAGAATCTCTAGGTCTATCCATGTCACTGGAAGTGACATTACTTTGTTCTTTTTTTATGGCTGAGTAATATTCCATTGTACATATGTACCTCATCTTCTTTATCCAGAATGTACTTATTTTATAAAATAGGACAGATTTTATAAAACAGGACAGATTTTTTGTGTTCATGTGGTCTACTCAATATAAGGCATAAAGTTTCCAAGCAGTAATGACATGAGATACTGCTGGGGGTTAGGATGGGAAACACTATTTCCCAGGAAGCCCTTTGCAAAAAGGTGTCCACTGTGGCTTGTCCTCCAAACAACAAGTGGCCCCTCCTGCCCAGGACATAAGGGTAGACTTGGTGGAGCACCAAGGGAGAGGGCATGAGCCAGCCTACATGGGGGCAGAGACTGAGCATCCAGTTCAGCTCCTCCTGAGTGAATGAGTAAGGCTGGTGCTGGGACAGGTCATGGACCACCTAGAGTAGGGGCTGAGGTCTGCACAGGTGTTCCCCGTCTCCCTGGACAGCATTGCAAGACTTCCCTAGTGTGCGTTTTCTAATCTAGAAAGAAGGTTGCGTGCAGGTAGCCCGCACTCTTCTGTAGATCTTCTGTTGACCCTTCATGGCTGCCACCATTAATGTAGGTCAACTGCTCATAGATCGACTGGTAGTGTGTCCCCAACCAATACCAACTAACCCCCGGGTTAATCTAGTCTTGAGTTTAAAAGCCCTCTAGACAGATACCTGGTTACCCAGAGTCAAGTTCATGGAGCCCAGAGTGGGTTCAGGAGCTGAGGGCCCTCAGACAGGCCACTGCCCCTCTCTGGGTGGCTGTTTGCTCACCCATAAAACAGGGGGCTTGTGTGGACTTAATGAGCCCTATGGGCCACGAAGTTTTGAAACAATTCACTTCTGGAAGCACCTCTTGGGCAGTGGGTATCAAGTCTCTCCTTGGGCCTAGCTGGGTGCTTAGGAGACTCTTAGCAGACCCAGGACACCTGCTGGTTCTCTGGTGGGGGCCTGGGTGGAGAGCACCCAAGCCTACTTTCTAGGTGGCGCTCTGGTCTTTGGCAGACAACAGATGATATGGGTGGTTCAATGTCCTCCATAGGGTGTGTGTCTTGTGGACACACAGAGTGACTGGCTTGGCCCAGGTGTTCAGACTCCAAACCCAGTGTTCTTCTCGTGGCATCTCAGGGCCTACCCCAGGGAGAAGTGAAACTGAGAAGGACCCTGAGGGGCTCCTGGGCACAAAAGCCTTTCCGTGTCCCCCAGTTCTTGTGTGTAGGAAATAGGCTTCATTCAGCCTCCAGGACCTTCCCTGAGTTCCAGTGGGCAGGTTCAAACAGTTGCTAATCAGGGAAGGGAGGGGATGCAGAGACAGGGAGGAACAGTCAAGAAACAACGGCGCAGCCTTGGGGCAGGGTCCTGGTTCCCCCTTAAGGGATACACATAACAATATCTTTGAGCTGTTTTGCAGATACTAAAACCCCCACTGGGTGAAATAAGTTAACTGTATGCTACTCACAAGCACTGTAGACCCCGGACCAGTTGGAGCCAGAAGGCTGATGACTCCTGCTTACCTCATCACCAATGAATCAGAAGAATGTCCATGAGCTGATCACACCCTCCTCTTTGAACCATTACTGTAAAACTCCTCACTACCCCCTCCAGGTTGGGACACACAGTTTTGAGGTGGCGGTGGCCACCTTTGCCTGGCAAAGCAATAAAGCTATGGTTTTCTATTTCACCCAAAACTCCTTCTCCGAGATTCAATTCGGTGTCTGCGCTCAGAGGCCGAGTTTCCGCATCAGATGTGAGGTCCCTGTGTAAGTCAGCATTAGGTAGACAAACACTGATGGATAAGTGAGTGGATAAACCTCACAGGGTCAGTGCAGAGAGGTCTTGGGTTTGTTTCATCACTTGATTCACTGTTGACATCTGGGGAATAGCAGTGGGCTTGCCCCAAGCTGTGCTAGCTACAATTCCAGTAGGATTAGGGAGAGTCATTTTTTGTGCCTCCTGGCTTGGGGTCTGGCCCACAGGTGGTGGAGACAGAACTCCCCTGGAAGTGTTCTGTAATGGCCAGTGTAGATGGTGGCAGATTATGTGTCTTAAAATGAGATTGAAAAATCAATAAGCCAAGTACAGTGGTTGAATCTTTGCCTTTTCAGAGCTGCTTGCAAAGCTGAGTTGCCTGTTGACGCATCAGGTAGCCGTGGGGCTTGACAGCAGGGCTGGAGGGGTGGGTGAAGCCTCCACTAAAGGTTTCCTCTCTCTCCTTTGGGAGCCCTGTCCTCACTCTTTGGCCTCCTCAGTAGAAAAAGCAGTTGCCAAAAGCTCTTTTGCATTTAGGTGTTGGAGATGGGGTAGAAAGTAAGCGATGTTTTTTGAGCACCTGTGGTGACTTCATATATTACCATTACTGTTGCAGGAAGGGGGACCCCTTCCAGGGCCTGAAAGTAGGCTCTTGCCTAACACTCGGAAATGAATTGTCCATGGAGACACAACGTGCTGACACGGCAAGAGACTATTGGGAAGGCGCGCCCAGGCAGAGAGCAGTAGGGTGAGGGAAACCAGGAGAGCTGCTCTGCCACGTGGCTCGCAGTCTCGGGTTTTATGGTAATGGGGTTAGTTTCTGGGTTGTCTCTGGATAATCACTCTGACTCAGGGTCCTTCCTGGTGGTGCGTGCATCACTCAGCCAAGATGGATTCCAGTAAGCATTCTGGGATGTTGGTAGGACATATGGACCGGCATCTTCTCTCTCCTTTTGACCTTTTCCGAATTCTTCGGTTGGTGGTAGATTGTTAGTTCCGTGTTCCTTACCAGGACCTCCTGTTGTAGGATAACTCATGCAAGTGGTCACTACCATGCCTGGCCAGGGCGATGGTTTCGGTCAGTGGTTCCCCTAACATTACATCTTAACCCTGTGAACTAAGCCTTGGTATCATCATTTCACATAGAAAGTGCATCAGTTGTCCTTGCTACAGAGCAAACCTGCTCAAAACTCAGTGGCTTAAAAAAAGCATCAACCATCTGTTTAGCCCACAGTTCTGCTAGGTGGTTCTTGCGGTCTGGGCTGGGCTGGACTAATCTTTGTGGGGCTTGCATGCGACTGTGGTCAGTTGGTGGGTGGAGTGGGGCTTGCTGGTCCTGAGTAACCTTATTCCCAAGTCTGTTGGCTGTTGGCTGGGGTGATGGGGGTGACTGTATCTCTCACTCTCCAGCAGGCTAGCCCGGGCGTGTTCCCATGTCAGTGGAGGGTTCTGAGAGCAGCAAGGATGGAAGCGGAAAGGCTTCTTTTAGCTTTAGACTCAGTATGGGCACAATGTCAGTTCTGCTACTTCCTGTTGGTCAAAGTAGACCACAAGCCCAGCCCAGGACGATGGGAGGAGCTGTGAAGGACTGCAGCCATTTTTGGAATCCGCCCCCCCAAGAAGCTGGGATTCTGGGGCTTTAAGCAGCTTGCCAAGGGCTTGCAGCTTGAATTGGGGCCCAGCCTGTGCCTTTCGCATGCTCTATGTGGTGTGCAGCCCAACTGCACACCACATAGAGCATGCGAAAGGCACAGGCTCTTTAAGGGTACCTCTACCCTTAAAGAGAGAACAGCGCTCAACTCAGATAAAGGAATCTGCTGGGGCTGGATGGCGAGTTTTTAAACTGCTGAGTATGGAGCGCATCCATAGTTGTATGGCTGCTGAGTCCTCCTTGGCTGTGACACTGTGACCCTGGTGGCCCCCTAGGAAAGAGCTTCTGTCCCCAGTGACGCCCCCACCCCCGTGCTTTCTCCATGGCTCTGATCGTATTCCTCCATCCTCATTTTGTTGTGCAGGGTGTGTATGTGTGTTTGTGCATCTTCCATCAGAAGCTACGCCTCATCTTTTTGGAAGTGATGGGGTTTAGAAAGACGAATTCAGGTCAAATAGGTTTCTGTTGCAATGCTCACATCTGGTATTTACTTCCACATTTCTAAATAATATGCGGATCCTGCTAGTTCTTGATTAATCAATTTAAACATTGTCTATTGACTGCAGTAGAAGATGGTGAGTGACCTCCATGGACCTCCCGGCACTGGCCCTTCCCCCATCCTTCACTATACTTTTATCACAACTTTTGGTTAAATCGATGGTCAGTGTTTATGTTACTATGACAGTAAATTTTGCTTACTGCTAAGTGAAGTAGACTATGGTGATGTTTCCTGGACTTAATACCTGCATATTTTCCCTTTATTTGGTTTTCTATGTACCTATATTTATTTTTTCTAAATGGTTTACCAGGTCAGTTATATGTGAATCATTATTTTCCAAATAGTCAAATTGACATTCTATCACTTTCCCTCCTTCGAGGCCCTCCCACGTGGACTTCCTGGCTCTCAGCTGCTGTCCAGACACCACGCTCTGGATGGATGCCTGGGTCTCACGGCTTTCTTTCCAGCTTTATACCATTGTTTTGCTGAAGCATGTCCTCTCATAGCTTCCTAAGCTATCAGAAGTAAATTTTTAGGGTCCCTGCACATCTGAAAATATTTCCCCCAAACAGACTCTGAGACATGGGTTTGTGTAAAAATGATTCATTAGGACAATACTGCCAGGAGAAACTGGGAAAGGAGTGCGGAAAGCAGGAGAGGGAAGAAGAAGGCAGGTTAGGGAGATTTCAGGTGGAGCTCCAGTGTCAGCCTGAGCAGCAGCTCTGGAGTGGAAATTGCCCTGTAGAGTTTGTCCTGAAAGAAGCAGTCATTGGCTGTAGGTCACCTGTAGGCAGGGGTGGGGTGTAGGGGAAACTTAGCTCTAGGGATTCAGTCTGGTTCGAGGGTAGTTGCCTGGAGACCATTGTGGTGTGAGCCTCTGGGAGCCAAGTGCACAGCAGCTGGTGGCGTAGGACTGGAAAGGGCTATCTGGGGACCTGGACCAAGTATCACTGGGTCTGCCCCAGTTTTCACCAGGGTCTCACGCTTGCTGGCAGTTTGGCAGCTGTACTGCAGGAAATATAAATCATTGTAGGTGTTCGCACCAATGTTGGAAGGGCTAAAGAAGCAACTTCTAAGTGGGTCTGCTTGGAATGATTTTCAGAATAATACAGAACTGCCCACGAGGGAGCTGTTCTCCCTGAGGCAGTCTCTGAAACAGGCAGCCTGAGTCTGGAAACCCTCTTACCATGGCAGCAGCCTCTGGACCCCTGGGAGCCAGAGGATAGACAGACGCTTAGCTCTTCCATCCAGACTCGGAGTCATATAGAAAAAGCCACCTCTACCATTGCCACTGCTTGGTGTCACACCAACGAAGCAGCAGGAAGGAATCTGGGAACCTGTTAAAGGAAAATGACCCTTTAACCAGGACTGACTGCCAGAAGCTGGTGAGAACGAGCTCCTCCACGATGCAGAACCTGATTTATATCTAGGACCCTGGCTGTGAGCAAATCTGGGAAATTGAGTTTTACCGGTTCGACATTTACAAATAGCAGGAGGGCAAATTGGAGGTTGGGAGAGCAATACAAATATTGTACAGCTGGATATACAATCCTAGATTAAGCAGTTTTAAATTTTTTTCCTGAGGATTTTGAAGGCATTGCTCCATTATCTTTTAGTTTCTGGTTTCATTGCTGCAAAGTCGAATGCCATTCGAAATTCCTTTGTGAGCAATTTTCTATTTTTCTCCCTCTCAGAAGCTTTGAGGATCTACTTTTTGCCTGGCATTCTAAGAGGTTATGATGATGTGTGTTGGTGCAGGTGGTTTTTCTTCCCCTGTTCTGGGCACTCAGTGGGCCCTTTCAATCTGAACCTTACAACCTGTGCTATGGACTGAAATTTGTCTCCCTCAAATTCATGTATTGAAACCGACCTGAAATGTGATGGTATTAGGAGGTGGAAACTTTGGGAGGTGCTAGGTCATGAGGGTGGAACCCTCATGAATGGGATTAAGTGTCATTAAAAGGGACCCCAGAGAGCTCCTGCACCTCCTCCACCCTCTGAGGACACAGTGAGAAGACAGATACCAGTGAACCAGGAAGAGGGCTCTCCCAGACACTGAACCTGCCAGCGCCATGATCTTGGACTTCCCAGCCTCCAGACTGTGAGAAAGAAATGTTGGGTGTTTACCAGCTACTCAGTTTATGGCATTTTTGTTACAGTAGCCTGAGTGGACTAAGAAAACCTGGGAAATTTTTACTATCACTTCATTGATAATTTCCCTCTCCTGTCTTTTTTATTCTCTATTTCTGGATCATGTATAGTCAGATTGCAGATTTTCTGAATTGACCCTTTTAAGTTCCTTACCTTTTCTATTTTCCATCTCTTTGCTCTACTTTTTGTCTTTTTGTTCCATTTATTTCAGCCATCATAATTTTAATTTCCAAGAGTTCTTCATGCATCTGTTACTTTTCTCACAGAACTCTATTCTTGTTCTGTGTCTGCAGTATCTTTCTGACTTAAATTTTTTCCTCCTTTTTTTTTTTTTTCTGTTTTGGTTTCATTGTTTTTTTTCTTTCTTTTTTTTTCTTTTGAGCTGCACTGCATGTAGGATCTTAGTTCCCTGACCAGGGATCAAACCAGCACCCCCTGCAGTGGAAGCATGGACTCTTAACCACTAGACTGCCAGGGAAGTCCCCTGGTTTTGAGTGCACACGTCCCCTCATCCTGTTTCTCTTCGCTCCTCACACCCACCCTCCACTGTGCTTGGGTCCCCCAGTCTGGAGCCCTCTGGCTCTCCTGGGTCAGTAACACTCCTCCATCCATTTTCTAGATCCCAAAATGTACTGCAATTTTGCATCCGCTGCTGTCTCCTCTCTCATTTTCTCAGTACGCTTGGATTTATATGTTAAAAAAAAAAATCCACTGATGATATTTTAGTGGAGCATTGTGAGGGAGAGCCAATAACAAGTGTGACCAACCTTCTACATTCCCCTACAACTCTTGAGGGAAATGCGCTCCATTAGGAAGAACCATGGCTGCCACCACACTTCCTAAGCTCTTCCTCCTCCAGGCTGTGGCAGTTCAGAGGTTTACTGTTTAATTATTGTACAAGTGGAGTTTGCTGGCTTTCTAGGTATTTACAGTGTACAGGTTGTTTACTGGTGCCTCACAGCGCCTGGCATTGGGCTGGTGATGTGAGCTCCTGCCCACACGGGCTTGCGTTCTGCTGGAGAGGACAGGTCTTGGGTAGCGGGTGCCGGGTCGGCTTATGCACTTGCTGCAGAGGAGGGCTCTTTAACAGCCTATGGGGCATCCGTGGCCACAGGGGCCAGAAATAGAGGCATGAGGTGTAATGGACACCTTCAACGGCAGGGCATTTGAAGCTTTGTAAAGGAGAAAGTGTAAGAACGTCCAAGAAGCTTTGTAAAGAAGGCAAGCCCCCCCCCTCCTTCTCCCCCTCCCACCCCTGTCCGTGGGCAGAGACACCATGGGGGCTACCTCTTGCCTCTTCCCGAAAATCTACAGCAGCGTTGGGTGAACTCGTCGGGGGCAATTCTAGTTCACATTAGAGCGTAACCAGAATTTTCTTATTTGCGTAAGTGGTGACAAGAACATGCTGGTGGATCCTGTGTCTCTCCCCAGCGTCTAATAAAGCAGAATTCAATTCAAGGCAGATCCCTCTCTGCCCCATCAGACCAAATGTGATTCAATTTCTTTCACCACCGATTAATTCCTTGAGCATTTGCTGCATGGGTTCCCTGTAGTTGTTTTCTGTGCTGAGTAACAAATTACCGCAAACGTTGCAGCATTACTAACTCACAGTTTTGCTAGTCAGAAGTACAGTGTGCACGGTGGGGCTGAGTCCCTCCCTCAGGGTGAAATAAAAGTTTTGGCCAGGCTGAGTTTTCTTCTGGAGGCTCTGGGGAAAAATCTGCTTTCTTACTCATTTTTTTTGACATATAAAATTGTATATGGGCTTCCCTGGTGGCGCAGTGGTTGCGCGTCCGCCTGCTGATGCAGGGGAACCGGGTTCGCGCCCCGGTCTGGGAGGATCCCGCATGCCGCGGAGCGGCTGGGCCCGTGAGCCATGGCCGCTGGGCCTGCGCGTCCGGAGCCTGTGCTCCGCAACGGGAGAGGCCGCAGCAGAGGGAGGCCCGCATACCACCAAAAAAAAAAAAAAAAAAAAAAAAATTGTATATATTTAAGGTATATCACATGATGATTTTATACATATATATATTTAATAAATATGTACATAGTTAAATGATATATATAATATATAGTTAATATAGAATAACTATATATATTAAATAATAACTATATAGTTATTATTTAATTATATTATTATATTAATATATTATTATATTAAATATTTAAATATATACATATATAGTAAATGATCACCACAATCAAGTTAACACATCTATCACCTCATATAGTTATCATTTGTGTGTGTGTGTGTGTGTGTGTGTGTGTGTGTGGTTAGATTTAATTTAATATCTATCCTCTTAGCAAATTTCAAGTATGCAATACGGTATTGATAACTATAGTCACCAGGCTGTATATTAGATGTCCAGAACTTATTCATCTTGAAAGACTTTGTACCCTTTGACCAACATTCTCCCCATTTCCCTGACCCCCCAGACCCTGGCAACCACCATTCTACTCTCTGCTTCTATGAGTGTGACTTTTTGATTCTACATTTAAGTGAGATCATGCAGTATTTGTCTTTCTGTGTCTGGCTTATTTCACTAAGCATAATGTCTTCCAGGTTCATCCATGTTATAACAAAGGGCAGGATTTCCTTCTTTTCAAAGGCTGAATAATATTCCATTGTGTATAAATACCGTGTCTTCTTTGCTTCTTTGCCTGTTGAAGGACACTAGGTTGTTTCCATGCCTTGTCTATTGTGAATAATGCTGCAGTGAGTGTGGGAGTACAAAAATCTCTTCAAAATCCTGATTTCAATATCTTTGGATGTATACACAGAAGTGGGGTTGCTGGGTCATATGGTAGTTCTATGTTAGTCCCATACTGTTCTCCATAGTGGTTGTACTAATTTACCCTCCCATCAACAGTGCGCAAGGGTTCCCTTTTCCCCACATGCTCACTAACACTTACCTTTTGTCTTTTTGATAATAGCCATTCTAACAGGTGTGAGGTGATAGCTCATTGTGGTTTTAATTTGCATTTCCCTGAAGATTAGTGATGTTGAACACCTTTTCACATACCTGTTGGCCATTTGAATTTCTTCTTTGGAGAAATGTCTATTTAGGGCCTTTGCTTGCTCACTTGTTTTGTTGGTGGAACTCAGTTACTTGTGGTCATAGGACTGAGGTTCCCTCCTCCTTGCTGGTGTCAGCTGTCCCAGCTGCTCTTGGCTCCTGAAGGCCACCTGCACTCTTCACCACGTGGTCTCGTCCACCTTCAAGCCAGCAAAGTTACATTAAATCCTCTCATGCTTGGAATCTCTGACTTCTTATTCTGCCACCAGCTTTTAAAGGGCTTGTGTGATTAGGTTAGGCCAACCTGGATAATCTCCCAGTCTTGAAGTCAGCTGTGCCAAGTAATATAACCTAATCATGGAAGTAACACCCATTATATTCACAGGGCATGTACACCTGGGGAGTGGAAATATTGGGGGCCGTGTGAGAATTTTTCATACCACATGCTCTGATTCAGTCTCCATATGGGGAAGGGGCTTATCTCTGCTCTTAGCAGCTGCACCCTGTAGGGGACATGAGGCTGACACAGATGAACTCAGTCTGGCATGTGGACAGTGTCAGGGATCCATGTTCCATCTACTCTCATTGCTGTCACTACCTAGCTGCCTCTCCCTGAAGCTGCATTTATAAATGGCTAAATTGGGATTGACTGATGGCTTTATCTCAGAGGGCAACTCTGACTGGTTGGCAGTGGTGCATGGCTGGTGAGGTGATTGGTGTCTGTCAAGGACACTCAGTGGACCTTTATGGCATCTACTGTTTGATCTCTAAGCCCTTTTAGCTCATTTAAAAAATTTTTTTCAGCTTCACAGAGGTATAATTGACAAAAAATGTATATATTTAAGGTATACGACATGATGGTTTCATATAAAGATACATTGTGAACTGATTGCTGCAATCAAGCTAATTAGCATTCATTGCCTCATGCAGTTACATTTTTTCCTTTACATTGTCCACCCTCCCCACACCCCATCCCCCTCAGCAATCACCTGTTTGTTCTCTGTATCTAGGAGTCTGTTTCTGTTTTGTTATGTTTATTCATTTGTTTTGTTTTTTAGATTCCACATATAAGTGAAATCATGCAGTACTTTCTTTCTCTTTAGGGTAATACCCTCTAAGTCCATCTATGTGGTTGCAAATGGCAAGATTTCATTATTTTTTATGGCTGAGTAGTATTCCATTGTGTGTGTGTGCGTGTGCGTGTGTGTGTTTGTGTGGGGGGTGTGTGTCTATCACAACTTCTTCTTCTTTTTTTTTTTTTTTGTGGTACATGGGCCTCTCACTGTTGTGGCCTCTCCTATTGCAGAGCACAGGCTCCGGATGCACAGGCTCAGTGGCCATGGCTCATGGGCCCAGCCGCTCCACCGCATGTGGGATCTTCCCGGACCGGGGCACGAACCCGTGTCTCCTTCATCGGCAGGCGGATTCTCAACCACTGCGCCACCAGGGAAGCCCTACAACTTCTTTATCCATTCATCTATCGATGGACACTTAGATTGCTTCTTTATCTTGGCTATTGTAAATAATGCTGTAATGAACTTTGGGGTGCATATATCTTTTTGAATTAGTGTTTTTGTTTTCTTTGGAAAAATACCCAGCAGTGGAATTGCTAGATTGTATGGTAGTTGTATTTTAAAAATTTTGAGGACCCTCCATACTGTTTTCCGTAGTAGCTGTACCAATTCTATTCCACCAACAGTGCACAAAGTTTCTCTTTTCTCCACATCTTTGCCAACACTTATTTGTTATCTTTTTGATGATTACCATTCTTATAGGTGTGAGGTGATATCTCTTTGTGGTTTTTTTTTTTTTTTTGTGGTACATGGGCCTCTTACTGTTGTGGCCTCTCCCGTTGCGGAGCACAGGCTCCGGATGCGCAGGCTCAGCGGCCATGGCTCACGGGCCCAGCCGCTCCGTGGCACGTGGGATCTTTCCAGACCGGGGCACGAACCCGTGTCCCCTGAATCGGCAGGCGGACTCTCAACCACTGCGCCACCAGGGAAGCCCTCATTGTGGTTTTGATTTGCATTTTCCTGATGATTAGTTGACCATCTTTTCACGTGCCTGTTGGCCATCTGTATGTCTTCTTTAGAAAAACGTCTATTCAGGTCCTCTGCCCATGTTTTGATCGGGCTGTTTATTTTTTAATGGTGAGTTGTACGAGTTCCTTGTATATTTAATATTTTAACCCCTTATCAGATATATCATTTGCAAATATCTTCTCCCATTCAGTAGGCTGCCTTTTTATTTTGTTGATAGTTTCCTTCACTGTGCAAAAGTTTTTTAGTTTGATGTAGTCCCATTTGTTTATTTTTGCTTTTGCTTCTCTTACCTACAGAGATAGCCAAAAAAATATTGCTAAGACCAGTGTCAGAGTATACTGCCTATGTTTTCTTCTAGAAGTTTTGTGGTTTCAGGTCTTACATTTAAGTTTTTAATCCATTTTGAGTTTGTTTCTGTATATGGTGTGAGAAAATAGTCCTGTGTGATTCTTTTACATGTAGCTGTCCAGTTTTCCCGGCACCACTCACTGAAGAGACTGTGTTTTCTCCATTGTATATTCTTGCCTCCTTTGTCATAGATTAATTGACCACAAAGCATGCATTTATTTCTGTGCTGTCTATTCTGTTCCATTGATCTATTTGTCTGTTTTTGTGCCAGTACCATACTGTTTTGATTACTGTAGCTTTGTAGTCAGAAGTCAGGAAGCGTGATACCTCTAGCTCTGTTCTTCTTACTCAAAATTGTTATGGCTATTTGGGATGTTTTGTGTTTCCATAAAAACTTTAGAATTATTTATTCTAGTTCTGTGAAAAATGCCATTGGTATTTTTATAGAGATTGCACTGAATCTGTGGATTGCTTGGGTAGTATGGTCTTTTTAACAATATTAATTCTTCCAATCCACATCATGGTATATCTTTTTATTTGTTTGTGTTGTCTTCACTTTCTTTCATCAATGTCTTGCAGTTTTCCAAGTACAGGTCTTTTATGTCTTTGGTTAGATTTATTCTTAGGGGGTCTCCAGGCTGGTGCTAGCCCTCTGGTAGGTGGGGCAAGGTCCCAGAGTGGCTGGCTGCATGGCCCTGAGTGGTGGAGGGCTGGGGCCTGGTTCTGGCCTATTGGTGGAGAGGGCTGGGTCCCCGAACAGCTGGCTGTTTGGCCTGGGGTGTCTGGTAACTGGTGCCAACCAGCTGGTGGTCAGGTAATCCCCTGGAGCTAATAGGCTAGAGGAAGACCTCCACAATGGCACTTGTCAGCCCCAGTGTCCTGGTGGTAGAACAAGCTCCAAAATGGCTGCCACCAGTGTCTGTGTCCAGGGGGAGCTGCAGTTGCCTCCTGCCTTCAGGAGACTCTCCAAGATCAGCAAGCGGGTCTGACCCAGTCTCCTTCCACATTACCACTTCTGCCCTGGGTCCTGGAGTGTGTGAGATTTTGTGTGCACCCTTTAAGAGTGGAGTCTCTGTTTCCTATGGCCCTCTGGGTCTCCTGTATGTGAGCCCTACTGACCTCCAAAGCCAAATGCTCTGGGGGCTCATCTTCCCAGTGTAGGACCCCTGGGCTGGGGAGCCTGATATGGTGCTTGGGCTCCTTGTTCCTTGGGGAGAACTGCTGCAATTGTAATTGTCTTCCCATTTGTGGGTCACTGACCTGGGGATATGGGTCTTGACTGTACCATGTCTCCACCCTTCTTACCCATCTCATTGTGGTTCCTTTATATTTTTAGTTGTAGGAGATCTTTTCTGCTAGTCTTCAGGTTGTTCTCATCTATAGTTGCTCTGTAGATAGATGTGATTTTTCTGTGCCCGTGGGAGGAGGTGAGCTCAGGGTCTTCCTACTCTGCCATCTTGGTCACGCCTCCTCTTCCAGCTCTTTTTTTCAACACATATTTACTGAAGCATGCTCTCCACAATGTTTCTGGCTGCTGCTGAGTTACACGGAACTATCAGGGAGGTGTTTGGTCGGGGGAGCTTTGAGCTGGACTTTGATGGGTGGAGTGACAGGAACTCCAGACTAGGGTGCAAGGGGAGAAATGAAAGCAAAGGAGTAAAGTTGACATAATGCCCATTATGCCCTGATGCCTACTACGAAGGCCATCTGTGCTGCCCATGGTATGTCTCTGTCTTACTCTGCTAGGTGGATGCTATATTCTCCTTTGATAAATGAGAAACCCGAGGCTCAGAGAATTAAAATCACTTACCTGGGGCCACACAGTGGGGCAGAAACATAAAAGAAACCATAGCCCCTCTGACAGTATTAGACATTGGGTGCTGGATCTAGGGCCCACGAGAATAAGAGGAAACTCCCTGCTCCACCCACCTCGTGAGTCTCCACCAGCCTGCTGCCTTGATGTCATTTCCCCACTAACTGGTCACCCCACTCAGGCAAGAAGCATGTGGCCCAGATGCAGCAATAAAACACTCATTTTGCGTCGAGGACGTTGAGAGCACAAGGTTCAGGGGCTGGTTGCTCCTGAGTTTGATTCCTAATCATTTTTTAAATCCCTGATGCCTTGTGAAATAAATATGATTAACTCTGGGAGCTGGTTTCTCCACCACGTGGAGAGGAGAGGCCTGGAGCGGCCAGTGGACAGCTAATTTGATCAGAGGTTGTGATTGTCTTCTCTCCCCCTGGTATCCGGGTAGATAAAATGGAGGGAGGGCTGAGATGCTTAATTAACCCTGTAATTCTTGCATGGGTCAATTAGCATATAGATGAAGACGCTCTCCAAGCCTGTCTCTGGAGCTGTCTCCCATCTGTGTGCGCAGCCCTGGGCGCCCCTGAGCTGTGGTGCAGCCTGGCCAGCTCCACAACCCAGCATCAATCCTCCCAAGTTCTCTGTAAAGGAGGCCAGAGGATGGTGGGGTGGGGAGAGGGGCATGGGGGCATCTTGCTGGCCTAGTAATTTTTAACACTATCCCTCAATCAGTGCTTGAGGACAATGTTACCAGGGCTGCTTGGGCTTCTGATTATTTTGTCCTGGTTCTGGCATTCAGAACTCCCTGGGGTCAGCTCCAGCCCCAAGCTGGGATCTCTGCCCTCCTGTCTTCCTGTGCTGAGCACAGTTGCCTAGCAGGAGGGATTGGACTCAATTCTAGAATGAGGACTAGCTCTGTCATGGCTTTTCATGGCTCGGTTACCTGCCACCTCCTTTGTCGTGCTTGCTGTATTCAAGTCTTGGGGATTCTCGGGAGCCTCCCTCCTGGAGTTTCCTCCTGGTGCCTCCTGTCCCCCACAACCCCCGCCAACTAGCCCTGGGCACGCAGAGCACAGCTGTTCCTTTGGTGGTGGCTTGGAGGTCTCCACGATGGTCCTGTGCCCCAGTGTGGCACATTGTGCCAGGGATGGTCCACCCCAGACCATCTCCAGATCTCAGCTTCCCTGACAGCTCTGGGAATTCTGCCCACTGTAGAATGTGGGACTGGGGTTTTGAAAAATGAAAACATTTGTTTAACAAAGACCAGGTTGGAACTCAGTCTGGGCTGAGCTTGTGTACATGCGTGTAAGTGTGTGCTGATGCACACGGGTTCCCCCAGGAGGTTACTGATGACCCAGACACATGGAGGGGAAGAAGCACAAAGGGCAAAATTGCCAGGGCAGGGACGCAGACACCCCCCCACCCCCCACTTCCCTTCCTTCCATCCTTCCCCTTTCGGCCCTACTTCTTGCATGAGTGTGGTGTGGTATCTTGATAGTAATAATATTTATCGGCCCCACGGTGCTCTTCTGTGAAATGGTGATGCTGTTACCTGCTTCACAGATGTTGTCTCTGGTCTCCCAGGAAGAACCCCGTAGGGTGGAACCATAGCCCCGTTTTGTGGATGAGACTGCTGGGGCTCAGAGTGGCCATGGCTTGCCAGAGCCTGGGGTCAAACGCAGAGCTCTGGGACTCTGAGCTCCTGGTTCCCTACCAGGTGAGGGCAGAGGGCCCTGGTGCAGGGCCGGTCAAGGTGTGCATGTGTGTGAGCATGTGCCTTTGTGTGGTCCATCATCCAGGTGCGCTATGGAGGGTGTGTGTCGGTCTCACCAGCTGAGGAAAGGCCTGTTCATCCTGTCACTTATCTCCGTGGGAGTGTGGTAGACAGAGCTTGCAGGCAGACAGAAATTTCTTTAAGTGAAATTTTTTTATTGAGATTATTGTACATTTACATGAATTTATAAGAAATAACCATCCTTTGTACTCTCTACACAGTTTCCCTCAAGGGTAACATTTTCCAAAACAATGGTATAATATCACAAAGTACAAGTTGACATTGATACGACCCACTGACTCAGATTTCCCCAGTTACTTTGTGGTATGAGTGTATATGTGCACATGTGTGTGTATATGGGGGGTGCTGAGGGGTTTGGGCTGATCAAGGGGAAAGATATGACCCTGGGAGGCAGTAATACGCAAGCGTCATTGGGTGGTGCTTGGAAGGAGTTGCATGTGGGGGAAGCCCCTCCCAGCAGAGGTCTGTGTCAAGGCTATGATGGAGGGTCTATACTCAGAAGGAGGGGAGGACCATGGACCTTCCTGGAGGGAAGGGGGCTGGAGAGGGGCTTGTGTGTCTGGGTGATGTCACAGCACACCGGGTGTCCCTGGGTCAGAGACTCGGAAGGACAGCTCTGGCTTTGGGCCTTATCCTACTAGTAGGTAACAGCTACTGGGAGCATGCAACGCAGGCAGTTTCTAAATGGCTAACACTGCTGCTTTGAGCTATTTTAAGAGTAATTGAACGTGTGAAAATTAGAATTTGTTGTCTGTGGGCTTTTGACCTAATGGGTTTCAGCTTTTGCTGAAGAAATAAACAAGCTAGAGGCCAATACACATAGGCCATCTTTGGCTGATTTATATAATCATGCGTGTGCATGTGCGTGTGTGCCCGTGTGTTTATACAATTTTCTCACCTGTGTAGGTTCATGTATCCACTGCCACGGTCGAGACACTGAACAGCGCTGACACCCCAAAGTTCCCTCCTACCTACCAGTAGCTATCCCCTCCTCCACCTCTAATCCCTAACCCCTCGTAACCACTAGTTTGTCTCCAATTTCTAAAGAATTGTCCTTTCAAAAATGTTATATGAGTGGAATCACATAACCCTTTGGGACTGGCTTTTTTTTGCCCAGCATAATTCCCTGGAGATTCATGCAGATTCTTTGTATCGAATTGTAGGGTTCCATGGTATGAAGTGTCATCCTTTGCTTAACCATTCATCTGTTGAAGGACCTCTGGGCTGATTCCAGTTTGGGCTATTACAAATAAACCTGTATACATGTTTCTGTGTGAACACGAGTTTTCATTTCTCTAGGATAGAGTCCAAGTCATATGGTAATTTCATGTTTAGTTTTTTTAAAGAAGCTGTCACACTGCTTTCCTGAGAGGCTATACCATTTGACATACCCAAGAGCATGAGTGATCTGGCTTTTCTGCATGCTCCCCCAGTATTTGGTATGTCACTAGTTTTAATTTTAACCAATTTCATAGATAGATATATAGTGATCTCTCATTGTGATTTTAATTTACACTTTTCTAGCGGCTTATGATGTTGACTGTTTTTTAATATGCTTACTTCCCATCTGTATATCTTGTTCAGTGAAATGTCTTCTCATGTCTTTTGCTGATCTTCAGATTGGATTTATTTTTTTTTAATGTTGAGCTTTGATAGTTCTTTATATATTCTAGATACTAGTCCCTTTTCAGACATGTGGTTTGCAAATATATTCTCCCAGTCTGTAGCTTGTCTTTTTCACAGAAAGAAAATTTAAAATTTTAACAAGGTCCAATTTATCAAATTTTCTTTTTATGGATTATGCTGTTGTTGTCAAGTTGAAGAAATCCTTAGCCCTAGATCCTGAAGATTTTCTCTAATTTCTTTTTTTTCTGAAAGTTTCATAGTGTTATCTTTTATATTAAAATCTACAATCCATTCTGAATTAATTTTTGTATAACATGTGAGATTTAGGTTCAAGATTCATTTTTTGTTTTTTGAAAAGGCTATTCTTCCACTGAATGGGTTTTGCACTTTTGTCTAATATCATTTGGGCATATTTGTGTCGTTCTATTTCTGCGCCCTCTATTATTTTCCATTCATCTATGTATTATATAGACCCTCTACCAATGCTATGTTGATTAATGTAGGCTTAATATCAGGTAGAGAGATTCCTCCCACTTAATTTTTCTTATTTCAAGATTGTTTATATTCTAGTTCCTGTGCCTTTCTATATACATTTTAGAATATGTTTGTCTGTATCTACTAAAAACCTTGCTAGGACTTTGATAGGAATTGCATTGAATCTATAAATCAATCTGAGGGAGAATTGACATCTTTACTATTTTGAGTCTTCTTTTTTAATTTTTAAAATTTATTTTACTTTATTTAATTTATTTTTTTAAACAGCAGGTTGTTATTAGTCATCAATTTTATACACATTAGTGTATACATGTCAATCCCAATCTCCCAATTCATCACACCATCACCCCCACCACCCCTGCAGCTTTCCCTGCTTGGTGTCCATATGTTTGTTCTCTACATCTGTGTCTCAATTTCTGCCCTGCAAACCGGTTTATCTGTACCATTCTTCTAGGTTCCACATATATGTGTTAATATACAAGATTTGTTTTTCTCTTTCTGACTTACTTCACTCTGTATGACAGTCTCTAGATCCATCCACGTCTCAACAAATGACCCAATTTCGTTCCTTTTTATGGTTGAGTAATATTCCATTGTATATATGTACCACAACTTCTTTATCCATTCGTCTGTCGATGGGCATTTAGGTTGCTTCCATGGTGGCTGTGTCAATTTACATTCCCACCAACAGTGCAAGAGGGTTCCCTTTTCTCCACACCCTCTCCAGCATTTGTTGTTTGTAGATTTTCTGATGATGCCCATTCTAACTGGTGTGAGGTGATACCTCATTGTAGTTTTGATTTGCATTACTCTAATAATTAGTGATGTTCAGCAGCTTTTCATGTGCTTCTTAGCCATCTGTATGTCTTCTTTGGAGAAATGTCTATTTAGGTCTTCTGCCCATTTTTGGAATGGGTTGTTTGTTTTTTTAATATTGAGCTGCATGAGCTGTTTATATATTTTGGAGATTAATCCTTTGTCTGTTGATTCATTTGCAAACATTTTCACCCATTCTGAGGGTTGTCTTTTGTCTTGTTTATGGTTTCCTTAGCTGTGCAAAAGCTTTTAAGTTTCATTAGGTCCCATTTGTTTACTTTTGTTTTTATTTCCATTACTCTAGGAGGTGGATCAATAAAGATCTTGCTGTGATCTATGTCAAAGAGTGTTCTTCCTATGTTTTCCTCTAGGAGTTTTATAGTGTCAGGTCTTACATTTAGGTCTCTAATCCATTTTGAGTTTATTTTTGTGTATGGTGTTAGGGAGGGCTCTAATTTCATTCTTTTATATATAGTTGTCCAGTTTTCCCAGCACCACTTATTGAAGAGACTGTCTTTTCTCCATTGTACATCCTTGCCTCCTTTGTCGAAGATTAGTTGACCATAGGTGCATGGGTTTATCTCTGGGCTTTCTATCTTGTTCCATTGATCTATGTTTCTGTTTTTGTGCCAGTACCATATTGTCCTGATTACTGTAGCTTTATAGTATAGTCTGAAGTCAGGGAGTCTGAGTCCTCCAGCTCCATTTTTTTCCCTCAAGGCTGCTTTGGCTATTCGGGGTCTTTTGTGTCTCCATACAAATTTTAAGATTTTTTGTTCTAGTTGTGTAAAAAATGTCATTGGTAATTTGATAGGGATTGCATTGAATCTGTAGATTGCTTTGGGT
>NC_041215.1:36381300-36400531 GCF_002837175.3 Physeter macrocephalus
TTCTCTATGTATAGTATCATGTCATCTGCAAACAGTGACAGTTTTACTTCTTCTTTTCCAATTTGTATTCCTTTTAGTTCTTTTTCTTCTCTGATTGGCCGTGGCTAGGACTTCCAAAACTATGTTGAATAATAGAGGCGAGAGTGGACATCCTTGTCTTGTTCCTGATCTTAGAGGAAATGCTTTCAGTTTTTCACCATTGAGAATGATGTTTGCTGTGGTTTGTCGTATATGGCCTTTATTATGTTGAGGTGGGTTCCCTTTATGCCCACTTTCTGGAGAGTTTTTATCATAAATGGGTGTTGAATTTTGTTGATAGCTTTTTCTGCATCTTTTGAGCTGATCATATGGTTTCTATTCTTCAATTTGTTAATATGGCGTATCACATTGATTGATTTGGATATATTGAAGAATCCTTGCATCCCTGGGATAAATCCCACTTGGTCATGGTCTGTGAAGCCATCTGATCCTGGACTTTTGTTTGTTGGAAGCTTTTTAATCACAGTTTCAATTTAATTGCTTGTGATTGGTCTGTTCATATTTTCTATTTCTTCCTGGTTCAGACTTGGAAGGTTATACCTTTCTAAGAATTTGTCCATTTCTTCCAGGTTGTCCATTTTATTGGCATAGAGTTGCTTGTAGCAGTCTCTTAGGATGCTTTGTATTTCTGTGGTGTCTGTTGTAACTTCTCCTTTTTCATTTCTAATTTTATTGATTTGAGTCCTCTCCCTCTTTTTCCTGATGAGTCTGGTTAATAGTTTATCAATTTTGTTTATTTTCTCAAGAACCAGCTTTTAGTTTTATTGATCTTTGCTATTGTTTTCTTTGTTTCTATTTCATTTGTTTCTGCTCTGATCTTTATGATTTCTTTCCTTCTGCTAACTTTGGGTTTTGTCTGTTCTTCTTTCTCTAGTTCCTTTAGGTGTAAGGTTAGATTGTTTGAGATTTTTCTTGTTTCTTGAGGTAGGCTTGTATAGCTATTAACTTCCCTCTTAGACCTGCTTTTGCTGCATCCCATAGGTTTTGGATCGTCGTGTTTTGTCATTTGTCTCTAGGTATTTTTTGATTTCCTTTTTGATTTCTTCAGTGATCTCTTGGTTATTTAGTAAAGTATTGTTTAACCTCCATGTGTTTGTGTTTTTTTACGTTTTTTCCCCTGTAATTGATTTCTAATCTCATAGCATGTGCCTAGAAAAGATGCTTGATATGATTTCTTCTTAAATTTACTGAGGCTGATTTGTGACCCAAGATGTGATCTCCCCTGGAGAATGTTCCGTGCGCACTTGAGAAGAAAGTGTAATCTGCTGTTTTTGGATGGAATGTCCTGTAAATATCAATTAAATGTATCTGGTGTGTTGTGTCATTTAAAGTTTCAGCTTCCTTATTATTTATTTATTTATTCATTTATTTTGCTGTACGCGGGCGTCTCACTGTTGTGGCCTCTCCCATTGCGGAGCACAGGCTCCAGACGCACAGGCTCAGTGGCCATGGCTCACGGGCCCAGCCGCTCCGTGGCATGTGGGATCTTCCTGGAATGTGTCCCTAGGTCTGAATTGGGTCTCTTGTAGACAGCATATGTATGGGTCTTGTTTTTGTATTCATTTAGCAAGCCTGTGTCTTTTGGTTGGAGCAATTAATCCATTCACGTTTAGGGTAATTATCGATATGTATGTTCCTATTACCATTTTCTTAATTGTTTTGGGTTTGTTTTTGTAGGTCCTTTTCTTCTCTTGCGTTTCCAACTTAGAGAAGTTCCTTTAGCATTTGTTTTAGGGCTGGTTTGGTGGCGCTGAATTCTCTTAGCTTTTGCTTGTCTGTAGAGCTTTTGATTTCTCCATCAAATCTGAATGAGATCCTTGCTGGGTAGAGTAATCTTGGTTGTAGGTTCTTCCCTTTCATCACTTTAAATATATCAGGCCACTCTCTTCTGGCTTGTAGAGTTACTGCTGAGAAATCAGCTGTTAACCTTATGGGATTTCCCTTGTATGTTATTTGTCATTTTTCCCTTTAAATAATTTTTCTTTGTCTTTAATTTTCGCCAATTTGATTACTATGTGTCTTGGCATGTTTCTCCTTGGGTTTATCCTGTATGGGACTTTCTGCACTTCCTGGACCTTGGTGGCTATTTCCTTTCCCGTATTAGGGAAGTTTTCGACTATAATTTTTTCAAATATTTTCTTGGGTCCTTTCTCTGTCTCTTCTCCTTCTGTAACCCCTATAATGTGAATGTTGTTGCGTTTAATGTTATCACAGAGGTCTCTTAGGCTGTCTTCATTTCTTTTCATTCTTTTTTCTTTATCCTCATTTAGTTGTTTTTCTGGGGTTTTATCTTGTTCCTTCATCTGGTACATAGCCCTCTGACTTTTCACCTTGTCTATCTTTCTGTCAATGTGGTTTTTGTTCCACAGGCTGCAGGACTGTAGTTCTTCTTGTTTCTGCTGTCTGCCATCTGGTGGATAAGGCTATCAAGAGGCTTATGCAAGTTTCCTGATGGGAGGGACTGGTGGTGGGTAGAGCTGTATTTTGAGTCTTTTAATCCATAGAATATCCAATAAATAGAATATCTCTCCATTTATTTAAGTCTTTGATTGCTTTCATCAGCATTTTGTAATTTTAAGCATAGAGATCCAGTACATGTTTTGTTAAGTATATAGCAAACAATTTCATTTTCTTGGGAGGAATTGTACATGGTACTGTGTTTTAAATTTTGCTTTCTGCATTTCATTGTTAGTGTACAGAAATGTGATTGATTTTTGGATGTTAACCTTGTATTCTGTGACTTTGCTAAACTCAGTTATTAGTTCTAGGAGTTTTTAATTTATTTTTTTTTAAACATTTATTTTTGGCTGCATTTGATCTTTGTTGCTGTGTGCAGGCTTTCTCTAGTTGTGGCAAGCAGGGGCTACTCTTTATTGTGGTGCACAAGCTTTTCATTGCGGTGACTTCTGTTGTTGCAGAGCATGGGCTCTAGGCACGCAGGCTTTGGTAGTTGTGGCTCGTGGGCTCTAGAGTGCAGGCTCAGTAGTTGTGGCACACAGGCTCAGTTGCTCCGCGGCATGTGGGATCTTCTTGGACCAGGGCTTGAACCCATGTCCCCTGCATTGGCAGGCGGATTCTTAACCACTGCACCACCAGAGAAGTCCCTCTAGGAGTTTTTAAAATTGTAGATTCCTTAAGGTTTTTCTATGTAGATAATCACGTCATCTTCAAATATAGTTGGTTTTGTTTTCTTTCTAATTTGTATTCCTTTTATTTCTCTTTCTTGTCTTATTTTAGTGGCTAGAACTGCTTAGGGGGAAATATTCAGCATTTTTTTTTTTTTTTTACCAGTGAGTATATATATTAGTTATAGTTTTTTTTTCTTGTAGATGTTCTTTAACAAGTTGAGGTAACTCTTCTCTATTCCTAGTTTTGTGAGATTTTCTTTAAAAAATTATGAATGAGTGTTGGACTTTGTTAAATGCTTTTTCTGCAGAAATTGATATGATAAAAATTTTTCTTCTTTAGCTTGTTGATAGTGGATTACATAGATAGATTTTCAAATGTTGAGTTAGTTTTGCATTCTTAGAATAAATCCCACTTAATCATGGTATATAATTCTTATTATACATTCTTGGATTTCTTTTAAATATGTTGAGGATTTTTGCATCTAAGTTCATGAGAGATTCTGGACTATAGTTTTCTCGTTAGTTTTGGTATTAATGTATTCTTTTCTGTTTTATGGAAGAGACTGTGTAAAAATGGTGTGAATTTTTCTGTTAAATGATAGAATTCTCCAGTGAAACCTGGATATTTGTTCCAGAATATTTCTTTTTTGGGAGATTTTCAATTATGAATTTAATTTCTTTGATGGTTATAGGTCTATTAAGATGTCTGTTACATCTTGATTGAATTTGGTCCTTTATAATTTTCAATGAATTCATCCAGTCCATTTCTTTCTGTTGTTAAATTTATGAGTGTAAAGTTTTTCATAGTATTCCCTTATTTCTTTTTTAATGACTGTAAAATCGTAGTGTTGTTGGTGATCCTTACAGGATTAAGAAGGAATGTTATCTGCTAAGGAAGTCTGGTTAATGCAGATGCACAATATGCACTAAAGGGGAGGGAGGAGGCTCAAACAAAGAAAAGTTTTATGTTTAACTTTCTCTCATCTTGTCATAAAATGTAAATTTTATTTATCAATTTCCCCATTTTGATTATTAATCTTTTGATAGAAAGCATTAAGTGAAGAGATACATTTGGTTCATAAGCAAAGGTATGTCCCTCAGCATCAGAGTGGTTGCTTACCTTCCCTGGGTCCATTATGTTTCTCAATATTAGGTCATAATAGCCTGGTTCTTTGTTTCCTTTTAGTGAGTTGTACTAGTAAGATGTGTGGCAAGGACTAATGGTCAGTTCCAAGTTGTCCAATAGGACTTATGCCAATTTTACCTTGCATGTGCATTGTGCATATTCATTAATTTATAGAGAACTAGATGTAATCAGTAGTTTCAAGTTGTTTAGATATCATTATCTTAGTAGGAGAAGGTGTACACAGCACAAAAGGCAAGAAACTATCTCCTTATAAGATACACAAACTGTAATCAAAATTGCCAATAAGAGTAACAAAGTCATCAGTAAAGGTTTAGGCCAAGATCCCCTTAAACCAAACCTTTTTCCTACTTTTTCCCCTAAAATGGGAAGAGAATCATTCAGAGCAGAAATCGATTCTTCATATGTGTCATAAGACAAGTTACATTGGAATACTAATCATGTACAAAAACACAACATTCAGTATGCTTCCCCTTGGGAAGCAATTAGAATCTTGAGGGTCATGCAATTCTGTAGGACCACTTTTCTCATCATGGAGACTTCTGAACTGAGCAAGCTAATAGCCTGATTACTGACATTCAAAGATTGCTGAGTACATTTTGTGAAAGCCCCTATGTGAGTGATGATATCTTCTAAGCGAAGGAAAAAATATTGTGACCAATTGGTCATACCATTGGAAAATTGATCAAACCCAGCATGCTTGCATTAAAGGCTAATCAGCAGGGACTGTTTCTAAGGCTACCTGTAGGTGACCTTGAACCCAAGGGAAACTAATTTTTCATCTTCCTATCCCACCTTGGGAGAGCCAAGACCATAAACTTATTCCAGAATCCATTGGATCCCATTAGGAGCTACCCAATATTTAGCATCTAGTTAAATGGAGTATTTCTGGCCAGGTTCAGAACAGGTATTTCCCAGGTAAGAGGGTCCCACTTAGTGATACTAGTGGTAGTGTTAGCTTGCACAGTTCTAGAGTTTCTTTCTTCTAAAGTAAAATTTCTAAGGGCCATCCAGTTGTATCCTAGGAGAGAAGAAATCTACCAAAGTGACCCAGGACTACTAGACATAGGTAATTGGCCACAAACCCAGTAATTGGATTGAGTTTTGAATCTTGCATATGATTGAGCCCAAGGAAGAAATACACTTGGTTCATAAGCAAAGGTGTGAGCAAGTGTCAAAGTAATTAGTATACAGGCCTGGTCTGTCATCTTGGGTCAGCTGTGTACTGCAGATGCCATCATCTTCTCATCTTGGTCTGGTAGTTCTGGTCTTAGTTAGTCGAAGTCAGGTGTGTGTCAGAAACAGGAGTTGTAGCCCATTCAAGAGAGGAGGGTGGGTACGGTCCCTTCCAATGTGACTACAAAGATTTCTTTATCTGATGACTTTTCCAGGATGCATTAATTTCCTGGATGCAGGTCATGGGGCACCTGATCTTCATCCCAAAATAGATTACTATGATAATCTTCAGAAACAAACTTAGAAAGCCTTTTAATTATTCAATTAAACTTCACAATAATGTAACATGGCAACAAGGAACTATCTGGGAAATGAGTCTTAGGCAGTAAATACAGACCTCAGTTAACAACACTAGAATTTAATATCCACTGAAACATAATTTTGTCTCTAAAATACCATAATTTCTACCAAATATAGCCAAATTAATACTAATTTGTTTGCAAAATAAGTCTGGTTTCAATAAACTTGGTCTGATTATTTACGTAGGTCTAATTGACCATACAGGCTCCTTTAAATTGGCTGTGCTCAACCTTTTTTTAAGGAATCTCAAATTGAAATTTCAAAAGACCTCTCAAGGTCAGGAAAGCCACACTAAGGTCTTTCCCTCAGATTCTGCCTGCGATATCTTGAGATTTAGGTGAATTCCTCTCTTATTGTGGTCTCCAAAATGTCTTGAGATTTCTGCACTTTCTAGGAGGTGGCCTTCCTTATTCACCTAATAAGGCTGTTGGGAACCTAAGAGTTTCCAATTTCTGGAGGGATCGGGTAGATAGAAAAGATAGAAGTTTCAATTTTACTTACAAAAGTATAATTTACCAAATTGCTGTAAGTCATAATTAACTGCAGTGGAAAGGTTTCCTTACACTTGGAAAACAAGGATTAAACAGCTCTATGTAACTAATCCTTGTTGATCTTTTGCTAGCAGTTTACTAGAAGCCATCAGGTTTTCTGTTAGAATTCTTTAATTTCTTACCCAGTTCAGCAGTATGATCTGGAAGTTATCAGAAACCTGTACTTGTCAAAATGTTCTTTCTATGAATCTTCTTGAAGATGAAGTATCTTTGCAAAAACATCAGAGTACAATGTTAACTTTATAAATGACAAAAGACTCAAAAAGGCAAGGTTAAAAATCTGATTACAATGCAATTGACAAACTTGGTTATTGCTGTAACGTACAACATTTTAAGAGGATAACTAGAATTATGACTGATAACATTACACCAATACATATTCAACTTTTAGAAATTTCACATAATTTCTAAAACATTTATATTAATTACATTTACACATGTAATATAACCTAAGGAGGTTTATCACCACTCATTTGACAATGCTTCCCATGTAGTTGAACATACCAAATAATCCTAATTAGTTTAATATTTCTCTTTCTGAGATGCTTCAGGGGCCCTCTGAAGCAACCCAAAGTTATCAGAAGTCAAAAGATTTTCAGTTAGAATTCTATCTTTGGGAAGTTTGCCAAAAATATCACAAAGGTTTTTTTTTTTTGAAGGATCTTTGGATTGGGTTGTATTTTAAACAAGCTCCGCCACTTCCCACCACTTGTTTTCTGTTTTTGGCTGTGTTGGGTCTTAGCTGTGGTACGCGGGATCTTTGTTGCAGCATGTGGGATCCTCTGCTGTGAGACGTGGGGCTTCTCTCTAGTTGTGGCACATGGGCTCAGTAGTTGCAGTGCTCAGGCTCTCTAGTTGTGGTGTGTGGGCTCCAGAGCATGTGGGCTCCATAGTTGTGGCATGCAGGCTCTCTAGTTGTGGCCTGTGTGCTCAGTAGTTGCAGCACAGGGGCTTAGTTGCCCTGCAGCATCTGGGATCTTAGTTCCCTGACCAGGGCTCAAACCCATGTTCCCTGCATTGGGAGGCAGATTCTTAACCACTGGGCCACCAGGAAAGTCCCCCCAAAAGGTTTTAAAACACTAGGTCAAATAAGCTCATAGGTTACTCTTAAAAAAATACTTGTTCACTTAACTAAGTGACAATAAAAGAGTTCAGAAGCAAATCCATGCAGTTATATCAGATTACTTCAAAGGTAAAGAAACTTTAAATCTATTATCAAAAGCAGATCAATATTCTAAGAAAACTTTGTCCTCTTAACAGAGAAAGAAATCAAATTCAGGTTTTGCACCATCTTACCTTTAATATTAAAATTAATTCACTCAATTAAATTTATTTTAATCTTAGTCAGTCCTGACCACACATAGAATTCCTTTCTAAAGATCCTCCCCTCATTTTTTAAAACAAACCTTCTACAACTTTCTATATTTATATTAATTTTTTCCTTATTTTCTTTCCCATTTAGAAATAACCAGCTTTAGGACAAAATTACTTTCTTTTCCCTTAACAAAATACATTTCCATTCCTCATACCCTCTTTTACTGAAAATGCATATCCTACTTTCCTTCTTAATGACATATATTACTATTTTTTACCCCTTAAAAACCTTAATCTCTAGTGAAAACCAAGGAGCAAGTAATTATGTACTGTTTGTCATACCACCATTTCCTGATTGGCAAACTTATGAACTTATTGTATGACCCAATTTCTTTCCTCAAAGGGGAAAAAGATGTGTCCAATGAACTCAAACATCTTTAATTTTTCTCTAATAAGAAGTCAAAAGTAAGTAAACTGGGCTTCCCTGGTGGCACAGTGGTTAAGAATCCGCCTGCCAATGCAGGGGACATGGGTTCTAGCCCTGGTCCGGGAAGATCCCACATGCTGTGGAACAACTAAGCCCATGGGCCACAACTACTGAAGTCTGTGCGCCTAGAGCCCATGCTCCACAACAAGAGAAGCCACCGCAATGAGAAGTCTGTGCACCACAATGAAGAGTAGCCCCTGTTCACAGCAACTAGAGAAAGCCCATGCATAGTAATGAGACCCAACACAGCCAAAAATAAATAAATAAATGAATAAATAAATAAGTAAACAAATTTATATTAAAAAACATATGTAAACTTAGACTTGTTTAGCAATTAATTTCCATTATTTTATTTGGAAATGATCTGATATACAGTGAATTCCCATCATTTAATTTAATTTAGCAGTTTCAAATTACCAAAAATCTGGAGAAACTACTTTTAAGTAGATAGTCCTAAAACATACTTATTTCTAAAGAGTTCACCTAAAAACTCTTATCTCATTTACATTTCATTTACGTAAAATTGTCATCAAGTTATTTTTCTTGCTGACAAATTTTGTAACAGGAATAAGATCTTGTTTGATTTCTAGTATATCTAGGCATAATCAAAATATTATACTTAATATTGTTGAATCTAAAGACATGTCTGTATTAATTAAACCAATAAACTTAAACTTTTTTTTTTTTTTTGGCCGTGCCACGTGGTACGTGGCATCTTAGTTCCCTGACCAGGGATCAAAGGCATGCCCTTCAGTGGAAGCACAGAGTCTTAAACACTGGACCACCAGGGAAGTCCAATTAAACTTGTTTTTATTCATTAAAAATTACTCCTATATAACATCATCTTGAAATTCATTTGGGTTAGCTTCTTTTACATTTCTGAGTATTTTTATAAGTGTTCAATTTCCTTTAAGTCAATTAAATAGAGTTCTTTTACAAATTAATTTGACAATACTACACATCTGCAACATACACATATACAGATACATACAAACACACAAATAGACACAAAAAGAGACCCCATAGTTCCCATTCCAAAATTTTAGTCATGAAGCAGGTACAATAATACAAAATCCATCAGTTACAAAAGAAGTTGGATTCAAATTTGGTTTCTGGTAGATAGAACAAATCAAGGTCACCTGTTTAGATGGCTAAACCCTTTTTACTAATATTTACGGAGGAGACACTTAAGATTTGTATTTGTCTTTGACAAGTCAAGTGCCAGATTACCTATTCCCCTTTTGTTCTTTCTTCCCAGGAGAGTTACCTTCCTGAAATTTGCATTTTAAAAAGATGGCTTAGATAAGAGTTCCTGGAGAAGGCCAGGTAGAACATTTATATCTCTAAGGCACAGGTGGAGAAATGCTAGTTTCTCCTATGAGGACTTTGTTCCCTTACTACCAGAATTTTTTTTTCAATATATAGCCTTGACCTGAAGAGGATCACCTAGAGACACAGGTGGTCCCATTTCTAAAGGTAACCTTTTGATAACCTCTTCAGAGTGGAAAGGCAATTCAGACAGAGGATTACTAGAATGAGTACTCAATTACAGGGAAACAGGGGAACAGTAGTTACATAATTCTTATAGTTTTTTTGTCTTGTGTATCTTTTATATCATTAATCTTTCATAACAAATCCTTCAGTGAGGCTATTTGGGCATTTTGAAGTCTTTTGGGGCTTACGCATGACAATTAAAATAGGTACAATAGTTTAAGCTGAGAGTTCTCTAAAATTTTAACAACTTACAAGTCTTTCCAATGCAAAGGAACAAAGAAACTAGCCCTACAAATATTTTCTCCTGCTAATCTAATTTTAGAAAAGAGAAAAACTCTTACCACTCTTGTTTCCAGTAGACCCTACAGGCAGGGGTCCAGGAGACTGACGGACAGAGTAAGACCTTATTTTCTGCCAGCTTTCTCTAACTGTACACTCAAAAATCAGTTTTGGAATGCCAAAAGAGCCTCATCTTGGCCATTTCAGGATGGGATTCCCTTTAATTCCTAATTAAGTAAGCTTGCAAATATCACTGCTTTAAGTGTTATATGTAAAGTCAGCTGGCATCCCCATAGGTGGCTGTCTGTCCAGGAGATGTTTGGCCTTTGAGGCACAATTTCCCATTATTAATTTGGTAGTCTAATTCAGATCTGAGGTATGATCTGAACAAATTTCTGAGGACAGATATGTGCTGCTAAGTCTCCCTCCCCAAGGGGTTACCGTTGGGTCAGTTTGGCTCTTTTACGTGTTTCTGTCTCTCCCTCCAATAGCCTAGAACCACTGTGGCTGCTTGGAGTGCTAGGTTATCAGCCTCTGTTGCACACCCCCATCCGCATCCCGGGGAGAGCAGTATTTACTTAATAGTCGTAGTGGTGTTAGGGAAACCACTGACCGAAACCGCCTGCCCTGGCCAGGCGGGATAGTAACCACTTGTGTGAGTTCTCTTACAACAGGAGGTCCTGGTAAGGAACGTGGAACTAACAAGCTACCACCAACCTGGAGAATTCAGGAAAGGTCAAAAGGAGAGAGGAGATGCCACTCCATATGTCCTACCAGCCTCCCAGAATCCTCCTCGCTGGAATCCACTGTGGCTGAGCCATGCGCGTGCCACCAGGAAGGACCCTGAGTCAGACCAAATATGGGCCAAGCAAGACGATTGGCCAGAGACAACCCGGAAACTAACCCCATCACCATAAAGCCCGAGACTGTGAGCCACATGGCAGAGCAGTTCTCCCGGATTCCCTTACCCCGCTGTTCTCCACCAGGGCACCCCTTCCCAGTAGTCTTTGGCTCTGTCAGCACATGTGTCTCCACGGAGAGTTCATTTCTGAGTATTAGACAAGAGCCCACTCTTGGGCCCTGGAGGGGTCCCTCTTCCTGCAACAGTGAGGTTCCCTGTAGGACTACTGCATGTCACAGGATTAATCCTCAGACCGTTCTGCTAAGTCCTCAGTTGCCTGAGAACAACATTTGGCCAGAAGGAGCAGATGTCCCTTTTTCTTTGGAGCTCAATCTCTCATTTCACTAGCAAACAGTTTGTTCAGACCATATATCAACTTAAAAAAAAAATTAAGCCAAGTTTAACAAAAGCCCAGCCACCCATGTTTCCCTGGGCCTCCTGCCCAGATCCCCCTAGGTCCCTGCCTAGGAAATGCACTGGTGCCCCTTAAGACTCCAAGTATTAAGTAAAAACAGTGTGAATAAAAATTTTTAGGATCATCACTTAAAAACAATGAGATCCAGGTATCAGGTGAACTCATCAGAATATCTGGGGAGTACTGAGAAGCTGGTGGGGCTTAAAGGGCACATGCTGGTACCAAGCGCTGGCTCGGGGTAGTTTCCAGGTGTCCTTTGGTGGGTATCTCTGATGTCTTGCTGACTACACCATGTGACTGTTGATGAAAAATTAATTAATAGTCAATCTAAGAAAGAAGTAGAAAATTATATTCTAACCAATCTGAGGATTATAACCTGGGAGACAGTCTTTCAGAAAGCTCTAAGGACTGTTCTGCCCATTAGAGGTCGAAGTGAAACCATGCACCTCAGACTGGGACTCGAACCCATGTGCTGGGACTTGAACCCGGCCAAAACTCAGACTGGGACTCGAACCCATGCAGCTAGGACTCGAACCCGGCCAAAACCCTGACTGGGACTTGAACCCATGCGGCCGGGACTTGAACCCAGCCAAAACCCATGGTCTTCCAACTGAGATCACACACCTGGTTTCAGGACTTGATGAAGCTCAGGTTCTTGATGTTGCATAGCAGAAAGAATTCAGTGAGAGACAAAGTGATAGGTAAGAAGTGGATTTATTTAGAGAGAAACACGCTCCACAGACAGAGTATGGGCCATCTCAGAGGGCTGGGTAATTTCACAGGCTAAGTGAGAGGAGTACTCCAGCTATTTGGGGAAGGGGAGGGGATTTCCAGGAACTGGGCCACCTTTTGATCCTTATGGTTGGCCTTGGAACTGTCATGGGGCCTGTGGGTGTCTCATTTAGCTGGCTGATGTGTTACAGTGAGCGTATACTGAGGCTCAAGGTCTAGTGGAAGTTGACTTGGACCCATTTGGTTCTAATCAGTTTATGTCATGTCTTCGGGCTATGTCATTCCTTTAAAGTTTGCGCCCTGCACCCTTCCCTCCTGTTTCAGAAGCGCAGTTATAAACATTTCTGAATCAAAGGGTTATATATCAAATGACGTATTGACAGTTTATACAATCCAGATCTGCATGTACAAATCCAGTACTGGGTCATCATGACCCCTTGCAGGATGAAGAAGGAATGTTATCTTTTAAGGAGGTCTGGTTAATGCAGATGAACCATACATACTAAAGGGGAGGGAGGAGGTCCAAACAGGCAGAGAAACATTTTATGTTTAAATTTTTTTTGTCTTGCCATAATATATGAATTTTATTTCATCAGCGTTTGATTGTCTTTTCTCATTCAAGTTGTGATTTTCTTGGTTCTTGGCATGATGGAAAATTTTTCTATTGTTTCCTGATATTTTCTCTGTTACGTTAGGAGACTCTGGGTTCTATATCGTCTTTGATTTTAGCAGGCAGTCACCCTGTTTGGGTGCAGTTTGCTGTCTACTATTGTCAGTTGTGGTTCCGGTGAAACTTCAGAGCCTTTGTACTCTGCTGCTTTGGTTTGCTCGGCCCATCTTGAGCTGCTGACTCTCCCTCTGGTTCCTGCTGGTGCAGCCTGGGGTGTGGGAGGAGTTTTCCCAGGCCAGGCTACCCAGGGTTTCTTGGTGGGGAGGGGAGTGATGCCACAACTCTACTGCTGCCCCCTGCATGTCCAGGTGTCTCCGGGGGAGCAGAGTCTTGGGCCCAGAGGGACAAAAGGGCTTCCTAGACCAGACCACTTGCTGTAGCGGGGTCCTTACTTACCCGCCCAGGTGTTTCTGGTCAGGGAAGGACAAAGAGCTTTCTGGACTAAGCTGCCTGTGGTGACCTCTCTTGCTGGCCCTGCCTACCACCCGCCCTAGTGTCTCTCAGTGGAGAAGGGAGTCTCAGGCTCAGAAGGTAAGAGAACGCTACCACTGCCACTTATTTCTGATGGTCTCCCAACTGATCAATCTTGCTGGTGGTGTTGGGCTTATCTAATGGGGTGTGTGTGTGTGTGTGTGTGTGTGTGTGTGTGTGTGTGTGTGTGTGGAGGTGGGGGAAGGGGACCTCTGATGGATCCAGGGGAGGAGTAAACCCACCTGGGCTGCCTTCCTTTGCTAGTTTGGAGGTTGGGAAATACCGGGCCTGGACCTCCTTCTTCTGTTGGGTGAGGGGATGCAAGACTTCCTGCCACTGTGCTGTTCCTTGATCCTGGAGTCCCAAACCAACTCACCTTCTTCTTACCTTTTTTTTTTTCACAGAGATCTCCTTTGGTATTTCGTCTGCTACACCATTTCCAGGGTCCACGATGAACTTAGAGGGAACAGAGAAAATGGGTTTGCACCAGAAGTCAGGAGCCAGGATTTTAATCGAGAAGTTTCAGGAAGATCGATTCTTCACCCCAGGATACATCCTCACCTCTTGGGGCTCCAGGTGCCTGAGATATCTCCATTCAATGCCATTACCTTTGTTCCAGTATAGTCTTGCTGGGGCCCTGTCATAAATACACATACCGGGGGCCATTTAAAGAGACAGCAGGGTGGAGGGCTGAGTTGGCTGAGGAGACAAATGATGTGACTTCAGTTCTAGTTGCGCTTCCGGTTGTGTGGCCTTGGACAACAAATTCCATTCTCACCTCTGCGTCTCAGTTTCTTTATCTACAAAATGGAAGAAGGGGTTTGGGGTTGAACGAGGGAGCCCTGAAGACCCTTATAGTGGTGATGTCCTAGGACTCATGCTTCGCGTGTGTTCCCTGTGTGAGTGATGCTATGTGGTGCCTCTGTGCAAAGAATGCTTTTCTTAGGGCGTGCAAGGCCGGGGCTGCCAGGACCGGGCCAGTGGGCAAGGCAGGAGGGGGAGCACGCTGTCCACTGTGCTGGACTTGATTGAGTCCAGGGCCCCTGAGAAGCTGTACCCAGGGCTATCCCTTGGGATTCGGGGTGAGGGTGGGGGAGGGGAAGGAACTTGCCCACGGGTTCCTGTGTGCTGCTGGGTAAAATTTCATCCAGGGTATTAACCCCTGGCTCCTCCCTGTGTGTGTGGATGCCATGGCCTCCCTGAGGTTGCCAGCAACGAGTCCGGGCAAGGGCTGGAGCGCGCACTTAATGTTCATCTGTGTGGAGCATGTCAGAGAGCACACAGATTCAGAACAGACACAGGTGAGGCCTGGAGGATCCGGAGTGGCACTTGGGCCATCTCTCCTCTCAGTGTCAGTGGTACCCGTTCCTTCCTTTCCTCACCGACTCAGCTGAACACATGCAAAGCATTGTGCCTCGTACAGATGACTTGATTACTATTGGTCTGTTTCTTCAACATCCGGGCACATATGAACCTTTTTCTAATGGACGTGAAGGCTCGGAGCAACTGGCTCCCAGGTCCCCCCGCGGGGCTGGAGTTGGGGCTTCCTGCCCCTGTGACACAGGTGGAGGCTCCCCAGCACATCGCGGCCTCCTCTGCACGTGGCCGGTCCGGGAGCCACATGTCTAGACAAGCCCTGGCAGCTCACAGCTGCAGGGGTCCTAGCACTTCTGTGCTGATGGAGCATCCCGCCAGGGGTCCCCTAAGAGGGCTGCATAGGCAGATGTGGCGTCTGTCGCCCCCTCTCCTCTGCCCTGAGCTGCCTGGGGCAGGGACCATGGTGGGCTCAGCTCTGATGTGCCCGTCACCACCCGCAGGCAGTTACTTTGTGAGGATTTGCTCAGTGAACCGCCTTCTGTACTACGGTGCCTGAAAGATCACTGTTAGCACATAGTTCTTCCTGGAATTCAGAGATGTTCCCCTTAGTCGCGGGCTGGGGGAACGACTGCTGACACAAAAACCAGTGCAGGCGGGTGACGAGGACGGGTCTGTGGAGAAAATCCCAGAATCAGAATCAGAGGATAGACATTTGCCTGATAACTGCTCCAATCCGTAGGAAGTCAAGAAAAAACTTTTTTTTTTTTTTTTTTTTGGCTTGCCTTTTTCTCCTTTTTCTTCTGGCAAGTGGTAGTGACTCAGGCTATGGTTCCAATTAGGACATATGGTGAAATTAACGAATCTCTTCCCCTGTTCGATGTTGGCCAAATTTAGTAAAGAGAGGATGTGAACTTTTCCTTGGTGATAATCATGCCAGCAGCTGCCATCTCCCCAGGCACCTACTAGGTGTCAGGTCGTGGCCCGTGCTATCCTCACAACCATGCTGAGGGCAGGTGTTATTACCTGATGGCACCTGTTCTGTGTGGGGTTTGGAAATTATTTTGTTCACCTATGAGGTGGAGCCTGGGTCATCTCGGTTGCTCTGAACCCCGGCCATGGATGAGCCCTGTGTGAGCAGGGAGGTGCTCTCAGGGAGGGTGTGGAGAGGTGAGGCTGGAGGCTGGTGCCCCAGGGAGTGGGAACCTGGCTGGTGAGGTGAGACAGGGCCCTGGGATGCAGAGGACGTGGGGAGACTGGCATCAGCCTGGTCCGCAGGCAGACCTTCATCCTTGGGCCATTTTGGGCCCTGGGGACTGTCGCCCTTCTGGGGGCAGAGCCTCTATGCCAGGCTGTCCAGCACTTGGAGTTACGGGCTCCACCTCGGAAGTGGAATTTGGAGAACCTGGGCTGTGTTTTATCTCGGGTCAAGTCCCTGGGATGGCATGGGGCGGGCACCAGGGACCAGAAGCTGTGCAGGGCCCCAGGAGAGGGAAGTGGGGAATGGGGAGATGTGAGGTGTGTGCCCCCTGGCCTCACCAGAGGAGGCCAGGCCTAGTGGCCCTGCCCTGCTCCACTGTGGCCGCAGACAGGGCTACCTCCTCTGCAGCCTGACTCTTTGGCAGGAAATGACATCTTTATGGGCTGCCATTTTATGGAGGTCACCAATTCCAGGCACGAGTCGGGGGCGGGGCGGAGCCGGAAAGGCCCCCTTAGGGCTGAGGCCAGCTGGTGGGCCCAGCACTCAGGCTGGCATCACACAAGTTCTAAGATCTTCCAGTTTTTCAAGGGAAGCCAGAAATCTAGATTTTATGTGTTATCTCCTGAGTTGTAAAAATTGATAACTAATTTAAGAGACACAAAAAAGCCACAGTAGGGCTGAACGATTTGCTAGCTGGATGGTCCGTGGGTGCACCTCTGGCGTGGAGTCCGCGAATTATGAAGGCAAATCTCTAGAGGAGAAAAGGGGGTGTCGGCGCTGGCTCAGCGCTGCGCCCTCGCGCCCACGTCCCCCGTCTCCTTCCTTCCGTGTTGTTCCCCCGCACCGGGGACAAGCCTGGCGCACGGTGATGTCCAGCTAATCATTCCGGAGGAGGTGATTCCTCTTCGTGTGTTCTCCGTGACTGTCCCCCAGGGGTCCACAGCTTCGTGCTGTGGTGACCTTGTGTGTGTAACTAAGCGTGAGAGTCTGTGAGTGTGATTGTATGTGTATGGGAGCGTGGGATGTGTGCATGTGTGTGATGTGTGGGGGTGTGATCGGTATGTGTATGGACGTGTGAGGGCGATATGTGTCTGAGTGTGTGCAGGTGTGCACGAGTACGTGTGATTATGAGTGTGCAGATGAGGGAGAGCGTGTGTGTGGGCAGGTGTGAGGGTGGGTGACAGTCTGGCATTGCTCTGCCTGCCGGGCACTGTTGCCCGATGTGCCCCTGCTGCTAAGCAGAGCCTGCCATTCCAGGCTGCTGGTTCCCCGGGCTCCTCTGCAGGCTGCTTTCCCCACCTCTGGTGTGGGACTTGGGCCTGGCTCCCAGCATCTCTGCCCAGATCACCTGCTGCTGGAGCACTGGGCCACCACACAGGGGCCTGCAGGGGAGGCCCTGAGACCAGGATGGGGTGGCAGCGCCTGGGTGTGGACACCCTGGACCAGCTGCGCTGCAAGCTGGGCACCGCGGAGCAAGCCCGGTCAGGGTCACCCAGCCGAGTTCTGTCCCGACGCGGAGAGAGGACGGGCCTCTGTAAGCCAAGGAGGGAGGCCCCGGATGGAGCCTTCCCTCACAGCCTCAGACGGAACCAGCCCAGCCGACACCTTGAGTTTGGACTTCTGGCCTCCAGAACGGTGAGGTAATAATGGCTGTTGTTGAGGCCCGGGATGGAGTCTTCCCTCACAGCCTCAGCTTGCTGGCCTGCACTCCTGGGCCTCCTGTTTGGATACCCATCCACTCACCAGCACGGCGTCCCCGTGGCCTCACTGAGGTGGGATCCCCAAGCCCTTCCCAAGCTGACGCCCACAGCCACGCTGCACGCGTCCTGGTGACCCTCTGCAACACTTGTGGGGTTTCTGCTCTTTGTGGCATCATTAATGTGACGTGGGGTTGTCCCACAATTGGGACAGCCAGGAGTGACCCTCCAGCTGGCTCCTCGGCCCCTCCACTTCTGTGTCTCACGGATGAGAGACCCCCAAGGTGGGACGGCCCGGCACCTTCTGAGTCAAAGCTCCACCAGCAGCTCCCAGTGGCCTGCCCCCAAGTTGTCTCTGACCTTGCACATTTGGACCCAGGGGACCTGTTCTTCATTTGCTCCGGCCAGGCACCCCACAGCACAGTTGTCCTGCCTGCGAAGGCTGAAGCCAAGGCTGAGGCAGGATTGGGGCGCCTGGGGGGGCAATCTCAGAGGGGTCGCAGCACGAAGCCTTGTAGGGCTCTGAGCAGGCCTTGAGGACTGCAGGGGTGGCCAGCAGCTGGCAGAGGGCCAAGGCTGCAGGAGGGAGAGTGTGGGGAAAGGAAGGCATGGCCAGGGTTGGGAGCCAGCCTTGCCAGTGCTGTGATGGACACTGGGCCACAGGGGGGCAGGCAGGGAGCCCCAGGGGAAGAGGAGGGCAGGTCAGGGACACAGACCGGGTAGGCCTGCTGCCCGGCTGACTGTGCCCAGCTGCCTCGGGAAGCACCTTGGCAGCATCCCTGGGATTCGTGAGGCTTGTACACTGGCATCCTGGAACCAGGCTCGGAGAGAGTCTACTGGGCTGGACAATTGTTAGAGAATGATCTTGGGATAGAGCAAGAGTAGGCAGAGAGAAGTGGGGCGGCCAGCAGGCCAGCTGCTAGCCTGCAGTGGCCTTCAGAGATGTCCCACGGTGGGCCGAGATGGCCCGGCCCTTATGATCCTGCCTCAACCAGCCACTGGACCTGGCTGCCTGGGAGGCCGTGGGCTCTGCAGCTGGGATGCGCCCCTCCCACCCCTGCGGTGGCTGACAGCATCTCCTAGTGACCATTCGGGCTTTCCTGTCTTTGCCTCCCACCCTAGCAGCCCTCTCCCCACCTTCTAACCCCCAGTAAGCAGGGATCCCCAGGGAACATCCTACCGCCGCTGGCAGCTGGGTCCCCAGTTCTTGTCTGGCATGTGCTGCCTTTGCCTCTTCCTCCTTCTCTCAGGTCCTGGCTGTCTCCAGCGGTGCCTGTGAGCTGTGTGGGTCCAGGTCTTTGGTGATGTCATGGGTTTGGTCACAGGAGCCATGGGTTCTGCTGGCCCCGCCGGGCTCCCCCCATGAGCACTGCCCCGCCCGCTGGGCTCCGCCTGCCCCGCGGCTACTCCGCGCTTGGTCACCTGTGGCCGGTGGCCATGTCTTCCACCCAGCCCTTGGTGCTGGCCCCGAGGCCCTGGTCCTCCGCCTGTCACACCTGTGGTGATTGTGCTGTCCCCCGGCCCCTTCCTGGGGGCATCTGTGGCCCCAGGTCCCTGGGGTCAGGGCTACTCCTCTCCCCCGGCCTGAGCCAGGTGCCCAGAGGAGGGTCCTTGGATCAGGAAACCTATTTGGGGCTGACTAGTCACCTAGGCCCCAAGGGAAGCCACAGGGGCCTGAGCTGGGCCAGGCTGGTTCCCCAGATGGGGACAGTGTGAAGTGGGGAAGTCAGCAGAAGCTGCGGCCAGGGAGGGGCCAGGAGGGAGCTTCATGCCGCTGGCAGGGAGCTGGTCAGGAGAGGAGAAGGGGGCAGTGAGCAGAGGTGCAGAGAGCCAGAGACCCCTGCAAGGGAGCGCTGAC
>NC_041215.1:36401470-36414478 GCF_002837175.3 Physeter macrocephalus
CCTCGGCCCCTCCACTTCTGTGTCTCACGGATGAGAGACCCCCAAGGTGGGACGGCCCGGCACCTTCTGAGTCAAAGCTCCACCAGCAGCTCCCAGTGGCCTGCCCCCAAGTTGTCTCTGACCTTGCACATTTGGACCCAGGGGACCTGTTCTTCATTTGCTCCGGCCAGGCACCCCACAGCACAGTTGTCCTGCCTGCGAAGGCTGAAGCCAAGGCTGAGGCAGGATCGGGGCGCCTGGGGGGGCAATCTCAGAGGGGTCGCAGCACGAAGCCTTGTAGGGCTCTGAGCAGGCCTTGAGGACTGCAGGGGTGGCCAGCAGCTGGCAGAGGGCCAAGGCTGCAGGAGGGAGAGTGTGGGGAAAGGAAGGCATGGCCAGGGTTGGGAGCCAGCCTTGCCAGTGCTGTGATGGACACTGGGCCACAGGGGGGCAGGCAGGGAGCCCCAGGGGAAGAGGAGGGCAGGTCAGGGACACAGACCGGGTAGGCCTGCTGCCCGGCTGACTGTGCCCAGCTGCCTCGGGAAGCACCTTGGCAGCATCCCTGGGATTCGTGAGGCTTGTACACTGGCATCCTGGAACCAGGCTCGGAGAGAGTCTACTGGGCTGGACAATTGTTAGAGAATGATCTTGGGATAGAGCAAGAGTAGGCAGAGAGAAGTGGGGCGGCCAGCAGGCCAGCTGCTAGCCTGCAGTGGCCTTCAGAGATGTCCCACGGTGGGCCGAGATGGCCCGGCCCTTATGATCCTGCCTCAACCAGCCACTGGACCTGGCTGCCTGGGAGGCCGTGGGCTCTGCAGCTGGGATGCGCCCCTCCCACCCCTGCGGTGGCTGACAGCATCTCCTAGTGACCATTCGGGCTTTCCTGTCTTTGCCTCCCACCCTAGCAGCCCTCTCCCCACCTTCTAACCCCCAGTAAGCAGGGATCCCCAGGGAACATCCTACCGCCGCTGGCAGCTGGGTCCCCAGTTCTTGTCTGGCATGTGCTGCCTTTGCCTCTTCCTCCTTCTCTCAGGTCCTGGCTGTCTCCAGCGGTGCCTGTGAGCTGTGTGGGTCCAGGTCTTTGGTGATGTCATGGGTTTGGTCACAGGAGCCATGGGTTCTGCTGGCCCCGCCGGGCTCCCCCCATGAGCACTGCCCCGCCCGCTGGGCTCCGCCTGCCCCGCGGCTACTCCGCGCTTGGTCACCTGTGGCCGGTGGCCATGTCTTCCACCCACCACAGGTGTGACAGGCGGAGGCCCTGGTCCTCCGCCTGTCACACCTGTGGTGATTGCGCTGTCCCCCGGCCCCTTCCTGAGGGCATCTGTGGCCCCAGGTCCCTGGGGTCAGGGCTACTCCTCTCCCCCGGCCTGAGCCAGGTGCCCAGAGGAGGGTCCTTGGGCCAGGAAACCTCTTGGTGGCCGACCAGTCACCTAGGCCCCAGGGGAAGCCACAGGGGCCTGAGCTGGGCCAGATCCCCGAAGTGGGGACACTGTGAAGTGGGGAAGCCAGCAGAAGCTGTGACCAGGGAGGGGGCAGCCGGGAGCTGCATGAGAGCTCCCACCAAGAGCCTCTCTGGCTGGGGCTCGTCTTCCTCTCTGCACAGGGCTAAGAGCTGGTCCGAGGGCCAGGCGGCCCCTGCCCATTCCCTCTCATCACCAGGCAGCTCCACCCGAGCCCCTGCTTGGGAAATGCGGCTGTGGGTGGCAGTCAGCGGTCTGGCCCCTGATGTGCTCAGCTGGCCACCTTCCAGGCACACAGAAGCGGGAACCTCCTGTTTTCCTCATGGTTGGGTGGGGCCCAGTGACTGGCTCGGGCTTAATTGCGAGCAGAAGGGCTGAGCGTAACCTCCAGGCTGGGCGTTCACTCTCTGATGTCAGACCCTTCAGAGAACCTGCTTCCTCTTCCAGTGACCAGCCAAACCCCTTGCAGCAGCTTGACTTGCCCAGAAATGAGGCGGGGCCCCCAGCTGGAGGGGTCCTGGTGATGCATCTAGCTCAACCCTCCCATTTTACAGAGGGAGAAACTGAGGCTGGAGAGGGAAGGGTGGCGTCTCAGGCCACACAGCCACTTGGTGGCACAGCTGGAACCCGATCTCTGCGAGTTGCATTAGCCTCTTTTTTGCTGAATCATGGTTGCCTCCAGAAAGAGGATTTGTGGAAGTACTTCCAAAGCAGAACAGAAAAATGAATGGCCTGACTTTGGGGTGAGGGAGAGTTCATAAAGTAAAGAGAATGCTCACCGGACACTCATGATTAAAGTTAGCCTGAGGCCAGAAGGGTGTGTACAGCTGCTGTCACACAGGCTGAGGCTTCCTGGCAGGGGGCTGGCCAGGAGAGGCCCAGGACATCTTTGGGCAAAGGTTTGTACTTCCTGAAGCACACAGCCAGGCCGGAGGTCTGTTGGGAAGGGAGAAGGCAGAGATCAGATGCAGGATGGGATGAGGGCCAGCGATGAGCTGCCCCATTCGTGGCGTGGCTGGCTGGGCCCTTTCTGGATAGACTCGTGGTGCTGCCCTAAGCAGTTGTACCAGCCTGTTTTGGAGGATGCTTGCCCACGTTATGTGACTCGTCCAGGCTCACACAGCTTGTGGTGACAGAGCTGGGGTTTGACCCTGAGTCCCTGGAGCCGGCTCGTGGAGCTGTGGAAGAAAACCAGGCTTTGCACCTAGATTTTGCCACATTTGAGCTGTGTGTCCTTGGGAGAACCGCTTTGCCTCTCTGAGCCTCAGTTTTCTTGCCTGCCCATCAGGTAGAGGTCCTAGGGCAGATCTTGGGACAGGTGTCCTGGTGTTCCCACGAGTTTTGTAAACAATGTGTGTGAATGCTGAGCAGTGCCCAGCAAATGGCAGGCCTGCCCTTGACTGTGATTTTGGAGGCCCCAGGCTGGGTCTCTGGAGGTTTCTCAAGCACAGCTCAAGTTCCTCTCCCCTGGTGACCCGTGGGGGTGAGTGCACTTTCCCTGGAAGAGAAGGCTGGTTTCCTGAGGTCTGTGGGTGGTTCTGAGAAAAGACCAGCCCCTTCTAGGAAGGAAGGAGGAGAAAGGGTGGTGGCAGAGAGCAGCTGGGGCCTGAGCGGAGAGGTCAGGTGAGGGGAGCAGACTGTGCCAGGAAAAGCGTATTGATTTACTCCTTTTAGAAATGGACTCAAGCGGAATCATTCATAATGTGCTCTCCCCACCACAGACAATACCCATTCCCATCACTGTCAGGGAAATGGATTTGCAGCACTCTCGGAAAGAGAAAACAGATTGCCTGAGATGCGCAAAGACAGCTTGGTTCTGTCCCCGCGTGCCTTCTGCAGGGCCTGGTGGTGGCTTGCTGGGGACAGGGTGGAGAGGGATGCACTGTCAGGGCTGCTCTAGGGACAAGGTCTGCACTGAGCATTGCAGCCAAAACTAGCGGTCGACCCTTGGCGGGCAGGGTCTCCAAGGGGGTATTGATGGAGCCGGGGGTCAGGAGGCCACCTGGGGCTGGCCGAGGGGCTTCTTGCTGGCAACCAGCAGAAGCTTCGTGTGGCTGGGACCCATGGGGTAAAGGTGGGAGGTGGTGGCTGGAGTGGAGGGCAGGGGTGGTGCTGGGCGTCTTGACACCTTTCCTTGCTGCCACCCTTGAGGGACTGCAGTCCAGGCGTGCATCAGAACCCCTCTGGAGACAAGAGTAGGTGTGAGCGCAGCCTCTGTCAGTCAACCCAAGATGCCTGCCCCGGTCCTGGAGGAGGCTGACTGGGGTCACGGTTCTGCTTCCCTCAGGCTTGGCCTGAGGCTGCTTGGCAGCAGGGTGGCTTCAGCGGACACTGGGCTCAGCCAGCCATGACCTACTCTGGACAGGGCCCCGGGGCCAGCCCCCTGCCCAGCCAGACTGCAAGGCGCGTCTTGTGGTTGGTCCGTTCATTCATTCATCTGTTCATCCTTTCCCCAAGAGGAATATCAACACCAAGGCCAGGTGAGCTGGACTCATGGCATTAAGTGGGGCACGGGGTGGGGGGCACATGGACAGACACAGGCCTTGGAGCCAAGGAGACCTGTGACCAAGTCGCACACACGAGTGTGTGACCTCTGGAAAGCCATCTAAGATCTCTGAGTCTCAGTTTCCTCAATGGCAAAATGGGGCTAACTCTCGCCAGGTGGTCGTGGGGTCCCAGGGATACAGTAACTGTAAAGGAAGTGGCAGGTGCCAGGCCCCCACCTGGGCACTGGGAGCTCAACAAGGTGCCTTCATGTACCAAGACACAGTGGGAAGTCGGTGCCACAGGGCCTTGGCACGTGTCGTTTCCGTGCCTGGAGCACTCTTCTTTCTGATACCCTGTGGTCAGCTCCTGAACTTCCTTCAGGGGTTTGCTTGGCTGTCACCTTCTCAGTGAGGCTCCCTGGTCACCCCCTCAACCCTGGGCACACGCCATCTGACGTGGATTTGTGAGGTTCACGAAGGCGGGGCTTTGATCTTTGTTCCCTGAGTCTCTTCTGTGCCTAGAACAGTGCCTGGCACATGGCACCGGGTGAAGGGATGTTGCTAAGATACTGTGCAGTGCAAGGTCACCAGCGCGTTGCTCATTGACCCCACGACCATGGAAACGGGGCCCAGGGTCATGGTGGAAGGGACTTAGCTGGTCCTCCTGAGCCTCGGTGAGGTGGTGGGGAGAGCACGCTGGGCTTTGAATCAGAAAGAGCTGGTTTGACCGTGTGTGCGTGCGTGTGTGTGTGTGTGTGTGTGTGTGTGTGTGTGTGTGTGGTGGGGAGGCTCTGTCCCAGCTGGCAAGGAGCTCCTGGTCTGAGGGGAACACAAGGCCTAAACTGAGATGCATCCAGGATGACATCAGAACCAGGCCCAGGCAGTGACCTCCCAGGGAAGGGATGCCCCACGGGGACCTCAGAGGGGTGCTTGGTGGCTCCTGGGCAGGGCGCCTCCCTGAGCCCCCTCTGTCTGTGTCAGGCAGACCTGGGCTCCTTAATGGTGGTGCCCTTGGGCACCCGAGCTGTTCTCCCCTGGACCTCACGGGGCACTCACAGGTGGAGGAGGGCTCTGTAAAACTTCTGAGGGAGGTGGGGTGCAGCAAGGGACAAACTCAGGACCCCTGTGCACATTCCACCCGTGACACAGAGCCCTTCCCTCCAAGATGGGCCACATGGCTAGGAACACAAGCCTTTCTGGGAGAGCTGGGTCTGAATCCTGCCCCTGCTGACGTGCTTGGTGACCGTGGGCTAGTGACTGAGCTCACCGAGCCTCAGTTTCTTTACCTGTGAAATGGGCAGAGTAACAGTGCCTGCTGCAGGGGGCTCTGGTGTGGTGCATTCATCCCAAGGGACAGGGACTGTAGGGGGTGAGAGGCCTTGAGAAGAGACCACAGCCAAGGCAGGAGGGCTGTGGCCCGGCGCACATCCAGCCACCTTACCAGGTGAGCTAGTGAAGGAGCGGCCGGTGCCACGTGTGTCTGGCTCCAAGCTGGGACTCCAGTTCTTCCCTTCAGGGGCCCGGGCCTCTGGCAGCAGACTTCCCTCAGGTTCCTGGTCCAGGCAGGGCCTGGAGTTGCTGGGGTCCCATCTGAGGTTTACTCCCATCCTGGGCAGGAAGCAGGCATGGAGGAGTAGAGGCCGCTGGTCCCTGTCCACAGGATGGAGGTGTCCCTGGGCCTGTGCTGAGTAAGGCCGCTCAGGGTGGACAGGGGGGCTGCCCGGAAGGAGCATCCTGGGCTGGGCTGGCTGGGAGGGTGAGAGCAGTGGGACGTGTGGCGGAGAGTTGGGAGATGCAGCTAGTTTTGATGCTTCTGTGTCGGGGACCCAGTTCCCGTGGCTGCAGCTTGCTCCCGCTAGACAGGAAGTTAAATAGCCAACCACACGTAGAGAATTTTCCCGACCCAGTTCTGAAGCCTAGAGTTTGCTTGGTGCCAAGGGGTGGGTGATTCCCCTTTTCTCAGGGGTCACCGTTGAGGGCAGTTCGTGCCTCTTTCCTGTCTCTTTGAATCATTACAACAAAACCTGGGTCACCCCAGTGCCTCCCCATCTTACAGAAGAGGCAGGTGGGGGGAAAGTCAGGGGAGTCGCTGGTGAGAGGTCGGTGAGGGTCTTGCCCAGGGCCGCTGTGCCCTAGGGCCACCGGCCTCAGTTCTGGGCCCCAGCAGCGCTGTTGCTTTCAGGAAGTTTGTACTTGGGTCTCTGCCCCACCCCTGCTTCCAACTTAGGTCCCTACCTAGGTCCCCAACCCCTCTGCCTTGTCTAGAGAGATCAATGCTGCAGGGAACCAGCCCCAGGCTTGGGGGAGCCATTTCTAACGGGAAAACATGCACAGTGGCCTAAATGAATCAAATCCATTTCTTTCCCATGCATATTTCATGGGCTTCCTCTCTGTGTAATTTAATTATCACAGTTGTTAGTGTTAATGTCCTGGTTGGTGCAGCTCTCCACCAACAGAGCCTAATTCGGCACAGGGCTCTGAGGAGGAGCTGAGAGAGTGGCCCCATCTCTATGGCAACAGGATGTGATAATATTTCCCGGTGATCTATTGCTTTAATCTTGAGGGCTCTGAGTATATTGCCAGCATTAATAAATAAATCTAAATAACACCCTGGCGAGATTGATATTATTCTATCCATTTTACTGATGGGTGCACAGCAGCTCCAGGGGGTTAAATGCCTGGCCTGGGGGAGAGGTGAGAAAGATAGGGATTGTGGAAATGCCTGCTGAGTGCTACCCTGGCTCCTGGGAGGCCCTGACATCCCCGCTGGAGGGGCTGGGTCAGGGGCCACAGAAACCTCCGGGAGCCAGTGGGATGGTGGTGGCCAAGTGCTTTCTGGATGCACAATCCATTCCTCTTTGCAACCGGGTGGGAGCAGGGCAGCAGGAAGGACCCTCAGGCCCTCAACGTTGCTCCTCTGTTTTCTAAGTCCAGACAGCCCACCCAGAAAGCATCCATCCTTTGGCCTTTGTATGTTCAACAGTACATTTCTTGGAAGAAATAACCTTTAATCCAATACCAGTCTAGGTACCCCGTAGTGAGAGCTCCCAGGATGATTCCTGAGACTAGGTTTCCATAGTGGAGGAGGAAGAGTGAACAAGGAGATAGGGTGCACCTGCGGTGGGTGTTAGGCGAGAGATCACCGTGCCCTCCTCTCCAGAAAAGATATTCTCACTTTTATTTCTCCAACTCAGGGCTGAACGCACACACCTTATTCAGAGGAGACCTCCCCTCCCCTTGGCTGTCCTGGGGCTTCCTTCAACTCGAGGAGTTGGTCCTTTTTCTGAGTGCACCACGTGCTTCCTGGCCTGGCCACGGAGTGTCACAGCTGCACTCTGGCCCCTGCAGCCCGGTGGCGGCTTGCCCCGCCTGTCTGTTCAGGTGAGAACAGACAGGCCGGGCAAGCCGCCACGGGGCTGCAGGGGCCAGTGACCCTTCGCTCACACTCGCGCCTGCCCTGGGGGGCTGGGTCCCGGCACTGCTCGGCTGTGAGTCCTCTCCTCTTCCTGCCGTGAGGTCCTCACTTCTGTCTGCACGTGGGCCAGAGTAGCTGCCCCGCTTCCAGCCTCACCCCGCTTGCCAGCACAGCCCCCTCACAGGTCCTGGGTCGAGTTTGTTCAGCAGCTTCCTTCCTCCTTCTAGGTGAGCACCCTTTTGAGGGTCCTTCTGTGAACCTTAGTCAGGCCCCCCCAGTCCACCAGAGGGGGCCTAATAACGTGGGGCCAAAAGACAAGGGGTCTGCAGCCCTGTCCCTTTCATTAAGGTGCCTCCTTAGCTCCTGGTCAGATTGACTGGTCCCCTGTCTCTGGGACCAGCTATGTCCGCGCAGGAGACTTAAGTGCAGCATTAGGTCCAAGCGTGCCTCATTTGGCCGTGAGGTCAGATCATCTCAGACCGAGGTCATTTTAGACGGTTTCAGGTCTTTCTGCGAAAGAAGGTCAGTTCCAGGATGCTGTGCCGACGGCTTCTCTGGCTAAAACGGGGAGTGTGGCCTCCTTGGGCTCCTGGTCCCGCCTGTGCATTTTCTCCCTCCCGCGCTGTCTGTGAGCCCCTGGTCTCACCTGTCATTGTGGGTGCTGAGTGCCGTGCCTGTGGAGCGGATGCGTTTTGGGGGAGTCTCTCCAGCCCACACCACCTTTCTCTGCACCCGCCTCCCTGGCCACGGCTGATGGGAGCAGGTGTGAGCCCCTGACTCAAGCTGATCCAATCACAGTCTCCCTCCCAATCATTGGGGATTGGGCCTCAGCCAACTGAGACTGTACCTGAACCACGAATGAGGGAGGCAGCTGGCCTGTGGCGGCTGCCTTTGGCCCACGTGCCTATGGAAGGGGAGGATGCTGGCAGGGAGGGGGAGGGGGAGAGAGCGGACAGGGGAGGAGAGACGAAGAGAAGAGAAGGGCAGACAAGGAAACCGAGAAGGGCAGGAACAGCAAGAAGGAGAGACAAGGCAGCCCCTGCGGGACGGAGGAGGGAACCCTGAAGACTTCCCTTCTTGCTCTGCTTCCCTGGAGGCTCAGCTGCCAGCCCCTCCCCGAGCTCTGGGAACTGCTTTTTCCTCATTCTGCTTAATGGCAGGCCCTGCCCATTCCAGATAAACGCCTGTCTTCAGAGATCTTAGAATATATTGCCCGGCAAGAGTATTTCTGCATGCCTGAGGCCTCGGGCCACGACGGACCAGTTTGACCAGACACGTTTATCCCGACAATGTGATTTCTGGCAAATGCCTGTGTTTTCTCTGGGGCTGGGTGGGTGCTGCAGGCTTTCGTGACTGAGCTCCAGTAAAAACTCTGGCCACCATGGCTCAGGGGACAGTCCCTGGTTGGGAATGCTTTGCACCTGTTTCCACACTGTTGGGGGAATTAAGTGTGTCCCCAGGTGACTGTGTCGGGAGGGACACCCAGAGGCTTGTGCCTGGTGTCTCCTGAGCTTCTCCCAGGTGCCTTTCTCCTCCGCTGACTTTCATCTGCATCCTTTCCCCATCACAAGCCATGCCTGTGAGTATAACGGCTTTTTCTGAGCAGTGTGAGTCCATCTAGTGAACTGTCTGGCCTGAGGATGGTCTTGCGGACGCCTGACACAGGGGCTTAATGTGGCTTATGCTTATTTCTCTCCCTTGGAAACAAAAGAGCCTTGTCTGAGGCAACTTGGAAGGAAGACGTGGCAGAAGGGGACCCAGCAGAAGATAGCACACTTGACCTGAGTGCCTGTGGAGGGAACCAGTGAGCATAAAGAGAGAGCAACCACAGGGCCTGCAACCACCGAGGCCTGAGGGGTGGTGGGTACTCAGGCACGACCTGGAGCCGGAGAAAGCCCTGGCTGGAGGAAGCAGCCGCTCATGGGGGCAGCGGCTTTAGGCAGAGGACATGGCCCTGCTCGCTGTGGCCTGGCGGGGAGACAGCCAGGTTCTGACCTGCCTGCTTCTGCCTCTAGGTTCCCGCAGGGGCCTCGTGGTGGCTAGACCCAGCAGGAGGCTCCAGGGCAGGTGATGCCGGGGAGGAGCGAGGCCCCGCGGCCGGGCCTGATGCAGGGGTGTCCCCTGGGATCCCCCGTGGAGGCTGAGGCTCAGGGTGCTGGGGGCTCTGCCCTGTGCCCGCAGCTCGGCCCAGCTGCAGAGCCGCTGTGGGCCCAGGAGAGGCGATGAGCTCCGGGTGGAGCTAGAGCAGCGTGGAGGTCCCAGTTCCTCGGAGGGGCTCGGGAAGAGGAGGAGGGAAGCAGGGCAGACCTGCCGGTAGGGGGCGGAGTGGGAGGGGAGGCTCGGGTGGCCAGGCCGCCCCTGAGGGTGGCATCCAGCTACGGAGCTCCAGGCCTCTGTGTGCTGCCCGCAGGCGGGAGAGGCAGGGTGGGCTGCCAGCATCTCCCAGTGGGGCCCCCCTGCCTGCCAGCACGCAGACTCCTCCCAGCTGCAGGATGCTCAGGGCTGGTGCTGTGCTGGGAATGGGCAGGCCCAGGTGGAAAGCATGGCTGGCAAAGGACTTGCTAATTAAGTTGTTAATGAACGAATGCCCTTCTTCTACCCACAGAGGGTGCAAGGCAATTCACAAGAACTCATACAGTACAGTAATTACAAAATAGAGACAGAATCATTGCCCGGGGAAAAGGTAAACAAGGGTGCCTAGTGGGCACTGGCAGCCTGTCCCATGGCCCTGGGGTCAAGTTCACACTCCCTGCCCCCAGCCTGGCCCCACCTCCTGCCTTAGGTCTGGGCTCCAGGGTGTGTGCCCGCCTCCTTGGAGTCCTCCCCATTTGGGATCGCATCACAGGGGGCTGATTCCACCCCAGGAGCTCTCTCTGTCCTCCCTGAGCTGGCCGGCTGTCACTCCTCGGGTCTCTGTGTCCCAGGCTGGGCTGTGCTCCTCTGACTGCAGCCCTGGTCTCCACACTGCCTTTCCCTGCCAGGTCTGTGAAGGGAAGAGTCTGGGTCGCCCCCCCGCCCTCCCCTGAGGCTGCCCCAAGTCCAGACAGGTGCCCGAAATGGGGAAGGACTGAGTGAGCAAATATTTGCGCAGAAGTGATGCACTGACCCCCCCGGGAAGTGGGTCACCGGCTTCCACACTGGCCCACTCCCTCTTAGCTTTGCCCTGGGTCTCTTTTTATTCTGCTTAACATTAGCTTGCTCTATATATGTAACTTTGTAGCAACTTCTGTTTCTTTTTTGGAACAAGGCTGAATGTACTTCAAAAGAAATAAAAGGAGAAAGGAAGATGGAACAGTAAATCCAAGAAAAGTGAGCAGGCAAATTAGCAGATGATTTAGGACCTGTGTCATTTCTGCAAGCTAAGAGCTGAGTTCAATCGTGGCTCTGAGCTCCCTGGCAGGTGGAACCTAGGGAGACACAAAGTGCTTATTTTCAGCAGGGTGTGCACCCAGAATTCCCACCAGCCACGCATTTGCCAGCATGGAATCCAGGGAAAAAATGTGCCCTTGCCTTTGTACGTATCTGGGAAGGTGCAGCGGACCCTGGCTTGCTAAGTGGGTGGCCCGGAAGGGAGTGAGAAGGGAGGGGCTTCTTCCCTGCAGCAGTGGGGCTTCTGCGCTGCAGGCTTAGGTGAGACCTCAGGCTGCAGCAGACTTCAGGGCAGAGGATCAGACTAAGCCCGGCTGGTCAGATGGCCAGAGGCCGGGGTGGGGCTTTGACCAGCACACACGGTCACTGGCCCGGTTTGGTCAGCTCCGGCCAGCATCCTCCTCTGAGCGCTCCATCCTTCTAACTATGGTGTATGTGTAACTTGGATAAAAATAAAAACTAATTACTGCACCCAATACTTGCGCCCTGCGTCCTCTGTCTCTTGATCCTGCCCTTCTCTCCGTCCAGCCTCAGTTTATACTCCCCGACTGGAAACCCGATTTCTGGTTTCAAAAGCTCTGGTCTGCTGGAGTGGCAGGAAGACTTGGAGGGGGCACACAGGGCCGGATCCCCTCTCCCCGTCTCAGCACCTCAGTGTCTTCGCTCGGACCCTCCCGACACCTGCAGGCCTCCATGTCTGAGCTCTGCCGGCAGCCGTGCTCGGGTCAGGCCCCCTCATCCCCAGCCCCACATGCCGGGGGGCCCTGACCCTCCTGCCCACTCTCTCCTCGCAGCCCATGTTCCTCGCTCCTCCGTGAACCCCCTGGGCAGGGCCTCTGCCTGGGACCCTTGTCTCCCTGCCGGCTCCCTACCTCCTTCCGGGCTTTGCTCAAACGTCCCCTTCTCAGGAGGCCCCGGCCAAACTGACAGCGACCGTGTCCCTCCTGCACGGCCCACGCAGCACTGCAGCCGCCTGCCCGGGGCCCGTGTGCGCGCCCCCACCTGCACTCTGCATCCCGGGAGCGCCAGCCCCGCCAGGGCTCACTTAGTGCCTAAGTGCAAGCTCGTTGGTTTAACCAGTTAATTAGTGACTGTAAATCCGGACATTACCTTGCGGGATTGTTGAGTGCAGCCCAACGCCCAGCAGACAGCTGACACTGAGTCAAAGGCCGTTCCTTTGCCTGCACGTTCAATACCCTCCAGACCTGTGGCCGGCCTGGTCCTGGCCCGACCTCAGGCCTCCTGTCTGGCTCTCCCCATATTCCAGCCCAGCCCAGTCTTTCTTTTCTTGCAGACTTCCACCCTCTGCAGGTTGAAGATAGAGCTCAGGTGGTTTACCCCTCTGGAATGATTTTGTTTTAGAAAAGCCTCAAGTTGCCCGCTTTTCTCCATCACAAGAGCTCCCTGCTTCATTGGTACACAGGTTGTGTTTCTGAAGGACTTCACGGGCCAAGGGAGCAGGCTTACCGACACAGAGCAGATAGCAAACTTCCGAGAGGTTCACAAGCAGGTTGTTAATCACAACTATTATCAACAACTGAACTGTATAACCCTACAATTAAATGAGCTGTGTTGTAAACAAAGGCATCATGTCTAGTTTTTTCACTGCCTTTTACCGTGCTGGATGCTCTTGGCATTATTTAAGCTGGCTGTGATCGTGAGTGTCTAAATGTGACTTTGTGTGCACCTACACAACTGGGGCACATGCAGGGAGCCCTGGGGCGGGCGTGGAGGCCTCCTGGCCTGAACCACATGGCTGGGAACGTCCCGCCCAGACTTCCTGGCTGCTGACACAGGGAAAGATGAATTCCACCCTCCAGGACTTCCTGTAGCCTGGCCCTGCTCCCTCCTCTAGGTGTCAGGGGGCCACTGAGATCTGACAGAAAGGCTGTTAAGACATCCATGTGGAGAGTGAGGTGGTCCAAGGAGAACCGCTCACTTGGTTTGGGCCCAGTGTCAGAATCCCTGCTGTTCAAGGAGGAACAGACAGATGACGCGGGGATGTCCCGGGATGGATGTGCTAGCAGGAAGCAACCAGGTCTGACTTTGTCAAACCATGAAGCCATAAGTAAATAGCAGAAAGCAGGATAAAGTGTTTCTAAAAATAATGGAAGATAAAGTAAATAATGTAAAATAATGATTTAAGATGAGTAACTCCAACAGTTTATTCTATGTTAAAGTGACATTTCATGTTAGCTGGGAAGAGTGGATTCATTTACCAGCAAATATATATGGAGCCGCCCATCAGGCCCAGTTTTTTTTTTTTTTTTTTTTTTTTTTTGTGGTACGCGGGCCTCTC
>NC_041215.1:36414499-36437942 GCF_002837175.3 Physeter macrocephalus
CCGTTGCGGAGCACAGGCTCCGGACGCGCAGGCTCAGCGGCCATGGCTCACGGGCCCAGCCGCTCCGCGGCACGTGGGATCTTCCTGGACCGGGGCACGAACCCGTGTCCTCTGCATCGGCAGGCGGACTCCCGACCACTGCGCCACCAGGGAAGTCCTATCAGGCCCAGTTTTTTTGTCCCCCAGTGTCCGCTTGGGCCTGGACCTGCCTGGCCTTGGCCACTCGCCTTGCTTCCTGGCTTAGTGGTCGGTCCTCGTGACGGCTCTTGGGCTTTCTGTGGCCACAGTGTGTGGGCCTCCCTGGGGCCAAGAGTGAGGATCAGCCTCCGAATCCCATCTGTGCAGCTCCCTGCCCAGATCTGACCCAGTGGACCCACAGGGGCTGCTCTACGAGACAGGGGATGAAGGCAAGTTAGTGCCCTGGGGGGTGGACTTTGGCCAGTGGAAGGAGCAGCACGTAACATCAGGGTCTGCCCCCTCCTGCAGCCGCTCTGCCCTCAGGCTGTGTCCCACTCGGCTGAGCACCGCCAGAATTTGCTTTCCCTTCTTCCTGGCTCCCGCCTCTTTCCCTCACTCTTGCTCCCTGGAAGTGTCGATACACACGTTTGACCTCAGGCTCTGATTTCTAAGGAGGCTATGCTAAAATAAGCACATACTATGTCCCAGGCAGTATTTTGGACATTGGGAGACAGTAATGCACAAAACAGAAAAACATCTCTGTCTTCATGGAGCTGATGTTCTAGAAGTGGTGGAGGGCTGGGGAAGACAGTAAAGACATAAGGAAGTTGCAGACAGTGTTGGAATATGGTGAGCAGCATGAACAAGCTAGCCTGGAGCCCAGGCATGGGAATGCCAAGGGAGGAGGAGGGGGCAGTTTTATACAGGGCATTCCAAAGAGGCCTCAACACCAAGGCTGACATCTGAACACAGACTTGAAGAAAGCAATGGAGAGGGCCACGTGGGTACAAGGGGAAGAGGGCTCCAGATGGAGGGAACGGAGGTGCAAAGGCCCTGAGGCAGGACGATGCTTGGCACGTCCAAGGCTTAGGAAGGAAGCCAAAGTGGCTGGAGCAGGGTGAGTGAGGAGCACGATAGAAGTCCAAGTAGACCAGACCGTGTTGGGTCATGATCTTGTCGGTGTTGGGAGAAACAGGGAGAGGTGTAGTTGCTGTTGACTGGTGCAGTGAGAGATGATGGAGGCTTGGACCAGGTTTCAGCAGAGGAGTTGGAGGGCAGACTCTGGATAGAGTTTGGAGCCAGTAGGCATTAGATTTAGACAAGAAGGAGGAGAGAAGGCAAGGATGACTGCACGGTGTTTTGCCTGAGCACTGAAAGGTGGAATTGCCATTAACCAAGCTGACGGGAGGAGTGGGCTCTGAGGGGACAGATGAGGAATTCAGATGTTACGCGCTGAGTTTGAGGTGCACGCGGAAAGGTGGGTGAGTTGGGTATGATAGAAGGCTGGAGCTTGGGGTGGGGATCTGCATTGGAGATTGTGCACAGTCCTACCTGTATTCTTTTGCATCTTTCTGCTTCACTTGACATAATGTTTGAGAAAGTCGTATGTATTGTAGTTTGTTTATTTTGCCGTATGGCTTTCCATGGTATGAATACACCCCAATTTATTTATCCATTTCACTTTCAAAATGGATAAAAGTGAAATGCATTATGGATTATACAGATTGTGCCTGATATTGGACTAATATGGATATTTCCACTGTGATCATCCTTTATATGTGCACATGTGCTCACCTTTCTTCGGGCTGTACACACAGAATTGGGATTTCTAGGTCATAAGCAAGCATATTTTCAATTTTACTAGATAAGGCCAAACTGTTTTTCTTCTTATTTCCTTTTTTTTTGGCTGCACCACTCAGGATGCGGGATCTTAGTTCCCTGACCAGGGATGGAACCCTTGCCCGCTGTGTTGGAAGCGTGGAGTCTTAACCACTAGACCATCAGGGAGGTCCAGGCCAAACTGTTTTGCAAAGTGTTTGTACCACTTTGCACTTTTCCTAGCAGTGTCTGGTGTCTGAGAGTTCCTGTGGGTCCATGGGGCTGTCTGATACTTGATACTGTCAGGCCTTTAGTGTTTGCCAATATGGTGGGTGTATAGGGTTATTCCATTATGCCCTTAATTTATGTTTTCCTGTTTTATTTGTGAAGCTTGTATTACTTCTTCAGTACAAGTCATTAAAAGATATTAGTGATAATAAAAACAAAGAGAAACTGACTCTAAAATTCCAAAGATCAATAAAAACTTGAAGAAAGGGGTGAGAGGGAGTAAAAACATGCCTCTTTTTCATCTAACACTGGATTAGTCATTGGAACCTGGGTAACTTACTGGGCTTTGTATAAGGTGAGTGTAAGAAGACCCAGAAGGCCCTTGGAAGTCATACTGAACACTTCCTCTTTGACCATCTTAGTTCTCTTTCTAAGGGGACACAGAGGCTAAAGTTATTGATGGGGCAGAATTGGGGGAAGGATGGGTATGGTTTTAAGCAGGGGCTGGTAGTACAATTCCCTTAACTTGCTGCCATATTGCTGCATAACCCCCTAAGCCCTTTGTGTAGACTGGTTGCCCAAAACAATGGAACCCGGAAAATTTCCTAACACGCTGGGCATGCCCCAGAATTGGAACATGGAGCAGACTGAGGATGTCCTACGAGCAGCAGGTCCCAGGCTAGGGTGTCACCTTCCTTTGGGTGGGCAGGCTGGGCTCTGCGGAGCACACAGGGGCTCCGGCTACTGACCGTGGATGTGCTGCCTCTCCTTTGCTCAGTGACATTTTCCAGTTGTATTTCTTTGTAAACAACAGCATGCCACAATAACATCAGGCCCCTTTGCTGACATCAGCTCCCTTCAGCTGCACCCATGAACACAAGGAAAATGTGAAAGAAACACAATAACAGTGAAAAATTGTAGCATAGCTCTGAGGGCTGGATGCATCAATAAGGACATGGAGACTCTTAGTGGTGTAATCAGGGGGATGACCCAAAACTTACATACCAAACTCTGTATGTATGAGAAGCCATGCTCTTTCCCAGTGCTCATGAGACATTTACAAAACTATTTCATTCATTACGCAACAGGCAAGAAAAAAATTTTCAGTAAATTCCTCCTAATAGAAGTTGTACAGGTCAGTGCTTTGACCCGGTGCAGTGAAAAGGGAGACTAATAACAAAAGTAAAAGCAAAAACCTCCATCTATGTGAAATTTAAACAAACATAAAAACACTGCAATCATTTCCTAAATAACTTCTGAATCAAAGACAAATTTGAAACTACAATTGCTGAATACCTAGAAAATGGTAATGTGAAAACCTTATATATCAAGACCTAGGAAATCTGTCAAAGTTATAACGAAGCAAATTCATGACCCTAAATGCTTTCAATGTTAGGCAGAAAAGAGAAATAAATAAAGTAAGCTTTCAATTCAAGTTAAAAAGAGAAGAATAGAGTAAACTTAAGGAAATCGGACAAAAGAATTAGTAGTTAAGAACAGAAATTAATGAATTAGAAACCCCAAGCCATAAATAAATAATAGAACTGGTTCTTTGGAAAACCCCCAACAAAAGAGATAAATCACTAGCTGGTCCTGCTCGCCCTGGTGTGTTTCACCAGGATACACATGATGGATGGCATTGCAGGCAGGACGGCTTCCTGAAGGCAGACCCAGGGTTAATGCGCAAGTCCACACCCTTCCCAGAAACTCCATTCCTCAAACACTCTCTTGGAATGCAAATGAGTGGAGTGTGATTGATTCAGGGATAAACTTGAATTTGGTGTAATTAATTTAAAAAAGCCTGTAAAACTTTAGAAATTGAACTATAATTAGAGAAAAAAACCTTTTATTGTACATTTAACCTCATGCCCGCAAAGAGAGCGTTGCCTCTTCGTGGTGGGGGGGAAGCAGGAACCTAAAGCACAGGGGCTGGAAAGGAGGGTCAGCGCGTCAGATGTGGAGGGGATTGAAATGGGGTCAGGAAACTGCTAAATTATAACTCAATAGATAGATGATTTCCCAAATAAATATAAATGACCGAAACTTACTCCAAAAGAGAGAGAAAGCCTGAGTATAGAAATAACCATGGAAAAAGTAGAAAAGTGATCCATAAAATGGTAGATAAACAACTAGTTACAAGTTGTAGAAGATGGCAGAGTAGAAAATTCCAGGAACTGGTCCCTCCACCAAAGCAGTTACTGAACTGGCATAAACCGTCAGAATCAACTATTTTGGAACTCTGGAATTTAGTCAAATCCTTGCAGCAGCCAAGGGAGTGCTGGATGAAGGGAGGGTTTGGTAAATTTTGGTGTTTCTGTAGCAGCTACCATCCTCCATTCTTCAGCCTTGAGCTAAGCAGTTATGGGACAGATGGCCTGTCTTCCTGGTGGGTTTGCTGGTGCCAGAGTGGGCAATAAAGCTTCCCCTCCAAATATAAGATTGTGTGGTTTTTTTCCTGCCTTGATGGGTAAATGAGGGGCCAGCATAGGTGCTGGCCATTGTTTCAACCCCTCTGGCTGAAGCACCTTCCTGAACAGCGTCTGTTGAAAGAATTTAAAGAGACAGAGTGTCTTTTTTTTCCTTGTCTTTTTTTTTTTTTTTTAATTGGATCCAGGCATACAAAGAAATCACTGTCAGGTCACTCTCTGACCACAGAGACAACAGAACAGAGACTTCAGTGACTACATAAAACAAGGAATATAGATTTTGCATAAAATAGTTTAGAAAAGTCACCAAACAAATAGATGATTGCAGTCCTCAACAACAAAAACAGCAATCCATGGGGACAGGGGAGAATCCGATCTCCAGAGTTACTATATTACAGTATTCAAAATGTCCAATTCTCAACAGGAAAACAAGAAATGGATAGAAACCATCCCCATGAAAGCCCAGGCATTGAACTTACTAGGCAAAGACTTTAACTGTCTTATATATGTTAAAAGAACTGAAGAAAACCATGGACAAAGAACTAAAGGAATCAAAATGGTGTATGAACAAGTAGGGAGTATCAATAAAAAGAGAAATTATAGAAAGTCACCAAGTAGAAATTCTGAAGCTGAAAAGTACAATAGACAAAATAGAAAGTTCACTAGAGCAGTTCCACAGAAGATTTGAGCAGGTGGAAGAAAGTATCAGTGAACTTGAAGGTAGAGCAACTGAAATTAGGACAGAAACAAAAAGGAATGAAGAAAAATGAACAGAGCCTAAGGAACTAATGAGATATCATAAAATAGACCAATATACATATTATGGGAGTCCCAGAAGGAGGAGAGGGGAGAGAGAGAGGTGGAGAGGGAGAGGGAACGGAAGGGAAGGGTGGGAAAGGAAGGGAAGAGGAGAGGAGAGAAGAGAGGAGAGGAGAGGAGAGGAGAGGAAAGGCAGAAAAAAATATTTGAAGAAATAATGGCTGGAAACTCCTAAAGTTTGAGGAAAGACATGAATGTACACATTCATGAATGTACAATAACAAGAAATTTAAGGAAATCCAAGCAGGAGAAACTCAAAGAGAACCACACTGAGACACATAATCAATCCATCAAAAGTTAAAGACAAAGAAAAGCAGCAAGAGAGATGCAACTTGTCAGGTATAAAGAGTAGTCCATAAGATTAATAGCCAGCTTCTTATCAGGAACCGTGGTGAACAGAAAGCAGTGGAATGATATACTTAAAATGCTGAGAGATGGTGCAGTGGATAAGTCTCTGTGGTCCCAGTGCAGGGGGCACAGGTTCGATCCCTGGTCAGGGAACTAGATCCCACATGCATGCCACAACTAAGAGTTTTCATGTCACAACTAAGGAGCCCATGTGCTGCAACTAAGGAGCCTACGAGCTGCAACTAAGGAGCCAGCAAACCACAGCTAAGGAGGCCATGAGCCACAACTAATGAGACTGCCTGCTGCAACTAAGACCTGGCACAACTAACTAACTAACTAAATATTAAAAAAAAATGCTGAGAGAAAAAAAACCCTGCTATCCAAGAATTCTGTATCTGGTAAATTATTCGTCAAAAATGAAGGAGAAGTTAAGACATTCTTTGTTTTCAATTGAAGTATAGTTGATGTACAATGTTATATTAGTTTCAGGTGTACAACACAGTGATTCGATATTATTATAGATGATACTTCATTTAAAGTTACTAAAAATATTGGCTATGTTCCCTGTGCTGTACATTATGTCCTTGTATCTTGTTTATTTTATACATTGTAGTGTGTACCTCTTAATCCCCTTCCCATATGTTTCCCCGGCACCACCCCCTCCCTACTGGTAACCACCAATTTGTTCTCTATATCTGTGAATCTCTTTCTGTTTTGTCATATTCATTCATTTTATTTTTCAAATTCCACACATAAGTGAAAACATAAGTATTTGTCTTTCTCTGTCTGATTTACCTCACTAAGCATAATACCCTTTAGGTCCACCCATGTTCGTGAAAATGGCAAAATTTCATTCTTTTATAGGGCTGAGTAATATTCTCCATTGTGTGTGTGTGTGTGTATACACACCACATCTTCTTTATCCATTTATCTGTTGATGGACATTTAGGTTGTTTCCATATCTTGGCTACTGTAAATAATGCTGTTTTGAACATTGGAGTTCATGTACTTTTTGAATTAGTGTTTTCATTTTCTTCATATATATACCCAGGAGTGGAATTGCTGGATGGTAAAGTAGTTCTATTTTTAGTTTTTAAAAGAACCTCCATACAGTTTTCCATAGTGGCTGCACCAATTTACATTCCCACCAACAGTGTACAAGGGTCCCTTTTTCTCCACATCCAATATTTATTATTTTTTGTCTTTTTGGTGAGAGCCATTCTGAGAGATGTGAGGTGATACCCCATTGTGGTTTTGATTTGAATTTTCCTGCTGATTAGTGATGTTGAGCATGTTTTCACGTGCCTGCCAGCCATCTGCATGTCTTCTTTGGAAAAATATCTATTCAGGTCTTCTGCCCACATTTTAACTGGATTATTTTTTTGATACAGAGTTATTTGAGCTGTTTATATATATATATATATATATAAAATTAAAAAATATATTTATTTATTTACTTATTTTGACTGCATCAGGTCTTAGTTGCAGCACGTGGGATTTTTCATTGCGGTGCATAGGCTCTTCATTGCGATGTGTGGGCTTCTCTCTTGTTGTGGTGAATGGGTTCAGTAGTTGCAGCACGTGGGCTTAGTTGCCCCATAGCATGTGGGATCTTAGTTCCCCCACCAGGGATTGAACCTGCGTCTCCTGCATTGGAAGGCGGATTCTTAACCACTGGACCACCAGGGAAGTCCTTGTTTATATATTTTGGATATTAGCACCTTATCAGATATATCATTTGCAAATATCTTCTCCCATTCTGTAGGTTGTCTTTTTATTTTGTTGATGGTTTCCTTTGCTGTGCAAAATTTTTAAGTTTAATTAGGTCCCATTTGTTTATTTTTGATTTTTTCCCTTGCCTGAGGAGACAGATCCAAAAAATCATTTCTAGGACTGATGTCAAAGAGTGTACTGCCTATGTTTTCTTCTAGGAGTTTTATGGTGTCTGGCCTTACATTTAGGTCTTTAATCCATTTTGAGTTTATTTTTGTATATGGTGTGAGAAAATATTCTAATTTTATTCTTTTACATGTAGCTGTCCATTTTTTTCCAGCACCACTTGCTGAAAGACTATCTTTTCCCACTGCATATTTTCGCCTCCTTTGTTGTAGATTAATTGACCAGATATGCTTGGGTTTATTTCTGGGCTCTTTATTCTGTTCCATTGATCTATGTGTTTGTTTTTGTGCCAATACCACATTGTTTTGATTACTGTAGCCTTGTGACATTTGTTTTTTGTTTTTTTTTTTTTTTTGTGCACACCATGTGGCTTGTGGGATCTTAGTTCCCTGACCAGGGATTGAACCCTGGCCCTTGGCAGTGAAAGTGTAGAGTCTTAACCACTGGACCACCAGGGAATTCTTGTGACATTCTTAGATAAACAAAATGTAAGAGAGTTTGTTGCTAATAGACCTGTCCTACAAGAAATGCTAAGAGAGCACTTCAGGTTGAAATGAAAGGACACTAGATGGTAACTCAAAGCTGTATGAACAAATAAAGATCTCCAGGAAAGTTAACTATATAGGTAAATGTAAAATTACCATTATTGCATTTCTGGTTTGTAACTCCTCTTTTTGTTTCCTATATGCTTTAGAAGACAACTGCTTAAAACAATAATTACATTTCTATGTTAATGAGCGTACAATGTATAAAGATGTAATCTATGACAATAATAACACAAAAGGGAGATGAAGTAGGATTGGATCAGAGTTAATGTATGCTATTGAAACTAAGCTGGTATGAACTGAAATTAGATTGTTATAAATTTAGGATGTTAATTGTAATCTCCATGCTAAGCGCTAAGAAAATAAATTTAAAAATATGCAGAAAAGTAAATGAAGAGAGAATCACAAAGGTACACTGGAAAAAAATCAGTCAAACACAAAAGAAGGTATTATTGGAGAAACTAAGAAAAATATAACATATGACATAGAAAAAAATAACAAAATAGCAGAAATAAGTTGTTAACTCTTGGTAGTCACTTTAAATGTAAATGGATTAAACAAATCAATTAAAAGGTAGAGATTGGCAGGACAGGTTAAAAAAAATAATCCAACTTTATGCTGCTTACAATAAACTTACTTTAGACCCAAAGACACAAATAGGATGAAAGTGAAAGGAAGGAAAGAGAGAGCTGGAGTGGCTATACTAATATCAGAAAAAAATAGATTTTAAGTAAAAAATTACTACAGTGAGACAAAGAAGAACATGTTTATAAAAATTTCTACTCATCAAGAAGATAGAAAAATTATAAATGTATACACATTAAACAACAGAACCTCAAAATATATAAAGCAAATATTGACAAAATAGAAGAAAGAAATAGATAGTTCTCCAATAATAATAATATGAAACTTCAATACCCTGCTTTCAATGACAGACAAAACATCTAGGACAGAAGAGCAATATAGAAATAGAGGACTTGAACAGTATTATAAACCAACCAGAGCTCACACATACAAAGAACACCCAACAACAAAAGAATACACATTCTTCTCAAGTGCCCTCGAAACTTTCTCCAGGATAAACCATACTTAGGCCATAAAACAATTCTAAATAAATTTTAAAAGATCGAAATCATAAAAATGTCTTCTCCAACCACAATGGAATGAAGCTAGAAATCAATAATGAAGGGAAACTGGAAAATAAGGAAATTTATTGAAATTAAACAACAGATTCTTAAACAACCAATGTGTCAAAGAAGATATAACTAGAGAAATTATAAAATACTTTGAGATGAATGAAAACAAAAGCATAACATACCAAAACTTATAGGATGCAGTGAAAGCAGTGCTCAGAGAGAAATTTATAGCTATAAATGCATACATTAAAAAAGAATTCTCAAATCACCAACCTAACTTTATTCCTCAAGAAACGACCAAAATAAAAGCAAACTAAACCCAAAGCTAGCAGAAGAAAGGGGATAATAATAATCAGAATAGAGATAAGGGAAGAGAGAATAGAAAAACAGTAAGTAAAATCAATAAAACCAAAGGTCATTTCTTTGAAAAGATAAAAAAGAAATTGGTAGACCTTTAGTTAGACTAAGAAAAAAGGAGAGGAGACATAAATAAATAAAATCAGAAATTAAAGTGGGGACATTATACCAACCTTACGGAAACTAAAGGATTATAAGAGAATACCGTGAATAATTGTATGCCAAAAAAAAAACCAACCCCAAAGCATAATCTAGATGAAATGGACTCATTCCTTGGAAACACACAAATTGCCAAAACTGACTCAAGATGAAATAGAAAAATCTCAGCAGACTTATAATGAGTAAAGAGACAGAATTGGTCATCAAAAACCTCTCCGTACTCATACTTCCTGATTTTAAAGCTTACTACAAAGCTGCAGTAATCAAAACAATCCAGAGATTCCACCGTGTCTAGACACGAAGTGAGAGAAGTGGGGAGAGACCTGGTGTCTCATCCCTCTGGCACCGCTGTTATGGGAATACCGGCCCTAACCCTCTGCTGGCCCATTGGCTGGCGACCCCCCTTCTGGGGAGCCCACTTTGCTGGTGCTTCCTGCCCAGGGGTAGCTCTTCTGGGCTCACTGTCCTGTGCTCAGCCACCGCTTCCCAGAGTCCCACTACTGGGATGGGATTCTTTAGCTTCTGGGATGAGGGGCAGGCTGAATCCCAACCAGTGTTCCCCTGGCACTCACCAAGGGCATTGACGCCGGGTCTCAGTAGAGGTGGGCCTTTCCTTAAGGTAACGTAGTTCAGAGGCTAAGCAGGTGACTCTCACTTCACATCTCAGGGAGCAGAGGTGGGTGTCTGTTCCACCCTTTTCCCTGCGTTCCTGTGCAGATGGCCTGCAAACCAATTCCAAAGTGTACTGAAAGTGTCAGCTCTGCCTCCATGCCCCACGGCCCCCCATTGCAAAACAGTGATGCTACTTTGAAGGATGGAAAACCCAGCTTCTATAGACTAAAATAAGCACAGAAACAGAGCACCATGCCTACGTATTCCTGCCCATCTATACATGTAGCAAAACACTGAAATACCAACAGTGAAGTTGGATTTTGGACACTTTTTATCTTTGTGATTTCCTGCATTTTCTAAGTTTTCAGAATTGAGACCTATCCTTTCGGTAAAGGAAAGATATGTTATAAAAATGTCGGGGGAGAGTCTTTTCCTCTTACGGCACTCAGCACAGGACCTGCTGATGCATTTTAGATTAAATCCATGAAACACTGAAGGATGACTCCCAGGCTTGGGACCCCAAACACGGTGTGACCCCACCAAAGGAGATCAAAGCCGTGAAGGAATCCAGCCTTCCCCCACAAGCCACCTTCCCTCTGAAACGGCCTTGGGGTGTGAGGGCTGGGCTGGAAGGAGGAGTGGCCCCAGCTCTGCAGGGGGCAGCCTGTGAGAGGCTGGTGGGGTCATATGGTCCTCAGGGCCCGAGCTGCGGCCAGTGGGCCAGAGTGGGCCCTTCCCCATGGCCTCTCCTCTCCTACCAGTCTCCCTCTCACCTGCCCGGGCCTCAGGGCGCTCTCTTCCTGAGCACACTTGACCTTTGCCTTTGCCAGTTCCTCTGCCTGGAGCCCCCGTCCCCACGAAGCTGGGGGGCTTCCCCGGCTTCAGGCTCTGCTCACCCCAGTCTTCTCTGAGAAACCGCTCAAGGCAGCTGCATCTGAAGGAACACCCTCCCCAGGGAAGGTATCGGCCGTCTGTGGGTCTCAGGAGGACAGAGACCTTATCTGCCCTGTCGCCTGCTGAATCCTCCTGGGGGCTCAGCAGTGCTGCCCGGGGAGAAGCCTGAGGCTGGGTCCCCAGCCCCGCCTCATCTGTGCCATCTTTGATGTGGCTTTAAGAATACCCCTGTCACCCCTATTTCCAGGACCCAGTGTGCGCCCCCATCAGAGCCTCCCAGGCCTCCTGTGGACTGACCTCTGTGCCCTCGACTCCAAGGCTGATGCTCTGGCCACACCCAGGATCCCTAGGGCCTCAGCCCCTCTGGCCTGGAGAATACACCTTCCCCTGCTCCCTCGACATCAAGTCCGGGCCTAAATGTCTCCTGCACTGGGCGGCCTTTCCGCCTGCTCAGCCAGCTTGCCCGTCTCTGGATGCGCATCCGCACAGAGGCTTCCCTACGCTGGACTGCTGGCCTCTCTGATTGTCCAGAGGGGTCCCTGAGCGCACAGGTACCTACCCCAGGGCAGCCCGGCTCAGAGAAGCTGCGGAGTGAGGGCCTTCTCGCAGTGAAGCCGCTCCTGGGGCATAATTGCTCCTCCTTTTTCCCTTCCCCTCCTCCTTCTCTGGTTTGTCTGTTTGCCTCTCCCGTTGGCACAGAGCCAGTCTAGCTTATGAAAAAACAAGCTGTCATCTGAGTGTTTTTTATACCTCGTTCCCCGAACGGCTGCTGTGTTTCCAGATGTTCATTATTGCTGTATTAGCGGAGGTTGTTAATGATACTCGGGCTGACAGAATACAAATTGATTTTCAAAAGTTATGCTGATTGCTTAGACATGTTTCTTGTGCCAGCTAAGCAAAATGGAAACACACACACACACACACACACACACACACACACCCCGAAAAAAAACCTATGCCATGTGGCACACATGGTCTTTGATCTCAGGGGCTGGGGCCACATGTGAACCAAATGTCAAAGACATTACACTGACTGGAGAAGGTGTGGATAGGGACGGGTTTCCGGGGAAGCTTTAACCGGGCTAAGGGACACAATACCCAGAAGCAATGCGGCCCTGAGATGCTTTGTTGTTCCTGGCTTCTGCTGGGGGCAGAGAGAGCCTTGTGGGGTGCAGAAGCAGTGTGGATCCCAGCGTAGGACAGGCCTGGTTTGAATCCCAGCATTCCCATTTATTCGGGGTGTGTGAATTTGGGAAAGTCGTTAACCACTGAACACCCTTACCTGCAGAATTCAGACAAGAGTATGGGTGCGCAGCTCCCAGGTGGTTACGGGCATCAAATAGGACAGAGCGTGCCAAACTGGGATGGCCCCTTACCAGCCTGGGAGAGATAGGGAGATATGGGTACACGGCAGGAACTTCTGGAGTCTTCACCAGCCTTCATTAGTAGGAAAGGCAGAAACTCTTTGATCTGTCCCAGATCTCTGGAGCTGGTCCTGCTTCCAGACACCCCGGGAGAGAGAGCTGGGGAACCAATCAGGCCAGAGGCACTGTGGTTTCTGCTGCTGCCATGTGGTGTCACTGTTGTGCTCAAGCCTCACATAGCTTGGTGGACGCTGGTCCACCGCTACAGCGCGGGCCTTGCTCCGGGACCCACTCAGGCTGCACTGCATACACGCCTGGGCTGCAGGGGTGTGATGCTATTCTCTTCTCTTCAAGGGGGCCCCAGGGTTCTTCACCGGAGATTGTACAACAGAGAAAACGAAAGGTCCTCTTATAGCTTTTTCTGGAGCAAGCGTCCTTCACTGATGTCATAGTTGGAGAGGGACCACTCCTGTGGTTTCCAAGAAGACAAAAATGGACCGCAAGGTGACTTGTCTCTACTCTTAGATGCAGAAGAAGCTGTTTTGGCTTTAAAATTCCATCTCACGGGCACCTCCTCCCATGTGTAGATCACCAAGCTCAAGTGATTGGTTTGTGCTGATCTATCGGCTGATAGATGACCCTTTCCTCTCCACCCACGTGGGTGGGCAGGCCACAGGCTGCATGAGAGGTCCTGGCAACGTGTCTTGTCATCTAGGATATTTGTCTACCGACTTCCCTGCAGCCCTTACTCCTGGGAGTGTGTGGGGACAGCAGATGGAGGAGACCATATCTGGACGAGATGGCTGTTTCCCGTCCGCCTGGCACCTGCCCTATCAGGCCGAGACGTAAGGGAGCTTCCGTCAGGCTGTGCTTTGGACCACTAAGCAGAGAAGCACCTTGAGGGAACAGGCTTTAAAAGGGCTCTGTTGTGGAGAGGAGTCTGGGCTCTTGTTCAGGCCTCACAAGCATACCCGCTGCTCTGGGCCGCTTGGTGGGCAAGAACAGACATCCCAGAGTTTTCTTTGCCCTGTATCCTGCCACATTGATGGGCCCACTACTCCATTCGTTCATTCATTGCTGAAAGTCCATCGTATGTGCAGCCGTGTGATTGGTGCTGCTGGAGATGGAGCCCACAGCACACTCGCGGTGACGGATTTGGAGGAGGCTGGGATCCTAGGGGGAGCACAGGACCTGAAGTGTTGGATGGGAGGAAGGCGAGAGGTGTGACTGCAGGCAGCCCGGGACCAGGACAGTGATCACTGCAGTGGGCGTGAAGGCCAGCAGTGTGCCAGCTGGCTTGGAGCAGACAGCTTTCTTGCAGGAGGAGGGAGAGGGGGCGGGGAGAAGGGGACACCCTCTTCCCGCGTCTCTGCCCACCTTTTGTCTGGCTAACCTTCCAGTCGCAGGTTCAATGACACCTCCTTAGGCAAGTCCCCCCTGCCTGCCAGGCCCAGACTAGGTTAGACATCCTGGTTATAAGGTCTTTTAGCTCCATGAGCTTTCAACCAGAATTCATATTAAATAATGGTTTGGGGCTTCCCTGGTGGCGCAGTGGTTAAGAATCCGCCTGCCAGTGCAGGGGACACGGGTTCGAGCCCTGGTCCAGAAAGATCCCACATGCCATGGAGCAACTAAGCCCAAGGGCCACAACCACTGAGCCCGCATGCTGCAACTACTGAAGCCCGCGCACCTAGAGCCGGTGCTCCACAACAAGTGAAGCCACCGCAACGAGAAGCCCGCGCACCGCAACGAAGAGCAGCCCCCGCTCGCCACAACTAGAGAAAGCCTGAGCGCAGCAGCGAAGACCCAACGCAGCCAAAAATAAATAAATTAAAAAAAAATGGTTTGTGTGATTCTCTGTTTCTCATCTGCAATCTGGCAGAGGGGGACCTCCACGGGGTCTTGCCCACCTATCATTCTTACTGAGTATTTGCACCTGCCTCTGGGTGGAGAACTGGAGTTCTGCCTCTGTCCATCCGAGGACGTGATTCAGGGGATCTGAAATCCCCTCCCAGGGTTGTCACCTGGTGAACCAGTAAGGTTCTTCCCCTTCTGGTCTCAGTTTTCTCTGAGAAGATGAAACCAACGATTGAAGCAAACTATCTCTGAGTTTCCTTCCAGCTCCGAGCATCTGTGCATCCCAGCAGAGCGGCGTCTGGGAGAGATTGCAGAGCCCCCTCAGTCCTGGCTTGACTGCCTCTTGCTCTGTTCTCTCCCTTCTGCCTGTTTCCCACCTTCAGTCCCACCAGGACCTGGGACTGTACTGGCGGCGCCACGGCTGGAAAGCACCTGTGGCATTGTGGGAAGATCTGTCACCTCGAGATACTCGTGATGAGTTTTCCATGGAGCTGACCTCGAGATGTCAGATTGTTCCTGATTTGTGCAGCTGGCTCTGGGCAGCTGAGTTCCTCATTCTGGGGGCAACGTCTATCTGTGGAGGGCTGTGGCTGAGGGGACCCGTGGGGGGGCAGTCACATTGTCCACAGACGTGCTCCCCTGCCTCCAGGCTGTTAAGGGAGATGAATGATGTACTGCCAGAAGGCGGAAAGAGCTGTCTTTCTTGATCATGCTCAGTACACATGACAGGTTATTGGGTTTCCTGAAAACAGAGTTGGCAATTTCCATTGACATGTATGTTAGAGGGAACCCAAACCAGATTTTGCAAATTGTTTTATGTTGTCTATGTGGAATGTTTAGCCTCATTGCTGATGACAGTACTATTCTTTTCCTGTAGCTGTTGTCTTGACAAAGGGCTGCACTGCAGAGATGCCCAAAGAGGAGAAGGGGTGTAGCTTCACCATCATCCAGGCCCCACCCAGTCAGGAGACATCAACTCCCTTGAGTGTTTGCCCCCAGGTAGAAGAGCCTTGGGGAGCCCAGCCTGGGGTCTTAACTCTGCGTCTGCAGGATCCTAGACTAGCCTGAGGAGAAGTCGGTGTGGCCTTGGGCAGAGGCTGGCTGAGGGTTTAGAAGTGTCTGGTGCCAGCTTGGGTGCAGAGTAGACCTTTGGATGAGTTAATTCCACGTTGTCTGGACGCCGGTCGGGGAGGGACCATCACACCCCATCTCACGAAGCTCCCAGACCTTACCAGGTGGAGAGGACACCGTGAAGGGGCAGGGGCCCAGCAGAAAGGGTGATGTACGTGGAACAAGTCTTGCGTGCTCCCTGGCCCAGCCCCCCTTTTCCTTCCTGTTCCTCAAGGGGCTGAGCCCAAGCTGAGCTCTGAATGAGCTCTCACAGCACACTCCTGTCCCCAAGACTTCCCCTCTGCCGGGGAAGGAAGGGCACCAGTTGCATGGGGGAAGGGCGAGCACATTTGCAGGCCTGTTTTGGGTGGGCAGACGTTACCAGAGTGTGCTGGGCCTCTAAATCCAAAAAAGGCAAGGATGGGGTCATGAGGGTACTGGTGCAGGCTTCATTCTGAGTTCAGGAGGCATCTCTGAAGCATGAGGACTGACTCCTTTGGGAGGTCTGGACAAGGGGCTGGTACACCGCCCCAGCCTAGGGAAAGCTCCACCAGGGCCCTGGACTTGTTGATCCTCTCTGACCCTCTCTCCTTGGGGCTGGACCCACTCCACCCCACCCCAGATGACCTGGGACGCTAAGGGATCCCACCCAACCCTGCTCCTGGACTCACCCCAGGGGTTCCTCAGCTCATCCCTGGAGGCTGCTGGCCTCTTGGCACACTGAGGGCCCAGTGGCTTCCCAGCTGGGCCTGGCAGAGCCGAGGGCAGGGGCTGCAGAGACCTCTGGGGTCTGTCTGTGTGTGTCTCGTATTCCCGGCCCGCACTGAGCCCTCCCCACAGCACGCAGACTCCTGGTCAGCTCCGGGCCCTGTCCCCACCTGCGCTGCTTCTGTCCTTTGTCTGTCTCTCCACTCGGGTGTCTGATGGCAACCCAGCCCCTAGCAGGGTGCCAGGCACTTAGTAGGCACCATTTTAAAAAACACATCAGTAAGCGCATCAAAAGAGCAAGGATTCCATCCAGCCACTTGGGAGGGGGATGGGAGGAGAGAAGTGGGGTGTGCCTGGCAAAGCCAGGCAGCCCTAGGACGTCCATGGAAACGGCTGTCATCCTGCAGTGCGGACTTGGCTGACTCTCTAGACAGGAAACCACCCCCCCCACCAGCCCCCAACCCTGCTGGGTTGATTCTCTGCTCTCAGGGATGTGGTGGAGGCCCTGCTCTTGGGGCCGAGGTTCCCAGCCCAGCCCCCTCACTGGGGTCCTCCATGTGCTCTAGGCTGGTGATCGGGACTGGGCCACATATGGGGACATCAGGGTTCCCCCACTTCTCTGCATTAGAGCCCAGGCAACTCCATCCTCCACGCTGTGCTACCTGGGTTACCACCCCCCGCTTTCCATCCAGGGAGAAGGGAGGAGTTTTGGTATCCATCCACCAAAGGTCTTGTCAAAGTGGGGGGGGTGAGCATGGGGGAGGTTGGCGCTGCGTACCCCAGCCTTAGCATGCTTGCCCCTTCCTCCCGTCTGGGTGTTTCTGCTGCGCCTCTTTCCGAATGCCCCCAGTGTGTTCCAGTGCGGGTGGCCACAAGCATGGACTTTGGTTTGGGTGCAATTCTGAATCCTTCACTCAGTACTTACTGATCTGAGGCAAGTTAGTTAACCTCCCTAAGCTTTCATTCTTGTTTAATCTGCAAAATGGGCGTACAAATGGTGTTGTACTTTTAGGGTGCCTTGAGGGTTAGGTGAGGTTAGGGCCTCAGCTCAGGCTGGAGAACGTCAGCTGCTGTCCCCACAATACTGCTTGCTGTGGCCCCTTTTCTCTTGGGGAAGCTGGAATGAGGGAAAGGACTGAGTGGCCATTGAATGGGGTTCTGGGAGAGGCTGAAACCTCCTTTACTTTGCTGTGTCCCAGAGCCCCATTTCCTCCATCAAATAATTAAAAGAGTGGTTTGCAAACTGTTCCTGAAACTATTTTTCAAATCGTGCCCTAAGCTTCCATGAAGATCCTGTGGCGAATACCTTGGGGGCAAGAGGGTGTAGGGTGGGCTCTTATACCCTTCCCCTTAACAGGGGCTACTTTGCTTCTGTAAATGCTATCAGATATTGGGTTCCACATAAGATTTCTTTAAAATACATGACACACTGTTAAAAAAGTGTGAACATGAACATTTGTATAATAAAATTTGGTAAAATGTTTGGACACCAGTGTATTAAAAAGACTTCATCACTATCACTGTTTTAAACTGATAGGAACAGATACTACACTTGATCTTAGCCAAAAAGCAAAGAAATAATCATCATCATTTAAAAAATAAAATTATATAGAAGGCTTCCACAGGCCAGGCAGTCTTCTAAATGCTGGGGACATAAAAGGGCATGAAAACATGGTCCCTGCCATCAAGGAGAGGAACTAGCAAACTTTCATAAAAATTGCTTTCACTCCTCACATCTGTGTGTTTATCCAAGCCCATGGGGGTTGCAGATGAGGAAACGGGGGGGGGCTGAGTTTCCAGAAAGTGTCAACACCGTTAACCGGCAGGACTCAGCTCTGCCCTACCCCGCCTCCCGCTTCTTCCTACCTGAAGTCTTACAACCACTCCTACAGGTTATAATGTCAGTGGACTTGAGAAAAGCAAGAAAATGCACCAAAATAGTAATACTGGTTGTTTTTTAATAGAGGAATTTTGTGTGATTTATATTTTCTTCTTTATACTTTCCTGGGTTTTCAAATTTCCTCTAAAGTATTGTATATTATTTCCATTTTGATGCTTGTATTATTTTTATAATGAGAAAAAGGTCTTTAAAAATTATTCAAAAGTAACAGAACCGTTTGTATTCTGAGGTGATGCTGCCCATCTTGATAGAACATGGATGTGATTTAATTTTTTCCCCTTTAGAAAAGAGTTTCATTATTTCATGGGAAGGTAAAGGGAGTTATAATTTAAAAACAACAATACACACTTCCCCTCCCGATCATTTTATTCTATCAGAGAAACAGGGTAAAACCAGCTGGATTTATCAGGGTACCTCCTGGAGACACCCTTTGAATGAAGATTCAAGAAATGCACCTGAATGTGGATCAAATATGCACTCCCTCCAATGTCTTGGGAAGGTTATCTGACTCTGACACTGCAATCTGACAAAAGTGTTAAAATCTTATCTCAGCTGTTGACTTTAAGCAAATCATTTAACCTTTCTCATCTGCAAAATGGGAATGATGACACTTTCCTGGCCAGGCTGTTGTGAGGCTAATGATCTTGTACGCAGCTTGCTTCGTCTGGTCCTGACATATAGTAGAAGCTCAACCGTGATGATGATTTTTCTGTGATTCCCTGGAGGCAGTCCCCAAAGGCAGAGAGCTCACCATGGCTTCCCTTGTTTCTGCTGCTCTGGTGTGGCTCACCCTCCAGGGTAGCTGCCGCAGCTGCTGGGGGAGGCACCTGGACACTCCTCATCCTGAATGTCACAAGGGGGTCTGAAGATGCCTGAGAAGGGGCCAAGGGAGGGAAGTCAGAGTGAGGGAAAAGGAAGGGTATACAACTGCAATTGTGTAACTATAAAAGACAGTATAAATGCATATTTTTCTCTTTTCCTTCTCCTCTCCTCTCTCTTCTTCATACATGTCTCACTCCTCAGTACTCCGTGGAGAAGATGGCTTAAGTCAGCCGGCCTCAGCACTTCTCCGGGAAGTCCAGCTAAAAGGCAGCGTTCTTCTGGGTCTCAGGTTAAATCCTGGGCTCAGCTCTGCTCATCTCCTCCCATGGGCACATGGGTCCTTGGCCCTGCCGGCCAGGGATTGGGGCATCTGGACTGCCCACCCTGTTCTGGCCAAAGGCACGAGGGAGTGGGTGCTAGTCATTGGGCTGAATGTCTAGCACCCACTCAACACAGCAGTGAGAGCGGCATGAGGTGAGGGAGCCCCGGAGGCAGGCGCCATGGGGGTGGGGAGGTTTGCATGGGGGTGGAGGGGGCCATGGCCACCTGTGATCATCTGCTCTGCCGTCACGACTCGTATACATGCATCTCATCTAACCTTCATAACCACCCGGGAGAGAGGCCCTCCTACCGTCTTACAGAGGAAGGAATGCTCTGACACTCCCCTGGGCGCTGGGCAGTTGGGGGCGGGGCTAGGAGGTGGTTCTGCGGGGGCTCCACCCCAGGGCGTGGCTTGTATGCTCAGACCCCTCCCACATCTTCGCCCTCGATTACGAACCAAGGGGCTGATGTGGGGCCTGGGTGTACTTGGACTTGCTCCCTAGCCCAGCGCACTGTTGGGGTGAGTGTCCAGGAGAGTGAGCTAAAGCCTTCTTCTTCCCAGCGCCGCCCACCTCACCCCACTGACCCCCCCTCCCCCCGCCCCCTTGAGCAGGGCCTGGGCGCTGACCCTCTGTCTGCCTTCTGTTTGTCTTGTCCCGTCCCTCCAGGCTTTGATTTGGATGGCGACACCCCTGCTGGTTACAGACACATTATCAGCAGCAAGACCTTGGTGTGACTTCTTTATCAGATCTTTTTTTTTCCCCACACTGAGGATTGTACTACAGAATAGAATAAACCTTTGGGAGGATTTGAAGGGAGGCGAAGATACTCTCGCAAGGCACCGGCACCCTTAACAGTCTTAGCCTTCCTGCATCTCAATCAGTCAGCTGCAAAGTGGGGATATTAATAATACCTGCCTCCTAGGGGCCTGGTGAGCAGTGCCTTGTGTGCATTAAGTGCTCAGTTATAAGAATAACAATAACTAGTATCTACATGTCAATTTGCAGAATACAAAACTCCTTTATATGATCTCCTTTGAGTTACAAACAGCTCTGGAAGTAGTTTTGACTCCCATTTTACAGATGAAGAACCTGAGGCTCAGAGAGATTAAGAGCCTGGATCTCTGTGGCCCAGCTTTTAAGTGGAGGAGGCAGGAGGCCAACCCAAGATGCTGATTCCACATCTGCAGAGTCTTAAAAGGCCTCAGGCTTTGAGGGTAGCTGGACTTAGCACTGATGCTTGAAAAATAATGTGGCCTCTCTGAGCCTCGGTTTTCCCACCTGTAGAATGGGGCTGCTGCTATGGGTCTGCAGAGTTGCAGGCAGAAGATGTCTGTGGTGGAGGGTGATAGTCATCATTACACAGCCTCATCGGTCCAGTGGGCCTGGTGGACTTCTCTGCTATTGCTGTTATGTCTGGCTTATCCTGTGTGTCTACAGAAGGAGAGCAGAGACCTTGAAGGCTGGGAGTGGGTCAAGAAAAGATTAAAACACTGCTCCAGCCTATTATCTCAGCTTCAGATATCGACATTGGCAGACTTTTCTGTGCCTGTGGAGGAAAAGCACTGAAACTCCTGCCAAGAGCAAAAACTGATTTGCCCACATGCCGTCCAGCCCTCTGATCTGTGTCCTTGGAGACAAAATAAGGAAACTACCTCTTTGATTCAAAGCTATTTTTATCTGCCTCTGAGCAGTGCTTATGGTGCATTATGCATTTCACAGGGAAGGGGGCTACTGGCAGTGGAGATAACCATAACCTTTGGCCCAGCCCTATAGATGAGTCCCTTTTGTCTCCTTCAGTAGAGCAGGAGGGGCCAGGTTTGGGTCTCAAGCCGATGGCGGCAGAGAAATGGTGTCTGCACTTCTGCCTGGTTGGTGAAGGGGGCAAAGTTGTCTGGGGTGCATCCTGTCCCCATGATCTTGGGTGGCCTCAGCCTGAAGTGACTTGAAGCAGGATTTTGGTTCCCTGGCCACAGACTGAAGTCAGTCTGTGAGAGCGCTGAATCCTAGCCACAAGACCAGTGGCCAGTGACAAGGCCCTGGCCTGTCAGCTTTGTAGAAATGAATTTCCATGAAGAGACAGAAAGTAGTGGAACAAGTAAAGTGTTTATTAGGAGGAAAAAATGTATGTGTGAATAGACTCACACGGGTGAGCTCAGAGAGAGAGTCACACCCTCATGGTAGTTTGAATCACTTTTATGGGGCATTTCTTCTGGGTTTCCTCTGGTTAATCATCTTGCTTTGCCTGGTTCTGAGTCCATATTTGGTACATCTCAGGGTCCTCCCCTGTGCGCATGTGCATCTCTTAGCCACGATGGATTCCAACGAAGAGGCCTACGGGTAGGTTGACATCGCCCACTATGGGATGGCACCCCTTTTTGATCCCTGAGGAGCCTTTCTGTGCATGTGTAGACAGGAAGGTCTCTTTGGCCTCAAGAATGAGGTGTATGTGGTCTCTTTCTCTCTTATCTGGGCAGGACTCAGCTCCTCTCTGCTCCTGCTATTATCTTTATCTTGGAGCGTCTGGTCCACAGGGGACAGACTCCAGCTTCTCAGCCTGGGGCCCATCGATGCCCTGCCTCACCCAGGGGCGTGTGCTGTGGAGCAGGGGTCCCCAACCTCTGGGCAGCAGACCGGTACCAGTCCGCGGCCTGTTAGGAACCGGGCCGCACGGCAGGAGGTGAGCGGTGGGCGAGCAAGCGAGCGAAGCTTCACGTGCTGTTCCCCATTGCTCCCCATCACTGGTATTACCACCTGAACCGTCGCTGGCATTACCACCTGAACCATCCTCACCCCCGCAGCATCCGTGGAAAAACTGTCTTCCACGAAACCGGTCCCTGGTGCCAGAAAGGTTGGGGACCGCTGCTGTGGAGCAGGGAAGTCCTGAGTGGGTGCCCATGTCTGCTCTGTGGGCTCTCCTCTCCTGCTTTCCCATCCCTGGCCCCAGCACCCAGCTATGGGTCTATGTGGGCTTGCCCGGCCTGCCATCAGGATCCAGCTGGATGCTGACTACTGGTCTTCAGTTCACCCCCAGCTTTGGTCAGAGATTGTCCCCTATCAGCCCTGCCTGCAACTTTTCTGGGAAGGGGGGATTCAGACTGTAGGGGTGCACATTTTTCTGGGCCTTGAGTGGTCAGTAAGACTAGGGTAACCACAAAGAGGAAGGAGGGAATTTATGGCTGGGGGAAGACTGCTCGTAAAAACCTGGAGTTGGACTTCAGTGTAGCAGGATAACCTTAGAGATATTACACAAGCTCTTTGTACCAGATTCCCCCAGAAGTGACTGCTTCCTGTGTGCCTTGGCTCCAGTGCATAGAGGCAGGTACAGCCTGGAACTTAGTGTGATGGTTAATTTTCTACGTCTACCTGATTGGGCCACACGGTGCCCAGACGTTTGGTCAACCATTATTTGGGGTGTGTCTGTGAGGCAGTGGAAGTTAACATTTGAATTGGTAGACTGAGGAAAGCAGCTTGCTCTCCCCCATGTGGCTCGGCCTCACCGATCAGCTGAGGACCTGAATAGCACAAACATGTCAATGCCTTCTGCCGGACTGCCTTGAGCTGGGACATCAGTTCATCCAGCGTTTGGACTCAGACGGAAACATTAGCTCTTTCTAGGTCTCAAGCCTATTGGCATTTGGACTGGAACGACACCATCAGCACTCCTGGGTCTGCAGCTTGCTAACTTCAAATCTTGGGACTTGTTGGCTTCCATAATCCAGATCTTGGGACTTGTTGGACTGATTCCTTATAAATTTCTTTACACACACACACACACACACACACCCTATTGGTTTGTTTTCTGGAGAACACAGGACTCACATACCAAGAGTCACAGTTTGATTTCAAAATATTCCCCTAAAACACGTAGCAGAGACACAGTCTTGCAAGCCTAGGTTTTTAATAGCTAAGAGCCTGGCTTTTTGAAAGAGAAGGACTCAGCACATGAAGTTTATAGCATAAAGATAGGGTTGGGAAGCTTGTAAAAGCAGATTTCCCGGGCTTCCCTGGTGGCGCAGCGGTTGAGAGTCCGCCTGCCGATGCAGGGGACACGGGTTCGTGCCACGGTCCGGGAAGATCCCACATGCCGCGGAGCGGCTGGGCCCGTGAGCCATGGCCGCTGAGCCTGCGCGTCCGGAGCCTGTGCTCCGCAACCGGAGAGG
>NC_041215.1:36438112-36465156 GCF_002837175.3 Physeter macrocephalus
CCCCGCACCCGGAGAGGCCACAACAGTGAGACGCCCGCGTACCACTTAAAAAAAAAAAAAAAAAAAAAAGCAGATTTCCCATCCTGAGGGGGTCATGTTTGGTAGAAGGAAGATGACCAGAGGGGTGTGTATGGAGCCCAGAGGGTGGGAGTCCCTGAGAAGCACAAGTGCCCTGCCCCCTCGGCATCTGAGCTGGGAGGGGGTGTTGATAGAATGCACTGGGTTATTGAATGTGGGGATCAAGGGCTGGGTGAATGCGTGCCGGACCCTTCCTGAGGAGAAGGGGTACAGAATCCTGAGCTGAATGAATGAACATTTAGCCAATTGTCTGCCCAATTTTTTTTCGGGACCCTGAGAGTTGCCCCTACAAATGTTGACTTTTGAGCTCTTAAATAAAAATCAATTTGCTCATTGAGTTTCTCTCAGCTCCTCTCCCCGCCTCCATCCTTCACCCCAAGTTATGCCAGTGTGGGGCTGCCACCCTTTAAAAATGTCTAAGAGTGTATCCGTTAGGGTGCTTTTGATCATGAGGAACAGGAAAAGCAGCTCAAACTAGTTGAAACAATAGAGAGACTTCTTTGACTAACTCAGATGGAAGTGCAGACGAGAGTGGGCTTCAGGTGAGTCTTGCCTCAGTGGCTTGGCCGTGTCACAGGGCCCATTTCCCCGTACTGCCTTCTGCAGTGCCAGATTTAACAAATGGGTGCTTCATATCAGCTCCCAGGACGGCAGACTGTAGCTTACTGAACGACTTGACTCTTCTCACGTCCAGCCAGAGGGAGCCTTGGGGCTGGTGCTCAAAGCCACTGTAGCTGCTGCTGGGACCAGCAGTGACACTAGCCCATCTCCATCCCAATGACTGGACGCAGGAACCGGCTCAGCCCAGGAGGCCAGCTCCGTGCCTGGAGGCTTCAGAGGTGCTGCTTCCCTGAGACCCCATGGGTGGCTGGGTGGGCTTAGTGCTGTTGGGAAGGGGGATGGGGAGTAATGCTGAGGGGGCAGCAACAAGTGTTCTCAACAAATGGGATCTTGCATTTTCATGTTTTATCAAAATTCATTTTTGCTATCAACCTTCCACAGTTTTCTGCTCATTGGTAAGAAATCTATCATCTGAGCAGAAATGGCTAAATCCTTACCTGCCAAGCGGGCGTTAGTAAGGTTCTCTCTTTGCCTGTGGTTGAGGGAGGGCAGCAGGCTACAGAATCCCGTGTCCTGGCTGCACCCACACTGGCCTTGTTCTTCTCACCTGGGAGATGAGTCGGGGGTCCCTGCTTTGTGAGGTCCTTCGGAAGATGAGCAGCTTGTCTCTCAGCATGCATCCTGCCCCATGCCGAGGCAGTGGGGAGGGAAACTCGCTCCGGATACGCGATCAGTTCATATCGCCGCCCATGAGGCTGCTCCCTGCGAAGTGCTATTTGGGTCTTGGTGACAGACAGATGGCAGATGCAAAGGGTAGAAGGGAGGAGGGGGCACAGGTGGCAGAGACTGTCAGCCAGGACGCTGGAACACCAGGTGGAGGGGAGGAGCCCCGTGAGGGCCCCAGCGTCACCCGCTAACCGCCCAGCCCTCTTGGTGAGAACTTGATGACCCGTCTTCAGCTCACCGCCCGGTCGAACAGGAGGTATTGAAGGCGGACATGCCTCTACGTGGTCACTCCTGGCGTAGTGTGGCCATGGGTCCTGACACTGAAGGCGCCCTGCTTGCTGCAGGAGGGGTGGTCTGCCGTGCCCAGTCCAGGGCTGGCCTTGGCATCTCTGCCCCTCAGGCCTTCCAGGTGACCCGTCAGTGCAGACACGTGGAGGCTGCAGGGTCCTCGGGCTCTCAGAGCCAGTGCAGGGTGACAGGGATGGGCCCAGGCCCCCACCAGCCCCACAGACAGATCTGGGCTTGCAGGTGGAGCTGCTGGCCCTGCTCGGTGCTCTTGACCTAGATGTTGACATTAACCTGGCCTCCATCTTCTCATCTACCTGTACCAGGATCCCCAAAGAATGATCCTGTAACAAGAGATTAACATGGGGCTTTTCTGTCAGTTCTGGTTGAGACCCCCAAATGCAGAGGACAAGCGGATGGTGAGTGTCCCACGTTTGAAAGTAGGGGCTAGTAGATACGCAGGTGGGACCTGCACAGGCGGTGGCAGCCAATGCTTCCAGGCCTTAGACAAACACCCGCTGGGCCTGGGCGCTGCTCTCAGCCTCCCGGCTGGGGGCCCTGCTGTCTTGGACCTCTTTTCTCTATCTGTGCTGGCTTCCTCGGTGACCTCGCCAGGCCCCTGGTGTGCTCAGGCCCCGGTTGTGTCTCTAGCCCGGCCTCTCCTCGGCTCTGGACAGGGATACCCGCTCCTGAACTCCAGATCACCATCCTCCCTGTCTCGGGACGGCAGCCCTAGCCGTCCAGCTGCTCAGGTCGAGTGCCCCAGGGCTGTCCTGGCCTCACTTCCTCTCTCACATCACTTTCAATGAACTAGAAAATCCATTTGGCTCGATCGATCTTGAAAACATGTCCTGCTATGACCCTCTCTCACCGCTTGCATTTCCTCCTCTGGGACCCAAGTTCACTTGGGTTACTGTGCTGGTCCCCAGCTGGTCTCCACATCCACATCCACATTCCCCAGACCGCCTGTGATCCTTTTACAATGGACGACGCGAGACACCTCTCCTCTGCTCAGAGACTCGCCCCCCTCTCCTCCTCTCTGCTCCTCTCTCCGAGGCCTGTGTGATCCGGCCACGCAGGACCTGGTTAACCTCAACACTTACCTCTCTCGCCTGTCTCACTTCATTCTGTCGACATTGGCCTCCTTGTGTGCTTGGTGTGTGCCAGGCCTGATGTGCCCCAGGGCCTTTGCACTGCTCCAGAATGCTTTCCTCCATGGTCCACTGTCTCACCTTCCCCAAGCCCTTGCTCCAGCATCGCCTTCCCCCTGAGGCCCACCCTGAGGCTCATGTTTAAAGTGGCAGTTCCCTCTCCACTGTGGTCTCACTCCGCACCCTCTCTCTGGTGTTTCCTTCACAGGACAGTGACATTCTAATGCTGCGCCATCTGCTGTACTATTGTGTGTCTTATGATTATTATTTTTAGGTTTGGAGATCTTTATTATGCAAAAAGGTAGTTCGGGGATTGTAACTGACTGTTTTATTTATTTATTTAGTTAGTTAGTTATTGGAGTAGAGTTGATTTGCAATGTTGTGTTCGTTTCAGGTGTGCAGTAAGGTGAATCAGATATACACATATCTCTTCTTTTTCAGATTCTTTTCCTGTTCAGGTTATTACAGAGTATTGAGTACAGTTTCCTATGCTATATGGTAGGTTCTTGTTGGTTACCTATTTTATGTATAGTAGTCTATTGTGTGTCTTTTTATCTCCTCCAGCAGAAGGGCCGCCCCACGAGGGCAGGGATTCTCGTCTGTTTCATTCACGGAGGTATCCCTGGTCCCCACAGCGGTGACTGGCACATGGTAAATGCTCAATAAGTACCTGGTGAAAGAATGGGCACCCTCTTGACTTGAAAGGGTTGAGTGTGAAGGTACGAGAGGAAGTTTTCTCTGGGGAAAGTGGTTGGCCTGCTGTAGGGGAGGGCTCGCTCCACGTCGTCTCGAACAGGCCAGAGAGGCTTCAGGAAGACCCTCAGCCTTTGATAGGTGCCCCCAGGAGGGGGCCACATTGGGCACTTGGCTAAGTCAGGCCTAAACCGACACCAAGTGGGAGGCTGCCTGGGGAAGGTGGCAGGCAAGGGCGCACCGCGGGCCGTGTTTCCATGCACTGGCGTGCCCGAGCCTGGGACGTTCGTCCAGAGGTGCCGGCGAAGGGAGAGCTGGGCTCTCACGTGAGGTCAGCTGTGCCTGGAGAGGTTCTTCAAGGATCTCCGAGGCTCCGGGGACACCCCTCCAGTGAGGTGGGGCCTGACGTTTCCCGTGCAGAGAGGGCCCTGCAGGGGGTCCTGCCTCTGAGTCCCCCGGGGAGAAGGGGCAGCTCTCACCAAGCAAGGGTCTCTGACTGTGACTTAACGGGGCACGTCAATCGTGGAAGGAATGCTGTTTTGGACTAAAAGTGACAGGAAAACGTTTTATTATATCAGCAAGATCCGGAGACTTACAAGACCCACTTGAACTTTCAGCTAAGGGAGCAGGGCTTGGGGTGGGAGACGCAGGTCTGAGGGGCAGTGAGAGAAGGGTGAAGATGCTGCTTCCTGGTTCCTGTTACAGCCGGGCCAGAGCCCTGCATCTCCCTGAAGCAAGATGCCAGGCCGCATTCCAGGGGCACCCTGCTAGACGGTGAGGCTAGTTGTACCCGCCTTGGTCCACTCCCTGCCTCTGGCTGTGTGGGAAGTTGAAGACCCCGCGGTAGGAGGGTTGCTGTGTGCTGTGCCTACCGCCCCCAAAGGGGAGCAGTGGGGGAAGGGTGCTCCCCCTCCCCCAAGCAAGAGGGAGAAGGCTTCGGGGGAGGCACTGGATTGTAGGGAATGTGAGGTCTGGCGTCTGACTTCGGTTGGTGTATGAGGACCCGCTAGGTGACGCTGCAGTGAGGAACACCCCCAAAGCTCCGAGCTTCACACCATGATGCTTTTTTCCATTCACACTCCTTGCCCAGCATGGGCTGGTGGAGGTTTCTGGTCACACAGTCACTCAGGGACCCTCCATCAGCTTTTATGTGTTCTCCTACCATCGCCCTGGCTGAAGGAGAAGGATGTGGCGAGTTGCGCATTGGACCTCACCGCTTTCTCCTGGGAGTGACACAGCTAGCTCTCAGCCATCCCCATGTCATCGTCCAAAGTGAATCGCGTGACCATCACTTTGAAGAGGAGCATGGGGGTGGGCCTGGAGATGGAAGATTGCCGTGTGCCTATCTGGGTACCAGCACCCGTGACCCCCACTGCTGGGAAAGCCCAAAGGCAGGAGGCTGTTAGGGATTTGCCAGGCGGAGGACATGGAGCCTGATGGAAACGCAGTCCCCTTCCACCAACGGTGGGTTGAAGGGTGGGTGCCCAACACCAGTGAGGGGTGCCTTGAGGGAGACCAAGGGCCCCAGCAGAGGGATTGAGAGCAGCCAGCCCAGGAGGGCATTGCCTGTGCCAGGATTCCAGCCAGCGGCCACTGAGGAACCTGCAAACTGTCCAAGGGAGTCAGTCAGCTTCCCCAGCTGGGCCCATCAAGTTGACTCTTCCTATCACTGTGTCCCCCAGTCCCACTCCCCGAGACCACCCTCCATAGCCCTGGAGCTGCCCTAAACAGCAGCCGCCAGCGGGGGCGGGGGGAGCGAAAAGGGCAGGAAGGAGCGGGCCAGGCGCCCACTTCCACGGCATGTCCAGGCCAAGGCAGGCCTGAGCTGGTGGAAGGAAGAAGCTTTACCTGGGCGAGAGCTCAGTCTTCCAATATGAAAATGGATTCAATGGCATTCTGGGACTACTGGCCTGGCCTGGTCTTCTGTTATCCTGGAGAGGCTGAGAGGCAAGGGGACCCACCCCAGAGTCCCTCCCGAGGGCAGAGAGGACAAACTCGTGGTGTGATTGGGGGGCACAGCAGGAGAAGGCGCAGGCTGCCCTCCCTCCAACACAGATGGTCGCATCCAAACCAGGGGAAGCACCATCTACGTGAGGCCCGCGTCTCAGAGCGCCCGGCTCAGGGGCAACTCGAGTGAGGGAGAAAGGGCCCCCTTTCCACGTGCTGCGTAGACGGTCAGGGCTGCAGCTTCCGACGGCCAGGCGGCTCCTGTGAGGGTCGCTCCAGGTACCGTGGAACAAGCCCGTCCCAGGACAGCTTGACCCCAGCGCCCCACGGCCCCCAGCTCCTGACACCCCCAGGCCTCCCTGCCTCCCTTTCTCTCCCTCTGTGCCCAGGCCCTGGCCTGGGGTCTCGGGTCCTGGTGAGAGGACAGACGTTCTCATGCTGTGGGCCCAGGGCTGTGCAGGCGAATGGCTGGAGTCTGGGGAGTTGGGGTGGGGAGTGACCCACAAAGGAGCGAGCTGGGGAAGGCGCCTGGCCGGGAGAAGGGCTGAAGCCTTCAGGGCTGCGGGAGTGGGTGCGAACGTCAGGCCTGGGAGGTTGCCGGCTGTGGGCAGGAGGGGCCTGGGCTGAGATTTCCTCCTGCAGCTTCTCCCCGTGGCCAGAGGGTGCTGTGCGTCCCAATCCCTGTCCCCGCGGAGCGTGTGTTCCAGGGAGGGGAGGCGGACTGGGAACAGATGCTAGCAGGTGACACCCGCTATGGCGGTCAGGGGAGCAGGGAAAGAGCTGGGGGGACCACGGAGGCCAGAGGAGGCCCCACTGACAAGTGGAGGTTTGAGCCAAGGTTCCAGGGCATGAAGGGGGGGGCAGGGCCCCGCCTGGGAGGCAGGAGGTAAGGCTGCAGCCGGTGTGTTCTGGGCCCACGGGAGCCGTGGCTGCTGTGGCCTGAGGTCCTGTGGTCCTGAGGTCGGCTGCTGCCCTGTGTGAAGGGGGGGCCCTTGTAGGTTTTGAGCAGAGGGTGGTGGGACCTGGTGTAGATTTTAACAGGTTCATTCCACCTCTGGGTCAAGCAGACCTCCGAGGTGGGCCGGGGTGAGTCAGGGCAACCAGCAGAGGCTCCTGCAATCCTGCGGTGAGATCACAGCTGCCCCGGGCCAGATGGGGTGGCAGGGACAGTGAAAGGTGGCGATTCTGGATGCGTTTTGAAAGGTAAGCCAGGAGGAATGGGCAAAAGGAAACGGATGAGCACGTTCCCAAGGTGCTGGTCTAAGCAGGTGCAAGGATGAGCGTGCCATTCATTGAATAGGGGCTGGCATGGAGTAGGTTTTGGGGACAGGTGACTGAGAGTCTAGTTTGGGACGTGACCGTCAGGGCTCCTGGTCTGCATCAGGAGGAGGGGGTTGGATGGCTGAGGCCTTGTGTTTAGGGGCGAGGTCTGCAGCTCAGTGCGAACCTGGCAGCCCTTGCTGTGGCGCTGGTATTTCAAACCCTGGTGAGGGAGGCATCCCTACGGAAGTGGGATGAGATGTGGCCCCAAACCGAGGCTCTGGGCATCTGCCCACGGGCTGGAGAAGAGCTGAGAACAGCAAAGGAGGCTGACAAGAAGCAGCCTGGAGCTGGTGTCGGGCAGGCGGCTCGGGAGCGTCTGGCGGGGTGAACACTGGGGGATGTGAAGGCCAGAGCCCGGCCTAGGCCCAGGAGACCGGCAGCATCTCTCTGGGAAGGGTGGTTGAGTCCTCTGCAGCCCCAAAGTGCTGGAAAAACCCCCTGTCAGCCAGAGACAGAGACCTCGGGTAGAGCAGGGTCCCCCGGGGCAACCACTGAAGCAGTGATGTGGGACAAATGGAGAAGACGCTGTAGGCTCCGCTGTCTGCCGGGTGGGCCAGGCGGCAGAGTTCAGGAGGTCCTTCCGAGCCGGCCCTGGGCTAGGAAACAGGTGTCAGGGTCTGGGGGCCGCCGTCAGCACCAGGAGCTCAAGAAGGACCGTGTCTGGGTCGGGCAGAACCCGCTGCCTCCCCATCTGTTTTACAGACGAAGAAACTGAGGCCGTGCGATTTCATGTAATCACACTGCCAAGTGCGGGCTTGGGCTCCAAGACCGGGAATCTTCCCAATGCTGGCCACCCGTCTCCTTAGAAAAGAAACAAACTGCAAAGCAACTTGCACAAGATTGCAGATGGTCTGAGGCCATTTAGACAAGGTTTAAAATATGCCAAACGGTGCTCGGTATTCCTTAGGGATGTAACATCCCCTCAGTGGGATGATAAACCCCAACGCAGGAGAGTGGGTGGGCAGGGGTCCACTCCAGCAGACCGGAGGCCTTTGTATTCTAAGCTGGGTGGTGTTGCCAAAGTTCGGCCTCTGTACACCGGTGCCGGATTAAATCTCGGAGACAGAGTTTAGGGTGAAGTAGAAAGGAAGAGCTTTACTGCTTTGCCAGGCAAAGGGAGCCACAGCCTCAAGACTGTGTCTCACCCTGAGGGGTTAGAGAGGAGTCTCAGCGTGTTCAAGGAGCAGCGCATGCTCATCTCATGGACATTCTTCTGATTGGTTGGTGGTGAGGTCATCGGGAGTCAGCATAATTAACCTTCTGGTTCCAACCGGTCTGGGGTCTACATGCTCAGGGGCAGCATGGAGTTAACTTCTTCCACCTGATGGGGGTTTCAGTATCTGCAAAACAGCTCAAAGGACATGACTCAGAATATTATCTATAGTCCTTGAGGAAGAACTAAAGATACTTGACTTTGTTTAATGGCTAAAGTATTATTTTGTCTTGCTTTACTGTTTACCTTTCTGCATTTTCTCACTTCTCTGATTAAATTTATTCTCTTTTTAAAAAGTAGATCTTTATTGGAGAATAATTGCTTCACAATACTGTGTTAGTTTCTGCTGTACAACAAAGTGAATCAGCTATATGTATACATATATCACCATATCTCCTCCCTCTTGATCCTTCCTCCCACCCTCCCTATCCCACCCCTCTAGGTGGTCACAGATCACGGAGCTGATCTCCCTGTCCTATGCAGCTGCTCCCCACTAGCTATCTATTTTACATTCGGTAGTGTATATATGTCCATGCCACTCTCTCACTTTGCCCCAGCTTCCCCCTCCCCCCACTGTTTCCTCAAGTCCATTCTCTATGTCTACGTCTTTATATTCCTGCCCTGCAACTAGGTTCATCAGTACTATTTTTTTTTTTTTTTTTAGATTCCATTCTGACTTACTTCACTCTGTATGACAGACTCTAGGTCCATCCACCTCACTACAAATAACTCAATTTCTTTTCTTCTTATGGCTGAGTAATATTCCATTGTATATATGTGCCACATCTTCTTTATCCATTCATCTGTCAATGGACATTTAGGTTGGTTCCATGTCCTGGTTATTGTAAATAGTGCTGCAATGAACATTGGGTTACATGTCCCTTTTTTTTTTTTTTTTTTTTTTTTTGTTGTTGTTGTATGCGGGCCTCCCTCCGCTGCGGCCTCTCCCGTTGCGGAGCACAGGCTCCGGACGCGCAGGCTCAGCGGCCACGGCTCACGGGCCCAGCCGCTCCGCAGCATGTGGGATCCTCCCAGACCGGGGCATGAACCCGGTTCCCCTGCATCGGCAGGCGGACGCGCAACCACTGCACCACCAGGGAAGCCCTACATGTCTCTTTTTGAATTATGGTTTTCTCAGGGTATATGCCAGGTAGTGGGATTGCTGGGTCACATGGTAGTTCTATTTTTAGTTTTGTAAGGAACCTCCGTACTATTCTCCATAGTGGTTGTATCAATTTACATTCCCACCAACAGTGCAGGAGGGTTCCTTTTTCGCCACACCCTCTCCCTAACCCTAACCCTAACCCTAACCCTAACCCTAACCCTAACCCTAAACCCTAACCCTAACCCTAACCCTATCTACCCAGAGATAAATCCACACACATATGTTCACCTAATTTATGACAAAGGAGGCAAGAATATACAACGGAGAAAAGACAGCCTCTTCAATAAGTGGTGCTGGGAAAACTGGACAGCTACATGTAAAAGAATGAAAGTAGAACACTACCTAACACCATACGTAAAAATAAACTCCAAATGGATTAAAGACCTATATGTAAGACCAGACACTATAAAACTCTCAGAGGGGGCTTCCCTGGTGGCGCAGTGGTTGAGAGCCCGCCTGCCGATGCAGGGGAGGCGGGTTCATGCCCCGGTCCGGGAAGATCCCGCATGTCGCGGAGCGGCTGGGCCCGTGAGCAATGGCCGCTGAGCCTGTGCGTCCGGAGCCTGTGCTCTGCAACGGGGGAGGCCACAACAGTGAGAGGCCCGCGTACCGCAAAAAAAAAAAAAACAAAAAACAAAAAAACTCTCAGAGGAAAATATAGGAAAAACGTTCTTTGACATAAACCACAGCAAGATCTCTTTTGATCTTTCCTAGAGTAATGGAAATAAAGACAAAAATAAACAAATGGGACCTAATGAAACTTAAAAGCTTTTGCACAGCAAAGGAAACCATAAACAAGACGAAAAGACAACAACCCTCAGAATGGGAGGAAATATTTGCAAATGAAGCAGCTGACAAAGGATTAATCTCCAAAATTTACAACCATCTCATGCAGCTCAATATCAAAAAAACAAACAATTCAATTAAAAACTGGGAAGAAGACCTAAATAGACGTTTCACCAAAGGAGACATACAGATGGCCAAGAGGCACATGAAAAGATGCTCAACATCACTAATTATTAGAGAAATGCAAATCAAAACTACAATGAGATATCATCTCACACCAGTCAGAGTGGCCATTATCAAAAAATCTAGAAATCTAGAAATCTAGTTTTTTTCCTGTAATTGATTTCCAATCTCATAGCATTGTGGTCAGAAAAGATGCTTGATTTGATTTCAATTTTCTTAAATTTTCTGAGGCTTGATTTGTGACCCAAGATGTGACCTATCCTGGAGAATGTTCTGTGTGCACTTGAGAAGAAAGTGTATTCTGCCACTTTCGGGTGGAATGTTCTATAAATATCAATTAAATCTATCTGGCTTATTGTGTCATTTAAAGCTTGTGTTTCCTTATTTATTTTCATTTTGGATCATCTGTCCATTGGTGTAAGTGGGGTGTTAAAGTCCCCTACTATTATTGTGTAACTGTCAATTTCCCCTTTCATGGTTGTTAGCATTTGCTTTATGTATTGAGGTGTGCCTATGTTGGGCACATAAACATTTATAATTGTTATATCTTCTACTTGGATTGATCCCTTGATCATTATGTTGTGTCCTACCTTATCTCTTGTAACAGTCTTTATTTTAAAGTCTATTTTATCTGAAACAAGTATTGCTACTCCAGCTTTCTTTTGATTTCCATTTGCATGGAATATCTTTTTCCATCCTTTCACTTTCAGTCTGTGTGTCCCTAGGTCTGAAGTGGGCCTCTTGTAGGCAATATACATATGGGTCTTGTTTTTGTATCCATTTAGCCAGTCTGTGTCTTTTGGTTGGGGCATTTAATCCATTTACTTTTAAGGTTATTATTGATGTGTATGTTCCTATGACCATTTTCTTAATTGTTTTGGGTTTGTTTTTGTGTGTCTTTTTCTTCTCTTGTGTACCTTATCTCTTGTAACAGTCTTTATTTTAAAGTCTATTTTATCTGAAACAAGTATTGCTACTCCAGCTTTCTTTTGATTTCTCTGTCAAATCTGAATGAGATCCATGCCAGGTAGAGTAATCTCGGTTGTAGGTTTTTCTCTTTCATCAGTTTAAGTATATCTTGCCACTCCCTTCTGGCCTGAAGAGTTTCTGCTGAAAAATCAGCTGATAACCTTATGGGGATTCCATTGTGTGTTATTTTTTTGTTTTTCCCTTGCTGCTTTTAATATTTTTTCTTTGAATTTAGTTTTTGTTAGTTTGATTAATGTGTGTGTTGGTGTGTTTCTCCAGGGTTTATCCTGTATGGGACTCGCTGCACTTCCTGGACTTGGGTGACTATTTCCTTTCCCATGTTAGGGACGTTTTCCACTATAATCTCTTCAAATATTTTCTCAGACCCTTTCTTTTTCTCTTCTTCTTCTGGGCCCCCTATAATTTGATTCTTGGTGCATTTAGTGTTGTCCCAGAGGTCTCTGAGATCATCTTCAGTTCTTCTCATTCTTTTATCTTTATTCTGCTCCTCGGCAGTTATTTCCACCGTTTTGTCTTCCAGCTCACTTATTCGTTCTTCTGCCTTGGTTATTCTATTATTGATTCCTTCTAGTGTATTTTTCATCTGGTTATTTTGTTGTGCATATCTGTTTGTTTGTTCTTTAGTTCTTCTAGATCTTTGTTAAACCTTTCTTGTATTTTCTCAGTCCATGCCTCCATTCTATTTCTGAGATTCTGGATCATCTTTACTATAATTACTCTGAATTCTTTTTCCGGTAGATTGCCTATTTCCTCTTCATTTACTTGGTCTTGTAGTTTTTTACCTTGCTCCTTCATCTGTGACATATTTTTTTGCTGTCTTATTTTCTTTTCCCTTTTTTTTTATGAGTGGGATTGTGTTGCTGTCTTACTGGTTGTTTGGCCTTCCAACACTGCAGTTTGTATGCTGTTGGGTAGAGCTGGGCTGAGGTGAGGACCTCCAGGAGACCTCACTCCATTGTTAGTCCACTTGTTCTCTGTTAGTCCACTGGTTCAGACTCAGAGCTCCCACCACAGGATCTTAGGCTTGATGCATGTGGGGTGGAAAAAAAAAAGGAGAACAATAACAAAGTAAAAAATAAAATTAGACTAGGAAACTAACAGCTATGTTAGAAAAAAATATATATATATATAGATGAAACAAATTTAAATTTGTTAAGTTTAAATTTATACTTTGACTAAAGTTTTTCTACAGACAATAGGCAGGTGGAGGACATGGGTGGGGGTCTATTTTGGGAAGGCCTCATAGGTTACAGTGGTGCAGACACAGGCGCTGTCATGCTGTTCTTTTCCCTTTCTTAGGTCTGAGTTGTGTCTGAGTAAGTGAAGGGAGGCTGACTCACATCCTCCTTGTGACCTGCCTCCTCAGCAGCCTAACCAGAGACCAGGCACCAAGGAGGGGAAGGAACTGTGAGCCCTTCCTGGCTGCTTGCTGGGGGTGGGTGGGAGGGCTGGGCCTCTTCAGAACTACCTTCCGTGGTCGGGGGTGGGCCTTCCACCAGGGCACAGCCAGGCTCATGTTACCTGACTCATGCCCTCTCTGGTCATAGGCAGCTGTCCCTTCCCCACGGTGGCCTCTCCTTCCCTTCTCAGCACCAGGGAAATGACCCCTTTGCCCTTTGAGATCCAGGTGCTCCAGGTGGCCTGCATGTTCCACTGTATGAGTGCTGCACCTTTTTTGAGGACCTGCTATGTATCTTGTCTGCTTGTGGCACAGAGGCCAGGGCTGCTCTGGAGCTGCCTCAGAATGACACCCAGGAGCCAGTGGTCACATTTTTAGAAATTTTGAGAGCTGGTCATGAAACTGTGGGTAGCTTGAAATTGACCATGGGGAATACTTACACCATGAGAATTGGTTCATGCCACACCTTAGGGATTTTCTCCATTTACTTTAGAGAGCTGGCTTTAAACACTTACCAGCACAGCCCCATGGAGCACCCACTGTGAGCCTTCCAGAACTTGGTCCCAGGTTTCAGAGCCCACCTGTCCACTTATACTCCCTCAGGTGTCCAGAGGTCCCTGAGGCCTGCCTGGCTGCAGTGCAGGGTCCCTCTTATGCTCTGCCCAGCAGTCACATTCCAAGCATGTAGAATAAGTGTGGACCCCTGAATTTCACAGGCTGGAGGTCCCTTCTGTCTGGGCCTGGCCAACCTGGAGAAGTGACTTAGCCTCTGGAGCTGCAGTTTCTCCCTGGTTACACGATGTAAATGCCACCTACACATAACCCCTACTCGGCAGGCATGTTCAGCTCCAGGAACCTGGTGGGTCTCCAGCAGTGACAGCCTCCAGTGGTGGGGCTGGTGGGGCTTGTCTGGGAACTTCCAGCAGAGTTACTTTGAGATGTATCTCCCCCTCTCTTCTCCATTCAGTGCCACTGGTGTACCAACGGATAAATGAAGTACAAGAACTCAACCTTCTAGACCCCTTGCTGATGGAAAGAACCAGCTCTCATGTCATCCTGGCATGGGGGGTGTGCAGTGAGGGAGCAGGTGTGTTCTTAGGGGTTCTAGGAGTGTTGGCCTGAAGAGCAAGAGCATAGTCTGGGGACCATAGGTACCGCATGGATGTTGCACATGTGTGTGTCTGTGCGTGGGAGGCCCTGGATTTCCATGCAACAAATCTGTTGAATTCAGGCCCCACTGGCAAATGGAGAGCATGGTTGGTTCATTAGGCCCTAAACCCAAAGCTGCCACTGTCTCCTGTCCAGTCCTCACAGTGTCTCAGTGCTGGACATCCAGTGGGGACCCCACACTGGCCAAATGGCTGAATGACTGTCTTCAGGACTCCAGTTGTTATGAACTGAATTGTGTGTCCCCTCCCTCCCCCCACTCATATGTTGAAGCCCTAGACCTCAATGTGACTGTATTTGCAGATAGGGCATAAGGATGGGGCCCTGATCCCATAGGACTGGTTTCCTTCCCAGAAGAGGAAGACACACCAGCGCCCCCCCACCACCGTCTCTCTGCGCACACAGAAAAGGGCATGTGGGGACACAGCAAGAAGGCAGCCATCTGCAAGCCAGGAAGAGGGTCTCACCATGCACCAACCCTGATGGTACCTTGATCTTGGACTTCCAGCCTCCAGGCTGTGAGGTAGGGCTTTTGTTTAAACCACCCAGCCTGTGGTGTTTGCTATGGCAGTTGAGTGGACTAAAACAGGGGATGTTACTCCCTTTTATTGAGGACCATGTGTTTTTCAGACATCATTCACACACACTATTTATTTATCTTTGCATGATTTACATGCATTATTTCACTTAGATTATCCCCATTTTACACATGAGGTGAGGTGAAGTGACTTGCCCAAGGTCACAGATAGTAGGGTCAGAATTTGAGCAAAGGAGGCTGTCACCTGGAAATCCACGGTACCAACACCACACCATACTTGGGGTCCCCACATGAAGCCCCTTGGGTCTGGGCACCTGGGCCCTGCAGCTTGCAGTGCTGTGACCTGAGGTGACGCTGCCCATTAATGGGTCCAGGGTTACTCATTCTTTGGTGCACTGGAAATTAGGCTCAAGACTAAACCTCTGGAAAGTGGGGCTCCCTGTGCAGCACCCTGGCAGTTTGATGGATGAAAAACATTTCAACTTTTCCTGTAAAAATGTCTGTTGTGCAAAGATAAGGTAATTCTAGCACCTGAAGCGGCGACTTCTTAACTAGTTCATGCAAGAATGATGTGCTCATTTATAGCCTTGGAGCTGGGTGCAGCATGGCCCCGATCAACAGCTGGGGTGATGCCAGCCCGGCCAGCACCGGTCCGGACCCAAAGGCAGCACAGGAGGGGCAGGGCCGTTGTATGTCCAGGGCTGCTCTCTGGCGCCACATGCTCTGGCTGTCTGCAGAGAATCCAGACTTCAGAACTGGAGGGCTTAAAAGGGGACACGTGCTCACCTTGGAGGTCAGGGGTTTGAGTGTGACACTGGGGCCTGGGGCCTGGGGCTGGTGGGGCCTTCCCTGCCCTGTGACGTCAGGCAGCTCCTTTCATCCATGTGATGGGAGGAAGGATGAAGTGAGCTCAGCATTCTGGGGGTCCTGAAGCCCCATCCAGCGGCCAGCTGGGGAGGGGCTGTCCCCTGAGTGAGTACAGCCAGCATGGGTGCACAGGGCAGAGTCTTCACCTGTCGACCTTCATGCCCTCCTCAGAGGTCGCCCCCTGAGCCCTGGCAAAGCTGGGGTGGTGGACAAGTCATCCCCTTATTTGGCCAGGGGAGGCCCCCAATTTCCAGTAGAAGGTGCCTCAGGGACCACCAGTTGGAAGGGGAAGGTCTGCTGGGGAGCTTGCGCTCTGCCTCTGGTCTGACCCTCTTTGCAATTCCTACCAGGTGTGGCCCCTCCCTCTGCTCTGGACAGGCCACACTCTCTTCATCTCCTTTGCTAACGCCTTGCTCCCCCTCACCTCTCCCTATCCAGACCGGGAGCCCCGAGACCTGAGGATGATGGGTCACCTCGGGGTGCCCAAGTCATCATAGGTGCTGGACCTGGGACAGGCTGCAGCCCCACTCCACCCTCCCTCTTCTCGCCCCAACATTCTGGGTTCTCGAGCTCCAAAGGGCTGTGAGGGGCTGGCCCCAGCTCTGGGCTTAGCTTTCTCTAGCAACTGGCTTTGCTTGGGGACCCTCATCCTCTCCTCCCACCTCTGGACCTGTCCTATCACAGGACCTCAGGCTCTTACCCCAGTCTGCAAAACATCCTTTCTCCACCTCCAGGGTCAGGAAGCCCAGCGTCTTCTCTGCTCCTGTGTCAGCCGCATCTGTTGGCTTTCTGGCTGGGCCTGCACACTGTCCAGAAGGCTGCTTTCCTGTGTGCACCCTTCCTGAGACCTTCCTCCCCTGTCACCCCCCAGGACCAGAGTGCTCAGGAGGGAGGACATGTTAGCAATTTGGGGTTCCCCACTCTCTGACAGTGGGCTGTGCTGGGGTTTCATCTCAGTTCCGATGCCGATAGCTGGGTGACCCAGCCTTTCGTCTTGCTTCTCTGGGGATCTGTGTCCTGTGTAACCCATGGGGGACAGGGTTATTGTGAGACCCAGGGGGATAGCTCACGGTACCCTCTGACACAGGGCTTGTTCACAGCAGGGCTCTCTGGATGCAGCCCACCTCTGTTCAGCCTAACCGCAAAGCCACCGTCAGGCTCAGAGGCGCTGGGGAGACAGGCTATGTTTTGCTCTAGGTAGCAGTCTCCTCCTGTGTCTGGAGTTGAGAGGCAGTTGCCTCCATGGTCTCTGGATGACCCAGCTCAGTCTGGAACGGTGGTGAAAACATCAGGTCCCAGCCCAGGCCTCGAGCCCGCCCCTAGGGCTGGCACACTCCCACTTTATGATTCTTGGAATTCACTCTCGGAGAAGATGCAAAATTCACTTACCCTTGGGAATCCCTTGGCAGTGCTGGGCTACATTTCAGCCCAGCCATCCAAGGGCCAAATATTCCAGCTGGAAACTACACCCATCCTGAATGTGCTCATGACAAATAAGACAGAGAAGTGGATCAGAGATACGATTTCTGATTAGCACAATTACAGGGAGCCATGGCTCTGTCCTGTGGGGGAGACGATAAATTAACTGCACTGCGATGTGGGAGAGATGGCACCCCAAATCCACACAGCGCCCGGCCCTACCGCAACCTGTGTGTGTAACGTGTAATTGCGCCATATTGCCAAAAGACTTGGGGCAGGGATTTAATTCCTCTGCAGAGCGACTGGAAACTGTCCCTACTCCTCTCTCATCTCCTGATCACACCGGGGAAGATGTTGCATCATTAGGCCCTCAGCTCAGCAGAGGAAGTGCCGACGGCCAAATCACAGCTCTGCGGGCCTTTGTCCACCTCTGTGCAGAAACCCACTGAGCGAGTGTCTGAATGTGTGGGTCCCCCTACAATTCATGTGTGGAGACCCTGACCCCCATTGTGATGGTATCTGGAGGTGGGGCCTTTGGGAGGTGATAGCATTTAGATGAGGTTTCATGATGGATTAACCTCCATATGAGAGGAGAAAGGGAGACCGGAGCTCACCCTCTCAGCCACGTGAGGACACAGCAAGAAGGTAGCCATCGACAAGCCAGGAAGAGGCTGAATTGGCAGGAACCTTGATCTTGGACTTCCCAGCGTCCAGAACTGTGAGAAATCAGTGTCTGTCGTTTAAGCCACACATTCTGTGGTACTTTTTTGAGCAGCCTGAGCTAAGACAGCAAGGAATAGTCCAACAAAATGCAGCCTGTGCCTGTAGGTAACGCGGGCACTGTGGTCCTACAGCTGCCCGAGGACCCCTGCACACTTGACTGGTGCTTTTCACCTTTTATTAAAGAGCTGCTTGAAGTGAGGGACTGGGGTTCTCCCTACCTGTTCCATGCATAGTGTTCGCTGTTTTAGAAGTGTTTTCCTTTGATGCTCGCAGCGATAAGCACGTTTGAGGCAGGTTTCAGGTTTCAGAATTTAAAGGATCAGGAAGCTGACCGTTCGCTGGGTGCCTCCTATGGGCCAGCAACTGTCCTCAGCACTGGACAAAGTAAACGAAGCTCCCCACCTTGGCACAGCTGCCTTCCAGCAGGGAGGAGACACGTAATAAATCACGGACATTACGTGGCATGTTCGAAGGAGGTAGTGCTTGAATAACTTAGAGCAGAGTCAGTGGGGTCAAGAGGGCTGGGATGGCTGAAGGCAGGAAGTGGGGGTCAGAGCAAGGCTCACTGACAAGGTGGCATTGAGTAGCAGGAGGTGAGGGGGTCAGCTATGTGGAGTGGGTATCTGGGTGACGTATGTTCTAGGCAAAGAGAACAGCCACAGCAGAAGCCCTAGATGGGACCCGCCGGAGAGATCCTGGAACAGCCAGGAGGCTGGTGTGGCTGCAGCCGAGTGAGGTGGGGAAGCAGTAGCTGGGGTAAGAGAGCCCACAGCAGGTGGGGGCTTGTAGGTCATGGTGACGACTTGGGCTTTTACTCTGAGATGGGAGCCAAGGGAGGGTTGGAGCAGGGGAGTAACTTGATCGGAACTTTATTTTATGAAGGTCACTGTGTCTCTGTGTATGGAGGCCAGAGAGGAGCAGGCGGAATTCTGGGGATGCTACTGCAATAATCCCGGTGAGAGGCGAAGGTGGCTCCTCCCAGGGTGAAAGCATAGAGGGATGTGGTCAGATTCTGGATATATTTTGACTATCAAGCCATCAAGACTTCCTCATCTGTTGGGAGTGGGGTGCAACGAAGCAGGTGAAGCAACCATGACCCCAAAGTTTTTCACCTGAGCGATCGGAAGGATAGAGTGGAGTTGGGAAGGTCAAGCAAGTTAAGGGAAGAATCATGAGTTCAGTCCTCAACAGCGACTGTCAAGTAGGCGGTAGCCCAAGATCCTGGAGTGTATTAGGGGTGGGTCTGGTAGAGGAATTTAGATTTCCCAGGTCTCTCTGTCCATCTCATTCCATCATGATTTTCTCTCTTCCAGTAGTTTTGGGAACTGGACAGTAGAAGGGGACTTGTGCAGCAAATGCCATATTTACTTTGGGATATGAAAGCCAGAATTTCCCCAATCCCAGAGGCCCTTTCCGTGAATGCTACACAGACCTCTGTGCAAACATCCATTTGGCAGGCTCTGTGCACTGCTGTAATTGTTCATGCCACCCTGTCTCCATTTAGACTGTGAGATTCTAGAAGATAGGACAGGACTTTTTATCCCTGGCTTCTCTGTGCCTGGCTCTTGAGATGACCTGTGGCAGATACTCAGTGAATGACTGTTTGATGTTACCCAGAGAAGCACAACAGTTGAACCCCAGTACAGGAAGCAAGGATTTGACGTCCCCCAATTTAAAAATATTTATTTATTTATATTTATTTGGCTGCGTCGGGCTTTAGTTGCAGCGTGCAGGATCTTCGTTGCAGAGCGTGGGCTTCTCTCTAGCTGTGGCACAGGGGCTCCAGAGGGTGCGGGCTCAGTAGTTGCAGTGCGCGGGCTTAGTTGTGGGATCTTAGTTCCCCGACCAGGGATGAAACCCGCGTCCCCTGCGTTGCAAAGCAGATTCCTAACCACTGGACCACCAGGGAAGTCCCCCTGTTTCTTTTCATGGAAAACTTTGGTGATAGTTTGGGATCAAATACTTTGGCCAGATATATTTTAGAATCAACACTTTGTCAAGTGCCATGAAATACCCTGTTGGATTTTAATTGGAATTACACTAAATCTACAGCATAATTTGGGGAGAATTGATATTTTTATGATATTGAATCTTCTTATCCATGAACATGGCAAAAATCTCCATTTGTGTACATTTACTCTAATTTTTTTCCATACTGCCTTAGAACTTTCTCTATAATGCTGAGCTCCTGCTGAGCAGGCTGTCTATCTCAGTCTATGCAATGATGCCCTGGAGCTGTGCAATGTACACACTTCATGGCGGCCCAGAACAGCTACGTGTGCAGGTCTTGCACAACTGTTCTTAGAATTAGTCCTAAGTATCTTATGGTTTTTGTTGCTGCTAGAAGTAACTGTACCTTTCAAAAATTTACAGTTTTTAATTTAATGTTGCTAGTGTGTGTGTGTGTGTGTGTGTGTGTGTGTGTGTGTGTGAGGCCACATACACATATCATCTTGTATCCAGTGAACTTGCTGAACTCTTTTACTAGTGCTAACAGTTTGTAGATTCTTTTAGATTTTTCTATGTAGACAGCCATAATATCTGCAAATAATAAAATATTTGTTTCTTCTTTTCTAAACCTTATATAAATTTTAAAAAGTTTTATTGTACTGGCACAATGATGAATGAAACAATTATAATAGATCTTATGCCTGACTTTCAATAAATTATGCTCATCAGTATAATGTTTGCAATAGATTTATAGAGATAGCCTTCATCCAGTTAAGAAAATTCCCTCCTGTTTCCAATATGTAAAGAGGTGCTTTTTCATTGATTTAAAAAAATCCATCTGTAGTGAAATTATCATCTCCCCCCTTTTCAACTTTTTAATGTGGTGAATTGTTACATTGACATATTTTCTAATATTAAATCAATCTTGCTTTCCTGCTGGCAAATTGGTCATGATGTGTTGCTGTTTTTATTCATTACTGGATTTGGTTTCCTGATATCTTATTTATGATATTGATGTCTATGTTCACGCGTGTAACCAACTTATAATTTTTCCTATTTGTATTATCCTTATCTGGTTTTGATATCAAGGTTACACTAGCCTCATAAAATGAGTTGAGGAACATTCCCTCTATCCATGTGAATAGTTTGTAAAATATTGGGGTTGTCTGTTTCTCGACTTATTTTTGGAACTCACCCTAAAATCACCTGGCATCTGTGCTTGACTTCTTTCACTCTTTGTCTCTAGACCCCCATCACATCCCTGCCCACCCTCCACCCCCGTAGACTTTAAAACGCTGATAACTTTGATGGCTATGAGTCTACTCAGCTTTCCTATTTCTTCCTGAATCAGTTTTGGTAAGCAGAATTTGTTAGGAAATTGCCTAAGTTTGCAAGAAGTTTTAAATAATTCTCCGATTTTTAAAACTGAGATCTTGTTTTTCATCAGTTTCTGGTCTTTGTCATTATCTACCTTCTTCTTTCCTTGGGTTACACTGTTGTTTTTCTCACTGAGTTGATGTCCTGCTCATTAGTCTTCAGGCCTTTTTCTTAATGTAATATAAGCATCCACGGCTCTTAAGTTTCTGTTTAAGTACCATCACAAGTTTTGATATGTATTACTTCTGTTATTGTTCATTTTTAAGGATCTTCTAATTAACAGGTTGATTTCTTTTTTAGCCCGCGAGTTATTCATTGATATGTTTCTACGTACTCAAATGTATGTTTTTGTTTGTTTCTAGTTATTTTTTTTTTTTTTTTTTTTTGGTGGTATGCGGGACCGGGGCGCGAACCCGGTTCCCCTGCATCGGCAGGCGGACGCGCAACCACTGTGCCATCAGGGAAGCCCTCTAGTTATTTTCTGATACTGATTTCTAACTTAATTGCATCATGCATCATCTTTAAAATTTGATGAGGCTGGCATTAGGCCTAGTATATGATCAACTTCTTGTTAATATTCCAAATGTTATTGAGAATTTTGTACCTTTGATTGTTGTGCCTTATGATTGTCCAGTGGATCAAGGTTGTTAATTGTGTTGCTCAAATTTTCTATATTCTTACAATTTTTTGGTATGTTTAAATGGCTAATTACTGACAAGTGAATTAAAACGTCTCTGTATGGTTGTGGATTTTTTTCCCTCATAACTGGGTCAATTTTTGCTTTATAAATATGAAGGCATGTTTTTAGTTGTCTATAGTTTAGAATGCTTACACCATTTTGATGAATTCTTTCTTTTTTCCATTAGAGTAGTCTCTACTTTTCTTAATAATGCTTTTCTTTGGATTAGTATTTCACTGGTATCTTTTTTTTTACATTCTTTACTTCTAATTTTCCTGTATCCTTATGTGTGATTCCTGTAAACAACCTATTTCTGGATTACTCTTTTTTTTTTTTTTTTTTTTTTTTGCGGTACGCGGGCCTCTCACTGTTGTGGCCTCTCCCGTTGTGGGGCGCGGGCTCCACGGACCCCCAACCGCTGCGCCACCAGGGAAGCCCAGGATTACTCTTTTAATTTAACCCGAATCTCTGTTTTTTATTTTTAAACAGGAAAGTTTAGTCAGTGTGCATTTACTGTGATTACTGATCTATATAAGTTTCCCTCTAACACCTTTTGCACCTCATTTTGTGCCTTCTGTTTGTCTTGCTTTTACTTTAACTTCCTCCTTTCTTTCTTGCCTTTTACTGGCACAAGTGGGTTTTCTTATGCCTCTTTTTCTTCTGCATGTTTGAAAGTTATGCATTCTCTTTCTATCATCTCATGATCACACGGAAACTTTTTCATCTTTTTTACACAAACTTTTTTCCCAGTTTTACTGAGATGTAATCGACACACAGCACTGTGTAAGTTTAAGGTATGCAGCATAATGTTTGACTTACATATATTGCGAAATGATTACCGTAATAATCATGCATGTTTAGTTACCATGCATCACCTCATATAGATATAAAAAAAAAAGAAAAAAGTGATTTTTTTTCCCTTGTGATGAGAACTCTTAGGATCTACTCTTTTTACAACTTTTCAGTATATCAGCAGTGTTAACTGTGATCATCATGTTGTATATTATATGTCCAGGACTTATTTATCTTATGACTGGAAATTTGTACCTTTTGACCACCTTCATCAAATTCTCCTACTCCCCACCGCAGACTCCCTGCCTCTACTGACTACAAGTATAATCTCTTTCTATAAGCTTTTTTTTCCAGATTCCATGTAAAAGTGAGATCATACAATATTTGTCTTTCTCTGTCTGACTTAGCATAATGTCCTCAAGGTTCATCAATGTTGTCACAAATGGTAGGATTTTCTTCTTCTTCTTTTATTTTTTTTGGCCATGCCCTGTGGCATGTGGGATCTCAGTACCCCGAGCAGGGATCAAACCTGCGTCCCCTGCATTGGAAGCATGGAGTCTTAACTACTGGACCACCAGGGAAGTCCCAGAATGTTCTTCTTTTTAATGCTGAATAATATTCTATTATATATATGTGTGTATATATATATATATATATATATATATATAATATATTCTTTATCCATTCATCTGTCAATGAACACTTAGGTTGTTTCCGTGCACTGGCTATTGTAATAGTGCTGCTATGAACATGAGTGTGCAGATATATTTTTGACATAGTGTCCTCATTTCCTTCATTCCCAGAAGTGGAACTGCTGGATCATATGGTAATTCTATTTTTAATATTTTGAGGAACCTGCATATTGTTTTCCATAGTAGCTGTACTAATTTGCAATCCCACCAACAGCGCACAAAGGTTCCTTTTTCTCTACATCCTGACCAATATATACCTCTCGTCTCTTTGATAATCACCATTCTCACAGTTGTGAGGTGATATCTCATTGTGGTTTTGATTTGCATTTCCCTGAACAACTTTTCGTGTACCTGTTGACCTTCATTATATCTTCTTTAGAAAAATATCTATGTAGGTCTTTGCCCATTTTTAAATTGGATTATTTGGTGGATTTTTTTTTTTTGCTATTGAATTGTATGAGTTCTTTATATAATTCAGATATTAACCCCATATCTGATATATAATTTGTAAATACTTTTTTTTTCCGTTCTGTGGGTTGTCTTTTCATCTTGTTAATTGTTTCTTTGGCTGCACAGAAGCTTTTTAGTTTGATGTGGTCTCACTTGTCTACTGTTAATTTTGCTTTAGGTATCATATCCAAAAAAACATTACGAAGATCCATGTCAAGGAACATTTTCCCTATATTTTCTCTAGGAGTTTTATGGTGTCTGATATTATATTTGGGAATACTCAATGGAGAAGACAGTCTCTTTAATAAATGGTGCTGGAAAAATTGAATTTACACATGTGAAAGAATGAAACTAAACCCCTACCTTACCCACTTACAAAAATCGACTTGAAATAGATTAAGCACATATACTTTTAACATGTCAACAAGTCTAAAAGTAATCAGCCCTGCACCCTGTCCCAGGATACTACAAGGACCTTAAGGGCACTGTAGCTCTAATCATCCCCCTTCTGCTTGACTTCTTTACTTATTGCCTGTTAGCTCTTTCATCCCTCTAGCTTTCCTGGTGTCTGCTGTGCTCACAGTGCTTAGAACATGCTCTGGCACACAGTAGGAGCTCAGTAGAATGCTGAATGGACATGTTATTATTCATCCTTTAAGTCCATTTATTTTATATTTCCCATGTTCGTCATCAGTGTTATGATTGTTTTATATCCTTACTGAGTGACTGCTGCTTCTTCTCTTCATTAAAGACACAGCAAGAAATTTGTCAACGAGAAGAAATGCATTCTCTCCCACACTAGGGTAAGACTCATGCTTTGATGAGTCCTTCATCGGGTCTCAAGGTTACTGTGTCTTCTAGTTGTGGTTTTTTCATTTCAAAAAGCACCTGCTCTTCAGGGCCCTTCAAGGATTCTACAGGCTGGGAAGAGAGTCCGCTGTACTGTGCCGGTTTGCCTGTCTGTCACGGGAGGATGAACCTTCAGCATAGGTGCCAGGGACTCTGGGACAGGTCTTCCTGTTCTCCCTCTCTTTCTCCCATCATCCCCCTTGCTATTGGATGGTTCCCGGGAGCATGCAAATGTGCCGTATTCTCCCATCTGGGAAGCAGCCCTCCCTGATGCCACGTCTTCCTCTAGATCGTGCCAGAGATGGGGCATGCTTCCAGCCGGAGCTAGCAGGGCTGTGGGTGCTGCATCACAGGGTGTTTGGTTTTCTCTCTTTGCTCTGCAGGGATCTGAGGCCGCTCCGTGTGAAGCTTGTGTTCCTGAGTAGGAAGGATCATGGCTGGGGAAAGGCCCAGGCTCCTTGGACCATTTGTCATCCTTGAACGAATTAGGGGAGCTTGGGACATACCTTCACCTGGATCAAGATCTACTTTCCCCGGCTGCATCCAGACCTCTGGGGTCTGCAGGGAGGTGGGCTCACCTCCCAGGCACAGAGCCTTTGTGGGAGAAGCCCAAGGATGCATTGAGGGACGTGGAGACCTAGATGGCCTAAGGCCGGCAGAGCAGTAAGAGGAGGGGGCCTGGCTCAGAGGGACATCAAACCCCAGGGCAGGGATAGAAGGGTCCTGAAACAGGCTGTGGACAGCTCTTGTCCCTTTGATCGATCACTGCTTCAGGTGAAGCCTTATCTCGCTGGCACCAAGTCTCCAGGGTCTGCAGCGTGCCAGGGCTTCACTGTGGTTCCCCTCAGCTTAGCAGGCTCAAAAAGCCAGGGGCTTCCCTTCTAAGCAGTGGGTGCCCATAGTAGGGACAGCTCACCAGGGGGCCGCCTGACCCCCACAAGGGGCCAACTGGATAACTCTCGCCCTCGGCAGGCGTGCCCTGTGAGCTGCACTCAGCCTCCCTGAGTCTCACCTCCTCCCCCATCCCATGGGGACGCCTCTTCCATGAAGCCAGGACAGAGCCATGTGTGCCAAGTGTCAGGGGAGAGCCTGGTGCACGCTGAACACTGTCTAAGGCCTGTTCTCTCCCTGTCACCACTTTTGCTTGTGATCTTAGCTGAGTCAGGGCCTTTGTCTGATCATTTGCTGAGCAGAGTTAATAATCCACATTCTCCTAACCTCCCAGAACTACTGAGAGAAACAAGTAAAAGGGTGGACTTGTTTTCCAACAAGGCCCAGCATCTCCAGTTTAGCTCTAAACCTGCCAGGCTGAGTGGGGTTTCTCCTCTTCCATGTTCGGAGCCCTTGGAATCCACTGTGCTCTTTACCAGATGAGTGTTTGGCTATGAAGAGTCAGCCCATGTGTCACCTCCCCTTAAGAGTTCCCCACCTCTCCCCCCAACAGGATTAGGTGAGGCCCTCCCCGTGACCCCCCTCCGCAGTCCCCACGCCACCTTCCACACCAGAGCTCATCGCCCTCTGCTTTGCCTTCTTGTCTGCCCTCCTGAGCAAGATGGGGGTCCAATTCTGACCCAAGTCTTTGGATACAGTACAGGTCTGACCAGAGCCCGTAATGGCTTCTTAAACAAATAGACGCATGAATGGATAAATGAGGTAGAAGACGAGCTGTGAGTGGCAGCCAGCTCAGGGAGGGAAAGCTGAAACCGTGGGCTTACAGCTGGTGGGTCCTCTCTGGGTGTGAAGAGGCCCCAGGGATTTCAAGTTTTCAGCTACCCTCGTGCTTAGCCCGGGGCGACCCTGAAAGACGCCCAGGCCGAGTGGAAGGCGGGCTCCTGGGCTCACGCTCAAACTCCTGTCCTGCTTTGGTCTCACTGCTCTCACCTGTCTCGGGTCTCCTCTCTGTAAGTAGTGACATTTTGCACAGACTGGAAGTTCAATGTTGAAAATAACATGGGCTCCATGTTGGGTTCATCATTATTCCTTATCATCATCAGGGCTGTTTCTGATACTGACTCTAATTCTTCACCACCCATTCATCCTGCACCCTGCTCATTGGCCCTGCTACCCAACCGCCTTCACTGAACCTGGCCTTGAGCCCCCGTGTTGTCAAACCCAGATTGCCCATCCTCTTAGGAGCGTCATGCCAAGTGACTGGCTTCCCGGGAGCCGTCCCCCCTCTTGGTTCCTGGGGTCCCACTCGGCCTGCGTCTCCCCTCTCCCTTCTCAGACTCTCTTTGCAGCTGTGCCCATGTTCCCCTGGAGCTCACCCATTACCTTGGTCCCAGCACCACGGCAGGCGTGTACTTGTGGGCTGGCCCTTCTCTGGGTCACAACTCAGATGCTACCCCTGCCTTCTCAACCTTGACATGCCCCAAATTCAACTGCTAATTTTTCCCTTGAAATCGGTCCTCTCCTGGTTTTATTCAATTCTGTAGACGGCACCCAGTTTCTCAATGCCGCCTCTTAGAAGTGGTCTCCATTCCCCTCACCCTCTCACACTCTACATTTGACCCACCAGCAAGTCCCAATGGTTTTGCTTTCACCTGGGCCTCAGATCTGTCCACACCTCCCCATTACTGTCTGGGTGCCCCCATGAGGTGTAAGCTCCATTTGTTAAACAAATGCCTGAATCTCCTTTCATCGACCAAGGAACTCTGAAATAAGAAGAGTAGAGGTTAGAAACGAGGGCACAGAGAGACCTGGGACCGGGATACTGCCTCAGGCCAGAGCCTCTGTTCCTTCTGTGGGTTGCACCACCTTCCTGGTAATGGGTTCAGCACAGGAACACAGGCTTAATCTCACCCCAGGGTTCAAATTCAGACTCTACCCTCCCTACATTCTTAACGGCTGTGAGGCTTTAACTGTTGTTTGTGCCGCAGTCTCCTTGACTGTGGTTCAGGAATGTCTTTCACACTGTTTCGTTTTATTTTTTTAACATCTTTATTGGAGTATAATTGCTTTACAATGGTGTGTTAGTTTCTGCTTTACAACAAAGTGAATCAGTTATACATATACATATTTTCCCATATCTCTTCCCTCTT